>NC_141558.1:123788424-124245924 GCF_036417535.1 Chlamydotis macqueenii | reverse complement strand
CCCCAAATTTCTACAGCTCAAGATGCCCTGAACCATGCATAGAAAGTTATGAAAGCTACAGCATTTGGGACACTTTGCCACAGCTGAGACACAATTCCAGTTTCCCTATATTTCATACATATTTCAGGTCATGTAGGGGTTGACAATACTTGGGACAGAACTATTCCAAATGCTTGCTGCTTTAAGGAATGTATATAATCCTTTTGGTAATGGAGAAGGATATTCTGCTAGAAGGTGATAGAAAACAGTATTCTGGAAATGTCAGGCCTCAGGGAACGAGATTTGGTAGGAATAAAACTTAAACTGCTGAGAAGTATTATGAAAAATGTGGAGGGGTGGAGCCAGCCTCATAGAGGAATTTTGACAGCATTCAACACTGACAGCAAATAAAGCACACAGGAGTCATCAGACCTGTGGGCTGGATCCACCATCAGGCAGATTTTGTCTGAGGGAGCAAAGGGACAGTAGCCCTGGCAGTCGCGTAGTTTGCTGTGGCATGTGCGAGGGGAAAGAATTTGGGCCCCTTCACCAGCACTGGCTTGCTTTGTTCACAGCTGCACTCAGCCCTTAAATATTTGTGTTGACCTGATGGCAAGTGAAGATGTGTAGAGAAAGGAGTTCAAACTGTTGACCTGCCAACACAGGCTTTTGCAACTTGACTCCAGTTGTTTAAGATCTATGATCTGCAGTTGAGCCATTCTCTTGCCATTGAAGAGAAATGAAAGCTACCTCGTGTGCACTACATAGGCGCGTGAGCAAGGTCATCGCAATGTGGAAATGTAGAGTTTCTAACAAATATCTTGTTTTCGACTCAGATTGGGATGAACGTTTAAATACTGAAATTGTTTTATGTACTGTGGTTTGACACTGCTAGGGAGTATCTGAAGTGCACTCATAGTAAAGATTCTGAATAATGTAGGAAAGGCTGCTGATTTTTGTATGATTTTTTTTTTTCTTTTGGAAAAAGTCTTTGGAATAAAAGTTCCCACTGAACTTACGTAAGTCGGAGTATGTGCGGGTGCCCAAGAAAGTCTCTGTTGTGGCTAGCACTCGCAAGAACTGGTGTACAGAAATATATAGTACCTGTATATTTTTATACTCCTTGGGGTGACATAGAAATTTATGTACATATGTATTTTTCATCAGAAGTTTAGAGTTGACAGTATAATGTGCTAGTTGTCAAAGTGTTCGAGAGGTTTTTTTGACAAGAATCTCAATGAAACCTGGGATAGATATCAAAGTTGTGCACCGATTTAATATTTTCTCCTTTTTTTTTTCCTTTAAATGTAGCTGTGTAGTAGCCTGGGCTGGCCCAGCTCCACTAGCAGGGTGTCTGCCTTGTCACCACTTCTACCTCTGCCTGTCCCACCTATCCCACCCTGGTCTTTGCCCCAAACCTGGGGCACCTCTTGTCCCCCCCCATCTACCCCCCTCCTCCCCTCGCCCTGCTCCAACCTCCTTCTTCTCTTGCCTTCGGTCCCGCGGGGCTGTTTCGCACATTTTTTTTTTTTTTTTTCCTCCTCACGCCTCGCAGCCGGGCGCCATTTTGTCTGTTCCTCAGCCTCCTTCCCCTCAGGCGAGGCCGCGCCCTGGGCTGGGGGCGGCTGGAACCGGCGGGAACCGGCCGTGCCTGGCGGGAACGGCGCGAGGCGGGGAGGGGGGAGCAGCCCCGCCTGTCCTCACGGCACAGCCAGCGCCTGGGCACCCACAGCCGGCACAAGTGCCGATTGCAGAAGCGGGGTGAAAATAAAGGTGACAGAAAGCTAATAAAAAAGAAATGTGAGGAAAGCAGAGGTGAGCAACCCAGAAATGAGCGATAATATTCAAGCCGTGGAGGCAGCAAAAGGCGGGGTTGTTTGCGCAAGTGAAAGGAAGTGGGCGGGAGACCAGCCCGGGGTGAGCTTTGTTCAGGGGAGCTGGACAGAAAGTTAGAGGTGAGGGGAAGGTGTGTGATGAAGGATCCTGGGGGAATGAGAAGCCTCTGGGAAGGGAGGAAGGGGGTCCGTGGAGGGGCAGAGGGGGCGGCAGGCCTCCTTGGAGGAGCCCGGCGCCGGCCGGTACGCAGAGCCCGCGCCCAGGGGTCACAACCTGTGTGGTGAACAAAGGGGGACAGACTGAACGTGCTCATTATATATGAGTTGTAAAGATTAGGGTATGTTTCTAGTCACTATAGTGACAGCAAATGTATTTCTGGTGTTACCAACATGAGTAAGGTGGGATTTTGGCCTTTGTGCGTGTGAAGAAGTGTGTGAATTGCTGAAGTACGCTGAGGAACTCTTAATTTCTCTAAGGATGAGAAAGCAGTGCTGTACAGGTATGTTTCTGCACAGAGATAATTGCTTTTTGGAGCTCCTAGAAACACTGAGTTTGGACAGAAGCTGTAAACACTGGTGGATTTCCTGTAAACACGGAAGAGGCTTAGTTTACCTGTAGTTGTAAGGATTACATCAAATATATCTTCATGAACAACAGATTTATCTCTTAGAACAAATCAGTTTGTACATATCATCGTACAGCAAGTAAGCTCAAATACTTACCTCAAGTTACATCGTAGCCAGCCAGACCTGTGTTTTCTTATTCTGCACTGAATTTCCTTCAGTGCTGGATACCATAAATTTTGCACGTGTATGATGGATATTTGGCTCCATCTCCAATATCTTTAAAGAATAAAAACATTTTAATTACTCAAATTGTTAATTAATATGTGATTCACGCCACTATAACAAGATATATCAGCAACACTCCTAGAATCAATCAAGTGAAGGTTACTGTTTTATTTAGGAGCAAATTGAAGATTCTGTGTTTTAATTAAAAACTCTGTGTTATATCTAAAATATCTACATTGCTTTTATCATTCTATAGTTCTATTTTTAATATTCCAATTTATTTAATCATGTGAATTAATTTTAATCAAAATTGTCATTGAAGTTAATCAACTACAGAGAAGGAAAGTTTACAGTTGCTAATAGCTTCAGTTTAGAATGGGCAGCAATCACATAAGAGAATCAAGTATTAAAATATATGATCTTTTCATTTAAAATCGGAATAGAAAGACTTGAGTTTTCAGAGTTACTTGCATGGAAACATGTAAATTTTGTAAAGGAGGACAAAGAACTGAAATAAAGCAAAAGGGTGGTAAAATATAATTTAGTATGAAACTCATGAGTTGAAATCAGGATGCTAATGCTTTTTCTCAGTTTGATTTCTGAGTAATGGCATAAAGAAGTTATTTGTATGGATGTTAATGTCTGCTCCTTCTAAAATTGCAGAGAAGTGTCTCTTAGGTTCTTTTCCTCAGATATGAAATGTGAGGGTGATACTCAGCCCTGTATACCTGTAGCTATGTGTCTATACATAGCCATTGTCAATGCCCAGGTGATTAAGACATTCCTTTTCATCAATCTAGATTCAAGGTTGAAATTGGCGGTATTAACCAGAAAATGTAGCTCTGTGTGGATAATTATCCAAATACTTCAAACCAGATTATACTCTTGTATATGCAGATGTCGACTTTTAGTGACTTTGTGCCTCCTTGTTGTATCTACGTATGTATCTAGAGACAATACAACTGCATTTTTTTTCAGACATCTGAAGCACAGATGTGTGTCTCACATCTGTCACAAAATGGTATGTCACATTATTTCACGGGCCGACTTACAGCATCAATGTTCTGTTTTCCTTGGTGACTCTGGTTATTCTGTATACTCAGAGACTGTCTTTCTGGCTGGTCAGCTCTTATTCAGACCTAATTAAATGAGGTCCGGATATGAGAAGGCTGTGAGTGATTATTTGGTGCGTATTTTTGTTCCACTGTGGTACTACTAGTGGCATCAATCCAAGCAGCAGGATTGGGGATGGACAGAGAATAGGGAAGACAAAGCAGGTGGAAGAGGAAAGAGCTGAAGAAAATAAACACGTGCAGGGAGACAAATATGTCTGGGCAGAAGAAATTTACATGAAAATTTAGGGAATATGACATATGTTTGTTTACTTTGCATAGTTATTTTGGTAATACAAAAGCAGTTAAGGTCAATTTTTGGACCTTTGTTGTTGTATCTTCTTTCTGCACCTTCAGCAGATTTCTTTCTTATACCTCTGCTTTCTGTCCTGGTTCCTCCTTGGAGATGAACATAGACTTTCAGGGTAACTTTTTCAATTATTTCGCATGTACCTTCTACATCTATTACTGTCTACATCATTGCGAGTGATCCTGTCTACATGTGTGCAGAAACTTGACTGTCTGAACGCTGGTGGGTTGGGTACAAACGCCCAGGTGCTTGGCAGTGTGGGGAAGTGGAGATGGAGGGGAGGACTGTGTAAAATTGATCTTGTTTTAAGATAAAATCACCTTTCTCTCTATTAGTGCCTTACCCTGAGCTTTGATACATTGTTGCTACAATGTGGCAACCCTGTTTCCTATAAAATTACCGCACTTAAATACCTAATATGGTAACTTAGATACCTAATAGGGTTTTACGATCCTGGAGTTCTGTGGTTAAACCTGGTACGTTGCTTCATGCCACAACAAAAAGCTCTCTGTAGTGAAACCGTATGAGTTCACTACCTGTTTTTTGGTTTAATTTGAGATGGTGGTCAGATACACTGAAGCACAGTATGCTGTGGGTGTTTAAACCTTTATGTATCTTAGAAACTGCCCCTGCTGCAGTCATTCTCCAGCATTTCATTCTTTGTGCGAGTTTGGACGAGGAAGCCCGTGGCTTCGCTCTGTAGTCTTTGGGTTGTGCTTTCTGTTATTGAAACAGCAGCAGCTTATAGAATATTTTACAAGTTTTTCCTGAAAATATGGAGTGCATTTGCAGAGCATGGTCTTTTAAGTTGAATTCAGCCTATAAAACTTGTGGGGAATATTTTGTACCAAGAGAACTTTGAAGCAAAGGCTCAAGTCTAAAGATCTTTCCTGAAAATTTGAACTTAAATCGCACTGATGGCCATTGTATTTGAGTTAGGGATGGCTAGTACCCTAGCCATCCTAGGACTGCTGAAAGTTTTGACCAAACAGCAAATATTTTTTTTTTTCCCAGTGAAAACTTAGCTTTGTACTTGTAGCTAGTATGTCATTAACAGTGTATCTTTAAAAAGCTGTAGTTCTAGTAGCGTATCAGACTTTTACAGAAATGACTGTGTTTTGCCACTCAGTGTTGTGAAAGAGGGGAAAGACCAAAGTGTTCCCCTTTCCCTTACCTTTCCTGTGGTACCTGAAGCACATCTATATTTCAGAGTCAGATGAGAGAACCAGGGATGACTTCTCCGCAGAAGTCAATAGAACTTGTGCCATTGACTTTGCAGATCCAGCGTTTCATCCAAGCGGTCTGCCTAGTGATTTTTTAGTATTGATGTTCTGTGACAAAACTTATACTTCCTTTTTATAGAAACATGCTTTTGCCAGTGATGGACATGACCTAGCAGTTTGTGGCTTGACTATATCAATTTATTCAAGAAAAAAGTTTTCAAAAGCAGTCTATGTTTAAGTGCTTTAGCCGAAAGCTCGTCACACCGTCTCCTTTCTTCATTCTGTAGTCATTTTAAGTAATGTACTAGGGAGGTGATCTGAAATAAATAAAGGACAAAGAATCCTGTGTTTCGAGACTGTATTTGTTTAGTGAATCTGAGAATTTCCAAGTTAAAAGTTACAAATTATTTATTTGAAAACTGACGTGAGAAGGAAGGGTTTGCTGAGGAGCAGTTTCAGTACAGCCAAACCATAATGCTGTTAAACATGTTACACCTACAGCTGTCTGTTGTCAAGTGAAAATAAGATTGGTTGAACTCAAAGGAGTGCCAGAAAACCTCTTCATGCTTCAACAGAGCATGATTTGTTTGAAGTAATAGTGACTAGTTACATGCAATTATCTGTTTTGGGGAGAGGAAGAGACAAGAACACCACCACATCTAAACAACTTTTGCTTGTTGTGTGATAATGTCCAATTTATCTATTGTGATGTTTTGATTTGTTGTTTTTTTTTTTTTAAGCTTCCAAATGGCAAAATGAAAACCAGTTGTAAGTTCAGAGAGGTTTTGACAGATCTTATAACTTTGGTAGGAAGTCACTTATTGAGATAAAGAAGAAATCTTTAAAATGGAACCTTTTTAGTTGCTTAAAATTGAATTTTTTTGTGGTTGTTTGAAAGTTGCTCTGTATGTCTAGAGGAGGAAGGCTGAGGTCAAGCAGGCACACTGTGTCCTAGCTGTGCCTGCAGTGTATCTTCAGCCTCCTTTCCATGGATGCACTTCCTCTCCCCATGCTTCCCCAAACCAAAACTGTGTGAAATTTTGAAAAATTCAGATGGTTTAGGCATAGTCTGAATAATTGTATTGATAATTATTGTTTGTGTTTTATTATTATTAATAGGAGTTATTCAAAGGCTTTTCATTAGATTGGAAAAGGAGCATGCAGGAAGGTGACTAGTGTGTTATTCTTCTCTGTAAGACTTTGCCTTGTTACAAGATCAAGGGCCATTTTTAAGCAGTGGAATGTGAAAGGAGGGAATAGAAGCACCCACATTATCTTTTTTTTTTTTTTTTTTTTTTTTTTTTTTTTCAATCTAGGCTCTGAGTAGCTGTGTCTTCTTTCTACTTGCTCTGTGACTGTAAGAAAGGTAGGTGTGGGATGTTCATCCTGAGCTAATAAACACTGGTGGCCGTCTGAGCTAGCAGAACTGCAAGGCTTCCAGTTGACTTGAGGGACCTGGTGGCTGTCTGCTAAAGATTGTAGTTACACCCAAGAGTGGCAATATAGTCCTGAGGAACAGCCAGGGGATTTAAGGCAGCCAGCGTTAACTGTTGTGTAATTTCTTCGCTGTGCGGTGATGAAATCTTAGCAAAAGGGAGGAGGTAACATAAAAGATACGCTGTCAGTGCGGTGTGGGAACAGAGAGGCTTCTGCAGAGGAACTTTTAAGGTTTTTCTCTCAAAGGGCTACTCAACAGTTGTAAGATTTCCCTGTGGATTTTAGTATTTCTACAGGCTGCTTGCTCGGCAAAAACACTGTGTCCCTACTGACAAAGGTGGGATTTTCTCCTATAGCTTCAGGTACCTCAGGTAATGCCTGAGGTAAGAATCCAGTCAGGGTCAGTGCTCTCCGCAGTCAGTACGAACCAACAAAAGGCAGTTCAGTCTTTACACAGGAATGGTCGCTCTCACAAGGACCCTGTTTCTGATGACTATATATGGCCTAGGATGGCACTGTATGGGATGACCCAGGCCTCTCAATCCCTCTGGTAATTGAAATTCGTTTGAGTTTGAGACTGTCCTCTCACAAAATTGAAATTTAGGGATGGCAAAAATGAGCGCAGATGCAGGGAGAGAAAGTATAATATAACCGTGTAGCTATTGTGCCATGGAAAGGGTGTAGTGAGTGACTTACATGCCACTTATTTCTACAGTTAGGTCTTACTTTCAAAGTCAGCAAAAGTTGCCAAAGCTCAGCATCTTGGAAATCGGGGTATAATGTATAATTACATACAACATTCAACCGTAGGTAAATGGTCTGATGACTCAGATGGTAAATGTAAGCTGTAAAAGGAGACTGTGTGTAAGCTGTCTCACATAAAGGGCTTGAAGTGCAGGGTTACGTTTCAAAGAATTCTTAAAGACTATTATTTACTGAATTTTTATTAAGTGTACATATTTTCTTGAATGTCTGTGTAAAAGATATGGTGTGTGTACATATATATTTATCCTTTGGACAACTGATTGAAGACTTAGGCACCTCCAACATTGCTAATGACAGATGAATACATTCAGAAGCCCAGAAGTGGGGTCCAAAAGACTTTCAGATATTGTTTTTCTTGGATGGATGTTAAAAACCTTTAAGTTTTGAGAGGATTCCTATGAGAAAGCACCTTTAAACTGAGAAAGGTCAATTTCTTTGACAGTTAAGGCAGGAGGTTTCAGAGGGGTTACTGTGATCCAAAACCTGAATTATGTATGTCAGTCCTTAGGGTGTATCTTTTAAAATGGGAGTGACTAGGGCTGGAAACCTGGTGGGATGGTGGCTGTTCGTTTCCAAATGCAAGTAGGATATTACATTTAAAACCCATGTTGGAAGAATGCAAAGCTTACGAAGTTAAGCGCTCCGAAGGCAAGAAATGCCACAGTTAAGGTTGCTGAAACCTCTGAGTTATTCACTGGAAATTTTCAAATGTCTTTATCAATAGAGGTGGGGATTCCTGTGCCCACAGCCACACGTGCCAGTTTACTTTTGATTCACGCTGTCTTTCACAGCGAGTGAGGCAAGGATGCAGCTGGAAGGAATGCCATGAGTATTTGCCTGCTCTTCAGCCCAAGCTCTCACTTCAAGGTACCTCTTCCAGGGAATGCTCAGTGCAGTGATGGCTGCACAGAGACCTTTCTGCTCAGCAGAATACTGTGGGGGTGTTGAGGACCAAGAGAGGGGAGTATGGGAAGCCGAGACTCCCTGCTCTCAGTCGTTGAACCTGGGCAAAACGTGGGAAGAGCCTGATGGGGCAATGCCTTTTTGCACTGCCCTGGCAGCCCTAGACTGGAATGTCCTCAGAGCAGGCTGAATCTTCAGGGAAGTGTTTTGATGCCAAGTCTAAGACTCCACTGAATAGAGAGAGCTTTTTTTTTTTTTTACCTTTAGAGACAACAGAAGACAAAAATCTGATCTCAAAATTACTTCCCTGCCAAAATTTAAGTCAGTGTTTCAAAGCAAGGAGGAGTATTTCTCAGTCAAAGCCAAGTGGAGTTTAGAGGGTTTTTTTTAAATTTTATTTGTAACATGAACATTTTTTTAACATCATTTGAGAAACAACCCTACTGTTTTTTGCTTAAACTTTACCTAACATTTCATTTTGAGGATATTTTGGTGCGAATTACTGAAGTCTGGAAAATTGTAAGTACCTTAAGTGAAAAGTCCTGCAACGGAAAGTGTTTGACAAGCTAAGCTGCAACTATTGCATTACTGTCAACATGCCTTGTTTGTTCTACTGCAGTGACAAAGTTTGCATTTAGATGTTACAGAACACATGCCACTTTGAACTGTGGTTTTGCCCCTTTTCGTGCTGACTCTATCCTTTGTTTATACTTTCACTCCAATTAAGAAATTACTCTCTGCTGTAATGCCAGTGATTGAAGACCCTAGTTAATTTACACGCTCTCCAGCATCCTTGGTCTATTTTTATTTCAGTATTCAGATCACAGGAAACCATTTATAGGACGTAGTAGCTTTCACACAGAGTTGCAGCCAACTATTTTCCAAAGGTTCTGAATGCCAGAAAGCAAGTCTCACCAAATTTGTGAGCTTGATATTCTTCATTTGTCAGTCAATGGAGAGGGGAAAAATCACATCCTTGAACCAAATAATTTTCTAAGGTCCTCATTGACTGATTCTTTTGAAAGTTTCCAGTGAACAGGTCCATGAGCATTTTTATAGATTAATTTCTGCTTTTAAAAGTCTGCATAATTCAATTTGTTTTCATTGTGATAGGGTTTGTCATGTGCAGGGCACTTCCAAAACTTACAGCAATATTGTCTGTCTGCTAAGGATTTGAGTAGGGTAAATCAATTTTACTGGAGAAAATAGACAAAGAGCTTGATGAACAAAACAAAATGTGTGGTTTTACTTGAAAATACATATTTGCTAAAATTAGCTAATATCTTGACTTGCTTTCAAAGAGCTGCGTATACTTTTGGCAAGCATATCTATGGTAGGTTAGTGGGAAAGCTAAGAAATACATTTTATTCTTCAAAACAGAAAATGTAAAATGTAGGCTGTATTATTGCACGGAGTAATTTTCTTCTTGATTGAAACAAACCCAGCCCAAAGCCTCCAAAAGCTTAATGTAAGATTCCCTTACGTGGAGCACAGTAGAATCTTAATGGCTTACTTCCTGTGGTTTCTGTTCATAATGCAGGGGACAATTGAAATAAAACCTTGACAAGAAATTATACCTCTGACTCGCCATGAACACAGATTCTCTTGGAATGTTAAAATTCAGCTGATCTGTTAAATAATAGTTATTATGAGGTGAACTTCTGTTTGTGCTGTTGGAGTTCTCTCATAGCAGTGTTCATTATAAAGCTTCGAAAATGTATTTTCTAGGAAAAATGAAAACTTCCATGTTAATTGTAAAACTCCTTACTCATACTCTATTATTTTGGCTTAGATTTCCACCCCCACCCCCCCGCTTTTAGAAAATCTTGGGCCCAACATAATGATTTTCCTTCTCATTCCTGTCACATTGAGACCAAAAGAAGAGCCAATTGTATGAACTGCTGTTGGTAATCAAAGTGGATAACACTCGTTTCACAGGAGTTTTTCTCAGGGTATTTAATCCTATCCTGAGTTAGGGGGAACACTGGAGGAGAGGTTTTTAAAGTATTTTTTTCTCTCTCTAGATATCCTGAGGTCAGAATATTCCAGTTATAGTCTTTTTGGTCATAAAAGACCCATGAACTTCGAACAGAAGACTCTTGTCGGGGTTAGGGCAGAAATATAAATGGCAGAAGCTAAAAGGGTTGATTGTCTTTGGTGGAAATACTGCTTGGAACGCTGGAGTGGAAGTAAAGACAAATGAACATCCTTATGGTGTAATCACCAGGTTGAAAAATCAGGTGACTTTAGTTCTCAAACTCCCTGTTAGCACAGTGAGTTTTTATGTTCTTTATATCTTCGTTGGTGGATGAGTCAATGTTTAAATGCTCATTTATCATTTACTATATAAAAGAAAAGCTATTACCTGAAACTCATTTTTACAGTTGCAGGCAAACCGAAATAATCATTTTCAAGGACCTAAAGCTGTTTCTTGAAGAATGTCATCATTTTCTTCTTATTTTACTTACCACTTACACTAGTATATGAGGTACCTTCCAGAGCTGTACCTTACAAAACTTTGCTGCAGACATTGCCAGCCACCGTACCTGTACAGACTGGGCTAAAGAAACTCAGTTTCAGCAAACTACATTCATCTTGCAGACAGGACAAAAGAACCACGTTAAAGGCACAGCTCACACTGAACACTTGTGCTGCTTGCTCAGTGCTAGCCTGTAATATGCCTTGCCTGGAAGGCTGAGCAGCTCAGTTGGCCCGTAGAAAGTGTTTCAGGAGTTGGGAGTGAAGTCCCTGCTCTGCTATAGAATCATATTTGCTTATGCCCATCCAGAGGAGAGATGCTGCGAGATTGCTTTTCTCTGCTTTTCTTTTAATGCTAAGAATCCCTCTGAGTAAATGAATTGTCTGTTGGAAGTGGTAGGAGAGTAGTCTTCATTTTGCATCATAATTTCATGACTGTCCTAATAGATTGTGTTTAATATCAATTTTTGTGTATCATCTTCTCCACTCTCATAGTCTACATGTTTGCAGCTTGCGTGGATATCTGTTTCTACACACTGTGTCTTAGAATGCGTGTTCTGAAACATGCCAGTAGCAAGAGTTTTGTGTTACTGCTGGGGGAAAGGACAATTTTGTGCATCTGACTGCACTGGGCTATTCTGTCAGAGCCGTTACATTGCACTGAGGCTGTGCCTCTTCACATACTGGGCTTACATAGGCAAAAAAGCAGTGTAGACAATACCGTACATTTACCTTTGTTAGTTTGACCTCACATATCTTCATTTAATTTTCGTTCCCCCCGGTGCCACCACACGTTGCCACCCCTTTGTGCCTCATTCTTTATCTCACCAAATGGCCGAAGCAGGCAAATGAGGCGATTAGCTGAGGCAACCAAGTGGTGAGACCAACAGCAGTGTCTCTACAGGAAATTATACCTCTCCTCCGATTGTGGATCACTAGGGGTTCTGCTGTTCACTTGTAGTCGCAGGCACGCTGCCTCTGACATAAACTCACATTATGCCGCCTCTGCGTATTCTCCGTCTCCTTCTTGCTTGTCAGTGAATAGACTTAGTCCATCTCTTTTATTTGCTGGCAGAAAGGTGAGGTCCTGTATGTGGAAGGCCTGTTCTCCCTTAATCCCACTTTAAATCCAGGTTGGAAACAAAAGTATTATAGGTGTTAATTTACAGCAGTATCTAATTGCTAAAATTATTTTGTTAGGATGATGCATGACACGATAAAAATAAGTTACATATGGTCTTTTAAACTCGCCCATATCTGCTGCACATCTTGCAATTTTTGAGCACCAGAAGACCATAATTTACTTAAGTGCTTTTACCTTCATTTTATAAAAATCCATAGGTACTTCTAAAAATCAAATGTACTTTTTATAGTGTAATATTTTGAGGGTAGTGTGATGAGAATTGAACTGTTTTATCTGTAGTGTAATAGAAGGCATGATCTCTTTTCTTGGGGAAAACTGGAGGTTTTCTATGTATTCTAGTAGGAGTGCATTTGATTGTTAGTTCATGAAGTCAATGTTGAGACAAAGCACATATTAGAAAAAAAGATAATTATCTGATACTGAGAAACAGACATCCATTTATTTACTTCCACATTTTTAGCTGGTTTTTTTTTGTTTGTTTGTTTATTTCTCTTAGTCCCCCAAGCAACTGAGAAGTTGCCAATATTTGCACTACAAGGGAGTATTAGGTAAACTGGCTATAGGTTTTACTTAGGTTGCTTTGCTGAGTGATCAGTTTGCTACAGCTATTTTGTCTTTCATAGTTATAGCAGAAAGTCTCAACAGTTTAATGTGATAAAAGATGCAGTGTCGGTGAGAAGTGTGTTCATTACATACTAATTAAAAGGCGCGCTAGCGGTGCTGGAACGACACCCAGAACCCCCCATGTTCTAGCTGTGTCTATTTTGAAATTTTATAGTAGGGACATACTTTTGTATGCGTTGTTGAGCAAATGAAAGTTTTTAGTGGTAATGCATTCCTGACTCATTGTATTGGTTTAACAAATAGCTTTCTCAGTCATGTGATCACACTTAAGTCTTATGGTTTATTAGCTGATTGGGGGGGGGGGGGAATTAGGTCTAGTATTCTTACACGGCAATTTGTCCCTGTGTTTTTTTTTTTCTACCTATGGTAAAGGAATCAAAGTCAGTTAACAGCTGCAGGCTCTCAGACTTTTAGAGCAGACATGTTTGCTTAGTCCGTGAAGATTATACCCAAAAGGCATTGATTTTACTTTCTCATTTTCTCTTTTTTCATCTTTTCTGCCCACTCTCCTTCTTCTGATTCTGGGGTTGATGCTGACAGGTTGGGAAAGGCAACACTGAACTTAAAAGTAACCTGAGATGGTTAGTACCACTCGAGAGGTATTTAGAACTTGGCAGGCTTGGTTCTATACACCTCTGCCCTTGAAAGGAATTATAAGGTAGACTCATTTTGTCTTGGAAAGCTTTTTCTGCCTGACTTTTCTAGTTGATTTCAATGTTATGAGTGCCCATTTCCACCTACTTCTCAGGAAACAAATGTTGCATTTTCATAGATCATCTTTTGCTTGCATAGAAACAGGTTTCAATGCTCTGCTTTGAATCTAAGTGTGTCATTGTTTGAGTTCACAATTAACCTCTGCCAGAGCTCTTTGTATGTAGGGACTTCAAGTTTTTAGCATCAGAGAATTATATTGCTCAGAGACAAGGAGACACTATAATAAACTCTTCTTGAAACAGGAAAAAAAAAAAAGAAGAAAAGTTGTTTACTACTTGAGAAGAAATCAGAATTGTTACGTGTAGAGAAAGTTCTTTAAGTAGGTATTATGAACTGCCTGGTAACATCTTGGAATCCATCCATCCACACATAAACCGCAGTCAAAGGTATTTCTACTACTTCTCTATTCTGTAAAGGTCACCCAGTATAAATACTGTTCTCACCACTGAAGAAAACGATTGACTAGTAGGAATACTGGCTTTCATATACGCGCGTTCATATGGGCCCACTGGATAATAATTAAATTAAGGTTTCTGGCTCTTCCTAAGGTTGAGCTTGTGAATATATAAAGAACTGATTGATCGGAGAAGTTCAGGTTAACTGTAAAATTGATCAGAAAGCAAGCAAAGAATAACGGTTCAGCTGAGCAGTACTGCTGGGTGATAAACCAACTGCTAGAGAACGTGACTGAAATGATGCTGGAAAAGCCTGTTTTCATTTCAGTGTATTAGCATGGGATTGTCATTTAACTGTGTTGTAATTGTTTCCATTTGACAAAGAGTTGAAAACTGACATGTCACATGCGTTTGTATCTGTTGCATTTCTCTTCACGTGGCAAGAGAAGGATATAAAATGTGATCAAAAAGCAACTGAGTCTTTGTTACTAATTGGACGCATTGCTTACTGGTTTGGTTCGGTAGAGTGTACTGGGCTTTCAAGTTAAGTGGCTGATTGTGTGACTTTTTGTGGTGGTGAGCGGTCTGCACTCACGCAAATAGTCTCACACAAGGAACCTTTCCTCTGTGGGCTGTTTCTGTCAGGTACTCAGCACAAGCAACTTCCCTCATAATTAAAATTGGCTGTTGGAGTAAACATATCAGTATTTCTTTGATGGGACAAGCATTTTAACCTCCTGATACCCTAACTCCTGCCATGTAACTGTGGCTGGGAATAACATCAGCCCCCTTGTTAATAATGCAATGCACCCTTCTTAAATGTGTAAGCAAGGCACGATGGCTCCAACCTGTAATTTTGAGACTGCCCGTCTGTCACAAGAGAAAGCAAGCAGTCGTGTCGTCTTATGTTCAATCCAGTTGCAGGTTCTTTGGCGTTCATGATGTTAAGGTAAAGAGAGAGGTTTGACTGACTTAGTATCCCATGTCCTAAACTGAGCAGTAAGCTTTGCGCTGATTTAATCAATTGTGCTGTTAGTTGAGTTACGTTCAGGGTGCGAAAAGGGCAGGGGGCAAAATTTAGGTTTCATCCTTTAAGGCTTGAAGCACTCTGACCTTCATCCAGCAAAGCACTCAAGCAAATGAGTAACTAATATGCTTAATGTTAAGCACATCATCAAATCTTTTGCTGGATCATTGCAAAAATCAAGCTTTCCTTGAATGAAAAGTAAAAGAGAGGATTATATGCTGGGGGAGTGAGTTTTTTTCATGTCTGGTATCATTTTTATAGGGTTTTTTTTAACTGTAAATTAGTCAAAAAGCATTGTTTAAAGTCTTCATTTCAAGGACAAAATTGTTTATGGATAAGAGCGGGGCAGCCTAGGAGTTAGTGGTGGTTAAAGGGATTAGTTTCATGGACATTTGTTTTGATATTGTGTTTACAGTACTAATGCTAGAGATCTGATTATTTTTATGTACAGTTGTGTATATACCTGAGAGAGATAACAGGGCATTTGAGTTTTTGGGTGGAAGTTTATTGTTTTGAACTGTACTTCTGAATTCTAGCAAACTTTAAAAAATTTTTCCGCAGCACAAAAGGCTTGCATCAGATCTGAAGAACTACCTAAGCTTTGAGAGAAGTAGAAAGGGTTGAACAAAGGGTGCATGTTATCTGTCTGGAAATCCAGAAACAAAATCAGATAGAATAATATTTTTAAAATATTTTTTATGCTGTTCATTGTCTAAGTGCAGTAAACAGTACCCGTCATTTGAACATATACTAGGGAAGGAGCCTCAAATTATTTCAGGTTCATTTTTTCTCTCATCTTCCAACTTCTGCATTTTCTTGATTCCTTTGTTATGCGACAACTGTGCGCAGCAGACACACGCACACCCACCCAGCTTTGGGGGTTCTAAAACCTTTTGTTTTGATGTAACAAAACTTTAGGAAAATGATTCTTCTGATATTAGTGATTCACTGCGCTACAAGAATCCACGAACACAGTTCATGGAACTGCTGTACGTAACAGAAGGACTGTTGGTACAATTTCTGTCAAACTGCTGCCAAATAGTG
The DNA here is from genome assembly GCF_036417535.1 of Chlamydotis macqueenii. Lineage (NCBI taxonomy): Eukaryota > Metazoa > Chordata > Aves > Otidiformes > Otididae > Chlamydotis > Chlamydotis macqueenii. The sequence continues at coordinate 124,230,142 of NC_141558.1, read as the reverse complement.
TAGAGTGGTTAGTCTTGAAGTAACCCAAGGACTGCAAAACTGAATATATGTGTAGCGTTTTCCGTATGGGCTACCCGGGCTCTGGCTCATTCTCTAGAATAGTAAGCAGCATGCACCAACTGTCTTCCAGAAATCTGGGAAAGAAAAATTTTTCTTGGGTAATGAGGCTTCTAACCCTAGGGATAATACCTGATATCAGACTATGTTTCTTTACGTGACTGTGGTCCAAGACTCATAAATAGATTTTCGTAATTCCGTTGGACTTTTGTATTCATCTGCTGGGACAAAAAGTGCTAAGCTTCCCTTTGAAAGTTCATGCAAGTAAATACCCCCTTCTTTGTGATTTTTATGTAAATGGCAAATTAGCTGGACTGCTCAGAGTAGGTCCAAGATTTTGTTCAAAATAAGACCCAAATGAATATTTAGAAAAATCTGTATTTGCTGTTTCAAGATCTTAAACCTTAAAATGAAAATCTTACACTGCTAGTTGTATAAATTCCTCATGTTGTACTGGAAACTGTACTGACTATTGACTCAAATCATATCACGCCCTGAAGGACACCACCATCACATTGTGTTGAAGATTCCATCCCTTTATTCTGTGGATTTTCAGGCTGAATTCTAATCTTTATTTTCTCAAAATAGTGGGAATAACTCCATTTGTATATGCTGTCTTTACTGGATCTACATAGGTACAAAGCTAACTTGAGGATCCGTCCCCTGTTCTCACTGCATGCTAACGTGTTTTTTTTTCTCATGACTATAGAAGAAACACAGAGATAGTGAAGCATTTATCAGAACTGGTCCTTTGTGTTGCCTCACAGAACCGCGTTGTCTTAAAAGGATATTTATACGGTACAGGGTTGCTGTATAATACCTGGTATATATTCTCTGTGCAATGCCAAAAATGTGAGGTGTTACGCTTTTCAGTTTTAAAAATGTCAAAAATGGAAATTCAGGCTATTTGACACTGCAATAATTTGCTGAGAGATGTCTGAATATGTAGCCCTTTCTGTAATTTTGCACAACGTTCTGGGCTGTAATATTGCAATAATTACACAGTGAAGTCATAATTGAAGGGTAAAAATTGAATTTAGGGTCTACATAATTTAAACAGGACCGGATTTTACCAAGTAGGACACATTTATGGTGTCTGCTGTGTGCCTTATAAAACACACTAAATTTTAAGCCGATAACTCAAATGGTTCCTGAGGTATAAACTTGTGAAAAGTCACAATTTTGCATTGTGCTGAAAAGCCACCTTACAATACAGTGACTACCATAGCTCTTTAATATCCAGCAGAGTTCTCCTGCTGTGCTTTGTCAGTCGGTAGCAACATCCAAGTCGTCTTGTAAAAGTAATTCACACTTTTTTCACAACACTGTTGCTTTAATTACCACTGAACTCTGCTGTTGCTCAGACAGGCCTAGCAGGACCAAGAGAGGGTCAGCGCTGCAGTCACTGCAAAAGAAGCAAATGGCTTTTTTTTTTTTTTTTCTTACTTTATTATTAACAAACCATCTTTGAAATGCTCCAAGCTTCTGAGACCCAGTCTTGTCTCTGTGCTCTCTTGGGGTATTCATTATCAAAGTAGACCATGGATGTCAATCTGGAAAAACATCAGAAATAATACCTAAAAGCCTAATCAGAAAACTTCAGGTAAAGACAAGATTATATCTTTTACATGCAAACAGCTGATCAGATCTATCATATATGCACACTGAATTTCTGATAGAAACAGACTAACTCATCAACATACTGTACATTTTTATGTGTTAAAATGATTGTTATCCATTCGTCTGTAATTCTTTCTTTTTTTTTCTTCATGTTTATTTGATTTGTTACATCTCGTTAGAGCCAAGTGCATTCATAGGAAGAACTGAAAGATGCTGAAAGACAAAAAAGATTGTATTTAAAATTATAAAAGGCTGCTTCTGTAGCTTTGTCTCATGAAATGTTCCATATTTATATATCATCTTTTACACTAAAGAACTGTAAAATAACCTTTTAGTAGCACAAACTTAATTTTCAAACTTAGGTTAGAATGTGTTTGTCTCGCTGCTTACCTTAGAAGGTCAGGTTTGAAAACAGTTGTCCTTATGCCACTCTATGTGGGAATCAGCTCACTGGGAGAGAAAGGCAGTGCTCTCAGCATGGCAGTATTCTTTGTAAACTGTGACATTACAACATTTTTAGAGCAGGATGTGAGTGTGGCTTCTGTGTTCAAACGAAATTGCAAAGGAGATTTTAGTGTTGAAACTGAGTTAGTCAACACTAAATCTGGTACAGCCCGCCAGCCTTAACACTTATTAAAATATACCCTATGATCTATGAATATGATTATAGATCAGCCCTCTGTTTCATATCTCACCTAAAAGATGATACCGCAAACTGATACCACACCACTTAGCACCACAGTAATGCACCGATTCCTTTCTGGTTTGGAAAAAAGTGGCACCTGTTGGATGAATATTCAGTTAATTAATTAGATAGCAGTACTACCTACTGAAATACACTGGGTTTTGCTTGGATTTTTCAGAGTCCAAGAATCTGAATATTCTTCATTTCTGAATGTAACAAGATTGAAGCTGACTGGGTAAGCTGTCACCTGTGAAATGCTCAATGATGCCATGCCCTAATCGGGATTATTATTTTTAGTTGTTCATCAGCCCTATAACTTCTTGACTTCAACTACAGGATTGACAGAAATTACCTATAGAAATAATTTTGCAAATATCTGCCCCACGTTATTCAAAGTATTTTCTCATTCCATACTGTCTGGAATTGGGAGGGATAGAAAGATGAGGTCTGAAAAAAAGGAAAAGTGGGGGGATGAGAAATAATAGCTTCAACATGGTTTTATCAAGGAGGAGAAAGACAGCAGGAAAGTAACGCAGGGTGTTATGAGGATCAAGGATAGGAGTTGGAGAGAACCTGTGTGATCAAGACTCGATGAAGCTGGCTGAGAGCGAACGCCGTGGCTCAGAGCAAGCCACTGTATTATGCGTTAAGGGCGTACGCCCCTTTCCCTCTCCATCTGAGCAGTGTGCCTATGTCCCCAGGCACTCCTCCTTGCTGTCTGAGGTACCCTGTGCTAACTACTGGGGTGCTAGTTGTGTTCCAGGTAACAAATACCAGTTCATCCTGCATCCGTGTTAGTGCACAGGCATCTCCTTGGCGAGGACAACTCCCAGTGCAACGTTTCAAAGCAGTCCTTTCTTGCAGACCCTTAAACAGGTATTCTGCCTGCCCCAAGAAACCTGTGATGGGCAAGACTTAATTTCCTTTGCAGCTGTTTAGCTACTGGTAGGTTCTTTAAAGTTCTTATTCCTGATATTGGGAAATGCATGCTAGGAGGGCTTTGGCTTCTTCCTCATGAAGACTGCACAATATGGCACAGGAAATAAAGCAGCTGAAATGATGAGTATTTGACATACACACTTGCAGTGACCTGGATACGTGTGGTTGTGTGAGCTGAGGATAAAGATGAAAGGAGGGACGGAGTTTTCTTTCTTCACAACCTGCTCCTGGGAGATTCAGTCGGAAGTACCTTTCTCACTTTTCTAACTCTATCTTCTTCTCTGCAACTGAGTAGCAGATTGTTTGTTCTGCAAAAAGACAGTTGCAGGAGGTGTCACTTCCTACAAATTCTTTATTTCGTATTGACTAAATAAAAGTGCTTAGTCTTTTGGCAATTTATTCGGTTCTAAACCCAGCACTGATCATATGCAACAGTCTGTGTTGTTCTTTTGAAAAGTGACGTTTCTGCCCCGGCGTGGATGAACTGGAACCTGAATATAGCCATGCTGACATTTGCTACTCTCTGGCCTGAAATTATCTGTAAATTCATAGGCAAGAGATGCAGCTAAAGCTGTAGCTGCTTCTACTGTGGTTTTCCTGGTTTTTCCTCCCCAGATGCTTAAATACTGCATATCTTTCATCCGTCCAAATGTTTGAATGTTATGTATGCTGAAAAAAAGTCCTTGCAGATACCAGTAGATCTAATGGGGAGTTATTTAGATGGGGGAGGGGTCAGGAATAGAAAATTAAGATTCAGTATTTGAAAAATTGGAAAAGAATGGAAAATAAGAGTACGTGATCCTTCACCATTTAAAGTCCAGCAGTTATTTGGTATGTTCTGGAATCTTCGGTTGATTTCCACAAAGGTGATACCTTTGTCTACATCCAGTTGTGCTGGGGAAGAAAAAAAAAAAAACCCCAATGTTTTAACTGTCAGCGTTCATAGGTGAGAAGAATTTAGACCAGCTGTAATATATTGGTCAGAAACATCACTCAGTCTGTGTCAGGTGGTTCGAGTATATAACAAATCTAAGTTTACAGGCTCTTTTTTGTTGAGGTTAATCAAATCCGAAGCAACATTAAACTGCTGGATCTGAGAAAATAGGTTAGATTGTAAAAACTGATATTGCTAGTTTTTATGGTAAAATTTAATGTGAAGTAGATGCATACAGAAATAGTATATGCTTATTTCTTAAAGACTAAATGCATCCCTTTGGAATTAAAGACAAATACTTGTTGGCAAACTTTATTTTAAACTAATGTTCTAAAAGCCAGGTGGAAAAACGAAAGAAGCTAAAAGATGGTAACAACATCTCTCTGAACACGGTAACAATTTTAGCACCCTGCTGAGAATGAGAACTGGAAGTCCAGGGTTTAGCAACCTGTTGTAGAACAGGCAGTGAATACAATATCATCCCTAAAAGATCTCTGTAGGCTTCATCCTGACCATCTGACCTTATTGTGCGACAACTCCACTTACCAGCCATACCAAACAAACAGAGAAATACCTTACCCTTTTCAGATTTAAGATAATATTACAGCTTGTGAATAAGATTCCTAGTATGTGGACATGACAACTATGAAAAACTATAATTTAGGACATAGAGTATTCTCTTTATGCTTTTATCTGGAATTTCACTTTAATGTGATGTAAATGACAGTGAGAAATACATTCACAGAATGTTAAAGTCTTCCCATTAAAAATTCTGTATGCATTTTATATTCTAATTCATGTACAGTCAAAAACCCTGATAAAATCATAGTACTGATTTGACTGCTGCACTTATCGTATTAATGAGGATACTTTATGCCTTTTGAAAATTGGGATATAGTCCATTATGTGATTGTGAATGATGTGATTGTATCACATCAATTTGTTATTCAATCCCACCCCTCCCTTCAGTCAACTTTGTATATAGGAAGAGCCACTGGTGAGCATGCATGGAGGTAGGAAAAACTACATTTAAAATTAGTCTTTTCTTTTATCTTTTCACTTTTTAAACAGATGATATATATTTTTTTTTCCAAATCTTGAAATTTACTCAGACTCCAGAAGGGAATTCATAGAGGTATCCAGAATCTCTAGAGGAGCACCAGCTGAGGCTGGCTGAAGGTAAGACCCAGGTGGGTCAACTCTCCAGCTTTCCGCATGAGTGCGTAAGGTGGGATTTACCTCCCTTTATGTTGGGTGTATCCCATATTCCAGACTGATGCTCTTGGCTCTCTGTAGTCACCTCTACAAGATGATTTACTTTGTTCTATGCCTGTCCCCCTCCAGAGGCTGCGCAGGGAGTTGGGTTTCTATTTTGCGTCTGTTAGGCAGGGAAAGTTAGATAAGAAAAATCTAGCTTCCTATGACTGCACCTTAAAAATACTTTCTAACCCCTCCAAAATAGCAAGAGATTAGGGACTGATTTCTGTTGTTGACAACATGTTTATATGTTGGAACTGAGAGGATAGCTGTCAATTTTTTAATGTCTTCGCTTTGATAGCCATTATGTGCTTTGCCTTTAGGAACACCGTTGTCCATGTGGCTTTCTCCTACGGTTGTTTCTGGTTTTAAGTCTGTGGCAAATACCTTACCTTGATGGAAGTAAACCTCCCTGTTTTTCCCATGTGTGGCTGTGAGTCTTTCCAGACTGGGTACACGTCCATATCTTATATAATGAAGAGGTATAAATTCTCCAAAACACAACAGCTGAGGTATAGAAGTCGTGCCTCAAAGACGCCTTGAAAGCAGCATTGTAACCAGAAAATTAAATCCGCGTTCTGGTATCTTTCCCTTAGAATCTATCCATTAAATACTGAATTCTGTCTGTAATGATGGTCTGTATCATTAACTTGTCACTGAATGTTACATTTTCCTGATGCTCCCATTTCCACTCACTGCCCTGTACTTTCCTGGTTTTGAATATTATCTACAGTTTTACTGCCCAGTCCATTTTTATGTTTCATCTCTTTATAAAAATTTCTTCTGACTGATTTAAACTTCTCTGAGGTGGCGCTGCCACACGCTACAGTGTGTGTTCTGGTGGAGTGCTTGTAAGGGCTTGTACTTCTAATTTTTGGACTTGTTAATGCAGGACCATGACTTGAAGGGTTTATCAAAGTGTCTCTTCTGAGTTTTGAGCAATGTTGAAGCAGTTTGTTAGTAATGGCTTTTTTGATTTCTTACTATAGTGCACAGGAATATAATAGCCTCTGCACATGTGTGCATATGCACGCACGCAGTATGAAATAGTGGAGTATAAACATTTTTTACTTTAAAGTGTCCTTTTTTTGGAGGTGGAAGGAAGATATATTTAAAGGTCAAAGGGAAATATTAATAGTGTTAGATAAATTTTACCCTATTGAAAATCAAACCCAGTAAAAACTTTATACAATCTTTTGGACAAAGGCTGCAATGTTCTAATCTCTGCAAATCCACTCTGTACTGTTCAATACACTTCTTATTAATCAGTTCTACAGAGTTGTACTCTTCTCAATACTGTTACACACACTGCATTTTTATTTTTCAGCTTCAGCTTGGCCTTTTCTATATTTTTGCTTCATCTTACATTCAATTACCCATAGCCTAGTTTTCAGAACCAGGGTACTATTGGTGGCTGCATTTAAGCCACAGCCCATTATGTCATCTTGCTTCGTGTATTTTACTCTGATCTTTTTTAGGATGAAGCTCATTTGAGAAATCTTTCTTCTGCCTTTGGGGAGAAATTATGTGCTGCCTTCCGCAGGGTCTGAAATTTGCCTTCTCAATGCTTGTGTTATTAAAAGAAAAAGCAAACACCCAACCTATTTACATCTTGGATCTTTTACTTTGCTAAACTGCAAACGTGTTATTCTGGTTTCAGGAATACCAAGGTATTCTAATTTTTTGTTGCTGTATTTGTTGCTTTCATAATACTATTTAGTGTTCCAAATTCAATGTCTACTTTCTTCAGAAGGTTTTTGTATTCTTTGTAGTATATGCTCTCGTATTTGAGAAGTCCATCTCCCTTCCATACATGTGAGCTCATGACAGGCATTCCTGAAACTGGAAGCAGTTTGCCCAGTGAGAGTTCTCTTTGAAAAAAAAAAACCCACAGCACATAGCTTATGACATTTGATGAAAGTCTTGGTCACTCTGTAGGGATGGTGCCTGGGACTGAATTTGAGACTTATGTCATTTTAACAATTTCATTTGAATTATTTTTTCTGGCCAAGACACTTCTTAATTTTTTTTTAACATGAGACTTTATAAGCAAAGGTATGTTGTTAAAACCAGAGTATATTTATAGTCTTTTGTATATATTCATAAATATGTATACTAAAAATGCAGATATAGGTATGCTCGCTAATTAATTATATTTATCTGTCTTCTACATAATTTTTGCATTGATAAGAGTTGTTGTTCACCAACCAAATTTTTCCCCAGGTCTTTTTGTCCAGAAGTTCCATCTATGGCAAAATTCTTTTGGAAAATTGATGGCACTGTTTCCTTTTTAGTATCAAATTAGATTTCTCCCTACTGTCCCCTGATCACAAATTTTTTTTTGAGCTGTCTGCTGTGATTTTTCTCCCGCACCTCTTGCTTCATCTTCTGCCTGGAGAACTGGAAGTACATGCCATGTTTTGATTTGGTGAGGGAGGCATAAGTTGTTGTTGGTCATTTAATATAACTGCCATGTACAAATATTTAATGCCCAGGATTCCAGTTAGAGAAACTGAAAGCAGCATAATCCATGCAATTGCCCAGCTTTTGTATTTGGGGTGAGGTTGTAATGCTTACATAGTCTTCAGTGTGGTTTCTGTCATGTATGTATACTGAACTATATGCAGACATACAGATTTTAGAATTAAGAACTGCATTAGGTACCAAAAAAGAAAGCAAAAACCACAGCCACAATACTTCCAAGTCCTTGTGCTGGAAATATAGAAGAGTTTTGCAGATATGATAGCCAAACAAATCCTTAGCATTTGGTAGTAGAAAACATAGTAAAAGCTGAAAGTTCCTGCCAGTCCTTCAAAATAATTGTCTTTAATTAATATTATTATTGATCATGTAGTAGGAGACACAGCCTGAGTGATACAAGGATTTCAAGGGAATGCTTTACAGCTTAATTATGTTTCCCTGGGAGATTTAACATAATTCAATTTATTTTCCCTCATGTTTCATTAATGATTATATGAATATAAAGGATATATGAGCTTTATTTCTAAGAGAATTCCTGTAGATTCAAGAACTTTTGACAATATACAGGTTAGAGAGAGGAATGGAGCACACCTTCTGTGGAGGAATGAACCTGCAAAGCCTCTAAGATGATGGTAACAGTGTTCTCTGTTGTCAGTAAATTTTCTGAGGACAAACTGTTGAGGCATATGGCCCCTGCAAACCCAGTTCTGCTACAAGAAACACACAGAAACCGGGCCAATTAATTCTTTTTAGCCAGCTATTTCTGAAAATATTTTATTGTGCATGGAAGATGTGCATGCATGTTCTTTTTGTCTTGCAAAAAGTATTGATGAATTTATCTCGTTTTCTGTACAATAGCCTATTACTGCCATAATCCACGTAACAGAGTAAGTTATAGGTGATGTTGAATCTTGCTGTTGCTTGGTACCCAGCAGGCTTTTCATCTCCATTTTGGAAACTGCCAAGTTATTCGGGATATTCATTACCTTTTATGGCAGGCTTCCAAAGCACCCATTGAAATGAAATAGAGATTATTTTTAGGGCAAAATGATCATCACTTGAGATTTTATTTATATGGAGTGTACTGATAGTCATAGACATGTTTTATGCAAGGAAAGTTCTGTGTTAAGAAAGTACATGTACTTTGATAATACTGTTTTGGTACAAATCATTGCAATTGGTTCTCTCTTACCTAGCTTGGTGCACTCTTAGGGGCTGGCAAGCGTTCTGCGCGCGTGGGGGCTGCGGGCAGGCTGGAGGGGTGGAAGCTGTGCCGAACCCAGCCAAGGGTGCGCGGGGCCGCGTGACCGCGGTGCTGTCGCAGGGCAGTGCAGAAGTCTCATTTATCTCCTCCGTGCACCTACTGTGCAGCCTGCTTAGCGATGGCAGGAGGAATTGGAGATCGTCTATTGCTAGGGGGTTAGATGAAGGAGCTTTTTAAAAAATATCAAATAAGTCCAGATCTGAGTCAGTGACTTTTTAAATGAAAGGTCTGCTCTGTTACCGTTAATGGGCAGGCTTTCATAATTCTTTGCTATTAGAGTACTAACTCCCTCTTTTCAAAGCCTTCCTGAACCTCTCATTGTCCAGCATTTGTATCCCTCACTTTAATGAGTGCTAAATAAGAATTATATAAGTATTTCAATAATTCTCACTGGACAGTTAATTAAGCAGCACTGACTCTAAGGAGCAGTCAGCTATTACCTCCTTTTACAGACAAGTGCTTCCACAGACACAAAGGGAAGAGGTCAATTTAAAAAAAAAATGATGTGTGGATTAGTAATCTTTCTCCGTAATAAATGACCTAGCTAACAAGCTGAAACAGTGAAATAAAAACTCAACTTTTTTTTTTTTTGTCCCCTCGTTTTTCTGATCCAATCTCTTGTGTACCTTCAACCTTCTTTTATACAGGAAGTGAATTTCCTTTAACTTTTTGGGGCCTGAATGTGTTGAACTAAAGCTCTCCAAATTTGCTTTCCTCAGAAAATCGCGTGGGGCACGGCCCTGCCCAGTTCTTCATTACACATTCTTTTTTAACAGCTTCTGGTTTTTTTTTCTCCTATTTGATAGATCCTACCACAAACTTCAACCAGAGTGAGTGCAGAGGACCATAATACCAGTCTTACACACAGGGTATTTTATTAAGTCCAGCAGTTAAAAATGTACAAAGTTCCTTGTAATAATCCATTCATTCTGTTCTCGCCTGATTCTTGGAGTAAGCCTGCACAATTATTCAAATCCCAGCTTTTAGCTACAGCATACACCTCGCCATGGGGCTGTGCCTCTGTAATCTTGCTTTGGTCTTGCATGTCAAATGGAATTAACTCCCATAAGAAATGTATGCGAAGACAACCCAAAGTGTCTAATCCTACTGCTGTCTTAAATTTCTGAAACTCAGACCTGTCATCTTTTTCTATAGCTTTGTTGAAGTTCTCACTTATGCTTCAGTCCATCCAAAGATGAAGTTTAGGGAAATTTGCATTTTTATGTATTTTTCAGTTGTGCACTCCTGTGGCCTTTTCACGGGTTCCCTTTGTAGAAGTATTTTTATTTTTGAACTCAAGTCCTATTTTATCCTCAGTGGAATGCCTGATGGAGGTAGATTCAGTTGCTTTTAGCTGGCAGTATACAAGTTTAAACACACAGAGAGCATTACGCTGCTTGACGATGCTCATGCCGCATGGGTGTGTGGAAATAATGATATCATTATGACTCTACCTTAACAGCTCAGCCTAGCTAATCACAAAACCTAATTCTGACTCGATTAAATCTCAAATCGCATTGCTGCCTTCATGAATAAAGTGCTTGCTGAAATTAGCTTTGCTTAGTGTAACTACGCTGTTTGCGTGTTGTACTAGGAGGAGATGGGCTTTCAAAGCAGCCTTTCCGATGTGCCTGTCTTCTGCTGGTCTCTAGGGGGCACGCTTTCAAATTTCAACCAAAAAATGCCTACATTATAAATAATGAAACGGAGGAAAAAGCAAAGCTTTATCAGACAGAAACTTAATTTTCCACTTATTCAATCAAATATCAACTAGATCTGATTAGGGGTGGCCAATTTTAGATGAACCAGGCAAAATACGTTTACATAGGGGGTTCAGTTTCAACGTAATTTCAGTAAAAAGCAATTACAAAATTATAGTCAGATGGAAAGCTGGTTCTTCTAGGTGTCTTGGCTAAGTGAGGTTGGAAGGGTAAAACTGTAACTTATTGTAGTGGATATTTAATAAGTGGTAAGCCACAGCACTCTCCACTTGAAAGTTAATTAAGGCCGTAGAGTGACCATACTTGTACAGCAAATATGTTAATGGGTTAGCCATGGTAACTGTCACAACAAAGCCCAGCAAAAAATAATGGCTTTATGCATCATATTTGCTGATCGTTACATCTTTTTAAAAATGGTTTATTTTGGTTTGCTCTGGTTTGTTTTCACAATTTTGGGAAATAGTGTAGTAGTGTTTAATTTAGAAACATTATTAGAAACTGAGACCCAGAAAAAGGTTTCAATATTTGTTTACGTGCTGGCACTATATAAACGTCATTAAATAGTGCACGTCAGCGAGACATTAGTATTTTTAGGCAGGCTATGTGACTTCTGGAGAGTACGATTCAGCTCAAAAAGCTTGAGCTAATCCTTTACATATAGTATTTCATTTACGGATGTAATTCCTGCATTATTTTTGTTGCTGTTGAATAAGTGAGCTTGGTGGCAAACAGCCTATCAGTTGACTGTTCTACTTTAAGTGGATTAGATCTTAAATTTTCTTTCAAGAATCCTCCCTATTCAGAGTATGGTCAATTCTGGCCTTCAGGGTTGATTCTGCATGCTCGCTTTCCATGAATTTTCAACTTCCTTAGCAGTCCATGTGAGGATGGGGCAGGGGAGCATTTTGGGTTTCGATTTTTTTTTTTTTTTTTTTTTTTTTTGCGTCCCTGGCTGTGTAGCCCTTATTTCAAGAGGCTTGAAAAGCTTCACCTTGAAAAATTACTAAAATATTTTCTGTGATGAGTTGACTAAAATACTTGGTACCTCTCTCTTTCTTGTCATTACAGTGATCAGGACAATCCTCAGAATTTGTAAATTATTACAGATCTACTGAAGTCAGATAGTGAGGGTTTTGCTTCCTTTTATCTACTAGTCTAAAAACTTAGAGTGAAATTAATATATGGACTACTGCTGTAGCAGCATCGTGTAGTCAGTAAAGGAAATTTTGAAAGGTATTTTTCAGTGTCTGTCTTGTTGTTCTTACTGAATATATTCCTTGATTACTTACACCATTACAGTGAGAAATCTGTTGAATTTTGCAGCACATTCTATTACTGGAAGGAATTTATACATATTTACCCATATAAATTAATTCTGTGCTGAAATTTAGCATACATTTCTCTTGATACTGCTTTCACTGTTAATCAGCTACTGCTTTGCTCATATTTCGAGGAAGAATAAACATCTTGCCTTTTCCTGACCTAGGAACTCCTTTTCCTCAGGAAATATTCCTGTAGTTGTCCCTGGCTTTAGTTAGGAAAAGAATGTGGAAATTTATCAGTGGAACTGGTTGAATGTTTTTATGATGAAGTGTTTTCCATCAGAAAATTTGATTTTGTTGAAATTGAACCTCTCCAGAGAAACAGGTTGGATTTTAACAATATTTTTCATAAAAGCCAGAAATAACAAAAATTAAAGAATTTTGAGAATCTCAATCTGTTAGTTTTCTCTACTTTTGGAGGGCCTGACTGCTTTTCCCAGCTTTAGATAGTCTTCCCTGCAGCCATCACAGGCCCAGCAAGGTTTGTCCCTAACTGTGTATCTCTGGCAAGGCTTGAGAAGAGTCTGTCAACTTCTGGTCTTCTGATTATCTCCTCACTGCTATGCTGGTGTCGGACACCTTGCCACAAAGTTAAAAGTAATGGGAGATGTCGTTTTAAAACTTTGCTGCCATGGACTCTGGTAAGGCACTGAGAACCTTTGCAGTCTGAGGACAGCCTGAGAAAAATGATACCTCATGACCAGTTAACAGAAAATGAAAACGGCAGTACACAGAGAATCGTGGTCAGGTTGGCAAACGATGGTACCTGTAAGTGGATGGCCCGTTAGGGGTAACTGAGAAACCTAGCTAATAGGAAAGGATCTTAAGGGAACATGTAATTATGAAGGATGGATTAAGCGGGAGAAGAATAAAAGTGTATTTGGAGAGTAAAAATGACAGCAAGGCAGAAGGGGAATAAGAAGTGCATGTTTCAAGCAGCTGAAGAAAAAAAAACAGAAAAAGAATGGTAGGGAGAGGTGGGAATATTTCCAGGTCGTCGTGTTGGTGCAAGTGAGTAAAATAAGGCCTGTTACATTCCAATAAATGAAGCTGGTGTCAGCTTTGCTCGGTGAAGGAGCAGTACTGCGTGAAATCAGAAGTTGGACTTGAAACAAACCTGCTTTTCTAGAAGCAGTTTTGAGTCGCAGCGTACCAACCACTGTGCAGCGTATGGGATGAATGGCAGTTATACACGATGAATTTGTGGCCAACAAAAAGCAGTATTAAAAATGTGGAAATCTTATTTGAAATGGAAGAATGATGCCTTTTTGCAAAAATTTTGGTGGTTTGGAGGTCCCCGTTTGACAAGTGGGAACTGTTGCAGTGTATGGTAGCCCTTGCTTTTTGTCCAGCCCCTAGCTGTCCACCCCCTTGGGTGGTCAGCTCAACTTTGTGGGTACCCCAAAACAGTGCTGCCTTCTCTTAATATACAGCAGTTCTACCCGTGAAACTCAGGTAGGTGAATCATCCCTGCAGCAAAGCTGAAAGGAGTGAGGCAGAGAGCTGGGTACAGGTTGTATCCCATTGTCCTGTAGTCTTGGGCGAATTTTCTCTTCTTTGAGCATTCCATGGTTGACACGACTTTTCCAAATAGCAAACAAATTGATCGAGACCCCATGTGATGCGGGCTGTGGGAGACAGGAGCCTTGTTAACCAAACCTAGGTGCCTGCATAACTGGCTTTGTTTCCCCTCAGAGATCACTCAACAGTGCTGCAAAAATTTCTCATTTTTTCCTTTCTTCTAAATCGCTCTTCTAATAGAGGCGGCCCAGGCCTGTTACTGATCTTTTTCAACAGTTAGCTGAAACCATGGGCAGAGACCACAAAATGTTATGGGCTGTAACTTCATTACTATGTCAATACTTATTTATCCCTTTGGATCACCTTCTTCTCTGATGATGTGTCTTGGTGAAGCCGAGGCATAAATGAAGAGCAGCTGGCTTGAGATTCATGTGGTCAAAGCAACTTTGGTGCAGGTTCATGGGCAGAAGTCTTTGATAAACTTGGAGGCACCATCTCAGCTGAAGACCTCTGTCCAGTGAACAGCGGGTTGCTGTGTTATTTTTTTGCAGCTAGAGTATCTGCTTCCCAGTTCAGTTTGCAAAAAAAAAAATTACTGTGTTCCCTATTTAAAAAAAAAAAAATCTCAAATATATGACTAAGCTAAGTGACTATGTTTGCAAAACTGGAGACAGAAGGCAGTCCTTTGCAGCCCTTAATTTGTGTCGGACATAAACATAGATGGGTGAATAAAATGAAAAATTGTTTCAGTTTTTTAAGTTCTTCCTTCATCACCCTTTGAAAGTTTGTGTAGCATGCTTTAGAAAGGCTCAGGGTTTGGACTAATTGCTCTCTCTGCACAGCATTGGCTACAGATACCATAAAATTCCTCCCACGTGTGTCTGTTTTCTAACTGAAAGCTCTTTGGGGAAGGTGGTGGCTCTTCGTACGTGCTCTGAGACCAGTGTCCTGCTTTTGCCTGAGACCTTGAGATGCCAGTGAAATACGAATAACAATTGCTGCTATGCACGAATGATTCAGTTCTGATTTTTTAAATAAGTGTTTTGTTTTACTATCTCAGTCAAGAGCAAGAAAGCGAAAATAGGGTATTTTAAGGAAACGATGCATAATCATGGACCTTAAACACCTTAGCACTGAGCCCGTCACTGCAGGAGGTTTGAATATGCTCAGTACTTTCTCCAGGGGCATCCAAGGGCCACTGCAGGGACAGGAGAGACTGCTGCCTTGATCAAAGTTGTGTTTTGATCTCAGATGACTTGGGGATTCTTCTGGAAGTTTAGTGTTGTAGGAATGTATAATGAACCTGTTTTGTTTAATCCAAATACTTCTGCATAGAACTATCAATTCAGTGATTCCACTTTATCTTAAGCTGGAAGATGTAAGGCCCGTGTGCCACACTGGAAAACCTTGAAGTATATCCAGTCTTCCTGAAGAATAATTTTAATATAATCCCTTGTCTTGTTTTCAAAGAAGTCACACTGCAGGACTCACTTCAAGTTGTTCTGAAGGACAGAATGCATCCTGAGTAACAGCTTGAGTGAGAACTACAAAACAATTTCCCTAGGGCTAATAATTTAGACAATTGAATTTTATTCTCCATAAATATGTCAGATGTCCTAGACAAGTGGCAATGCCTCTGTTGTCATCTTTTTGCTGACTACATTCTTCTTGGTCCTTACAGAAAAACCACTGAAGAATGTGGTTGAGGAACGGAAAGATGCAGGGAACTTGGACAATAATATTTTTGTAACGCTATCTACCAAAAGAGAAAAATGGTTGTCTTTGCAGTTATCATGCTTTCGTGCATTCTGTGCCTTTATCTCTGGCTGACAATTTTTTCAGATCAGTTTTTGTGTTGTTTTCCTATGTGTTGAAACTTTTTCAGCAGTGTTAAATCACCTTATTTTTCATACTTTTGCCACGACCTCCCCCCCGGCCCCCACCTTCCTGTGTCAGCTCTAAAGCTGCAGATTTATTCTGCCCATCGTCAGTTCCTGAGTCAGTTTGGGTGACCTTGATTCTGGGTGCAATTCTGTGACTTCTGTGTCACCATTTCACTTTTCTTTGTATTTCCCTTCTCACTCTTTCTATGCCTTGCCTGTTTAAGACTGTAAGTCTCTACCTTTCCATGGAATTTTTCCATACAGGATATAGCCTGGGGTATTATTGTTTAATATTCTAATAAATGTGTGCATCAGTGTGGAAGTGTATGTGTGCGTCTACAGTACCAGAAATATCCCGAACCCTTTCTAGGCAGGTGAGAAGTCAGTCCTTTGCTTGAAGCTGCTGACATTTAGAAAGTCTGCTCCTGCAATCCGGCACGTCGTGCCAAGTCCTGGTCTTGACTGGAGGACTCTAACCACACACACAGGTGTTTCTGTGCCACCCTTTTGCAAAGCAGTTGCTGCGTGTGCAGTAGTACAGAAAAACAATAAAAAGCAGCAAGTGTGTTGTTTCAATTTTGGGGAGAAAAATCCAAAACACAACCTTTGTCCATATACAGTTTTTATTCTTTCAGTGTTGCCTACTTGTTCTCTTTTTATTGAGGTTGTTTGTTTAAAAACACCCTCAGAAACTTTTGCTTTGGTTCCAAGTGGTCTCATTTAGCGTGATTCTCTAAAGCGTGCCTTTTATCGTGTATTGCCTGCTTGATTGTTTAAACTCTCGCTGCTCCTGTATCCACATGTATGAGCATGGACTTAAGATGATGGTCTCACTTTCAAATGGAAGTATCAAAAACACTTAGCAATGTGCTTGCAAGGCTGCTAAGTGATTTTAAATCCTCTGATAGAAGCTATCTATTATAATCGCGCCAAGTACTGTTATTAACGTCTTCAGCCTCTCCGTTCTGGTTTTGCTCAAACCATGCCCAAGAACAATTAGCTGTTTGTTTGACCCACATTATAAATCAGCTCTCCATTATGATAACAGTGGACTAAGAACAACACATAATCTTCAGATTTAATGGGGCAGAAGACTGCAAAGGGCCAAACCCATCTTGATCAAATGCCCTGAAGTCAGCAACTTGATGCAGAGGAGACTCTGGCACGATGTAATTTCTATAGCTGTGTCTGACTGTTACATGAAAAAATAGGACTAATATTAGTGACATTGCGGCAGATTAGTCATAAACAACTGCTGAAGATAGCAAATGCTGTGGGGGAACTCAGCATCGCAATCTCTGTTGTCTTTAGGGAAGCCAAAATTATTTTATCCGGTCTCTTAGTATGTGTGCAAATGAGAAGTGAAGAATTTGAGGAGGAGGGAACATACATGTGCGTACTTGTAACCCGCTATGCTGTTCATCAATAAAATTATGTATGCAGGGGCTGTTGCTTTATAAGGTCATTGGTAGCTGACCAGTACAGTTGCACATCAGCAGATGGACACAGTACCGAGGACATCATAGTGCCTGATACGCAGTAATTTTCTGAGTAGAATGACATACTGTAAGTGGAATTGCCTTTTCTCTTAGAGAAACTGTGTTTGTAGAATATAACCTGCAAATACATTGCATTCTCAGATCCCATGGCTTAAATTGTGTATATTGGTCCGATAAATGGCATCACATTATCCATTTTATGCTTCTGCTGAATGCAGAACACGTGCTGCTAAGAAACAAAAAGGACGTGCATTTATTTTCAGGCATAGGACTTTGCAACCACTTGGGAAGAATATTCTTGATTGAGAACCAAAACAGTCCATGATGCTTAACAAACCTGCAAATTGAAAAATCAACATCTGCCCTGTGTAGCAACAGAGCAGGAGAAAGACCTATAGCCTGAAAAAGTCAAAATATTCCTTAAATAGTATTTCTATGCATTTTTCAGAATTACTACTCTCTGAATCAGAAGTCTCAAGCTGTTTTTATCTGAGAGCATATGTTGTGTGGATAGACAATATCTCAGCCTGTAGTTGTACATGAAAAGCCCTGCTGCATAACACAATGAACAGTCCTTTGAACACGAAGCTGCATCTCGGTGAATGCTCCTGTAACAATATTTTAAAATAAATGATATGCATCATTAAATCACTGAGGACGACTAACTCAGTTGCAGAAAACCTGCAACTCCTGCAATCAGTTATAGTCCTTATTTGAATATTTTAGTTTTCACCTGAGCAGCCAATGGAAGGAAGCGAGCGAGGCGCAGTCCGCCTTCAAACAGACGAAGGCACTACTCTAAAAGAAACGGAGAGAAACCCGTGATTATGTCGTTACCGTAATGCTGGCTGCTTGCTTAATGTCTGCGTGGGATTTTTTTTTTGCCATTTCCCTTATTTACATATCACAGATGTGTCTTTATAAAGTTATTTTAAATAATTTATTAGATTGATCTTTTCAAAATTCTCCTCTGGCGAGGTGTTATTAGGAAAAGTTATTTAAACTTATTTAAAGGTTTGTGCCTGAGTAGGGCATTTACCTGCCTCACTGCTGATATTCTAAAAATACCTCCATGTCCATACTATTATCCATTCTTCACGTCCAATTGCTCTGTTATGGTAATAGTCAGAAGCACACCATGTAGTAATTACTTACAGCTGACTTAAGAAAAGAATATTCAACTCCCCCACTGTTCCACTAGAAGGTCTTTATGCACTATTAACTCATTCCTGTTTATTAATACTCTACTGGTAATTCTGGCTGCTGCTTTTTAGGTTTGTAATAGGAGGACTATTAAACAGCAATTATTGACCATATGGGTTAGTGAATATTTGTGGTGGTTGTTTTGTTGGGTTTTTTTTTATCCTTTTAAGTTGTTTTTAAGGCGCCACATCACAATATAGCAGTGCAACTTTATATCAGCCTGGGATTAACAGCTTTGGCAGCGTTCCCCACGTAGAAAATGCAATTTCCATATTTCAGAAATATCAGCTGAAGCTGTGAAAATACAGAACAACTTAAAAAACATTAAAACACTGTGCCAGACAAAGTGAAAAATCTTTGTAATCTTTTTTTTCTTTTTCTGAGCACTATCTTCTTTCTTGTCTGTCCATCTTTCTGTTTCTCATTCTTTGACTTTTTTTCAAGTTTT
Organism: Chlamydotis macqueenii; assembly: GCF_036417535.1. Lineage (NCBI taxonomy): Eukaryota > Metazoa > Chordata > Aves > Otidiformes > Otididae > Chlamydotis > Chlamydotis macqueenii. Next base: position 124,211,308 of record NC_141558.1, on the reverse strand, counting down.
TAGATCTTGTCCTAGAATTTAGAAATGATCAAGTGTAAATTTCAAACTAATAAAACTTATTCTAGAAAGCGTGAATTGTTGCACTTTTAAGGACGAGAATCTGCCTTCCTCAGTAAGCTTGCCTGGTGAGAAGATTCAGAAGAGACAAAATTACAGCAATTATCTCTCAAATGGCTGGGCTGAAAAAAAAAGCTGTGTCTTCCCTCCTTTCCTCTCCTGCTTTTTTTTTTTTTTTCCCCTCTTTTTAAAAATCATCTCAAAATCTAACTGCAGTTCCTGCCTTTGCCTGCAGCAGTAGCTGTCACGCGTGCACGTTTGTACTGATGACTCCTTTTCCCACTGTTCTGCACTGGGAAGGCCAAACCAGCTTGCAGTTTTGGCCCTCGCTTGTTATGGTGAGAAAATAAAGCAACTGAAAGATGGGAGGGGGAAAAGGTTTGCTATAAACAGAGCGAGGTGGAAGGAGGATGCAAGACTTCAGTAGGGAAAGAAGATGGAGCAGCAATAAGAAAGTGTAAACAGAGGTGTGGGATGTGGTGTAGGAGAAAAAGTGTGAATTCTAGAAAAAAGCCAGAGTGTCCTGGCTGCAGAAGGCAGAACGTGAGGCTGCTGTTCCTGGCCCTGCTGTTTCTTATTCAAAACCAATTATTTGGATTTGCCACTGATTCCTCTTCCCCCCCCCCCCCCCCGCTCCCCCCCGAACTTTCTTAATCCTTTGATACTATTCTTACACTTTCTTAATTCTCCTACCTGTGTGTGTGTTTGACTTGGATTGAGTCTTGGCAGTGTCTGTGTGGTCTTCTGAGCTGATGACCAGCAACAACTCCGTTTAGACATAGTTGTGAGTACGGTTGTTTCTGATGATCATTGCATCATTCAGAAATCTTTGCAATGCTAAAATAACTAATATCAAAAAGAATTAATTTGGAATTTAAAATCTACTGCTTTATTGCTAACAAAATCCACTCTGTTTCTTTCAGTTTTTCTTTTTTTTTTTTTCCTTCTTTCCTTTATCTGTGTGTGGTTGGTTTTTTTTTTTTTTAGGTTTGTTCTGGTTTTGTTAGTGAGGGGGGGCCTAAGGTGGCAGCTTCTGTAGGAAACTGCTAGAAGTCGCTCCCCTTTGTTCAGTGGACTCGGCCGGGCCTAGGGCGGACCCGCTGCTGGCCAAGGCCGAGCCAATTGGTAGCAGAATGTCCCGTGATAACGCCTCTGCGATAACGTATTTAAGTAGGGGAAAACAGGAAAAAGAGGGAAGAGAAGATGTGAAGCAGCTGAGCGGGGGGCAGAGAGGGGGAGGCGCGAGCCTCATGGGCCTTGCAGGCCTCACCCTCTGGCCTCTCGCCAGGCAGCCGACTGGGCCCAACTCGGCCCGGCCTGGCTGCAAGAAGTGGAGAGGAGATGAGAAGTGAATGAGATGTAAAAAGGATCCTGAGAGACATCTGCCAGCCTGTTGTGAGGAACGGCTGCAGATGCCAAGGTCAGTTCAGAAGGAGGGGGAGGAGTAATGCGGCTCCTGGCCAAGATTCCCCTGCAGCCTGTGGTGAAGACCATGGTGGAGCGGGTTGTCCCCCTGCAGCCCATGGAGGTCCACGGAGGGGCAGAGATCCACCTGCAGCCTGTGGAGGACCCCACGCCGGAGCAGGTGGAGGCCTGAAGGAGGCTGTGGCCCATGGAGGGCCCGCTGGGACAGCTGTTCTAGAGGGACTGCACCCTGTGGAAGAGTTGACCCACGCCGGAGCAGTTTCACGAAGGACTGTGGCCCGTGGGAGGGACCCCACGCTGGAGCAGAGGAGGAATGCGAGGAGTTCTTCCCCTGACGATGATACAGCGGCGTAAAACAACGCGTGATGAACTGACCGTGACCCCCATTCCCTTTTCCCCCCCGTGCTGCTCCGGAGGGGAAGGTAGTAGGGATAATGTTAAGCCCGGGAAGAGGGAGGGGTGGGGGGAGGTTATCTTGTTCCCTGTCTCATTCTCCTGCTAGTTTTAGAAATAAATGAATAGTTTTCCCCAAGTCGAGTCTGTTTTGCCCGTGACGATAACTTTAAGGATTTCTCCCTGTCCTTATCTCAAACCTCGAGCCGTTTTTCTTATATCATCTCCCCCTATTCTCTCGGAGGGTGGGGGGAGCGAGAGAGAGACTGCGTAGTCTGGTCCCGATCGGGGCTGAACTACGACAAGGTTGAAATTATTTCTTGAACTAAGAAAACAAATTAGAAAAGATGGTTAGGTATGATGTCGTTGTGGAAGTAGTTTCTAACTTAGTTCAAATATTAACAAGTTACATTCTCATCATTTACTGCTTGACCTGTCAAGATACAGGAGTCTTTAGTGCAGTCACATATATACCAGCTGATGCAGGCACGAAAGTGTGCTAACACCATACTAGAAATAATTACGTAACAACAGCAACAACAACGAAAATCTGTCCAGCTTCTGGGCTGTTAAAAGCGAAATAGAGGTTCTATTCTGTTTACACCTATCACGCCAGAATGCCAAACTGTCATTCATTCTAAAAATAAACATCCTGTCATGCGGTCTTTTGTTCTAGACTGCTGCCTGAGTTTTCATTATAAAAATCACGTGTGGTATATTACACCAAAAGCATTTCCTCCTTCAACAATTGTTGCTTGGAAGGTGTCTGTTTTTCATAAAAGTTGGTGCACTTCGGTGTGACGGTCTTTAGGTCCTGAATGTCACAGAGACCTTTTCTCCCCAGATGGAAAAACGAAGAGAGGAAGGACTGAAGGGACATGCCCTTGGTAGAGAAGCATGGGACTGGTGTAACGTGGAAGGTCCTTACTCGTGGACTTTACCCCTATCTTGCCTGAAATAGCTGCACAACACCGGTGGGCATCTGTTGAGTGACGTTAAACCAAGGGGCAGAATGTATTGAAAGGCAACATAGATTTTATCGCTTAGAAATATGGGCTAGTTACTTTTCTTTATGTGCCTGGCATCTTTGCCATGCTGCTGGATTTTTTTTTTTCTTGTATAGATTGTTACTTGACATCAGTGTTCAGGTGGGTAGGTGTCACTTCAAGTTTGAAATAAATTAATAACTGGGAATCCTGTGTGAGATGGCCCTTGATGTGCTGCGGGGCTGCAATGGGCCTCTGAATATGGGCCACGTGCAAAATTTACATTAGGTTGATGTCGGAGCCATCCGGAGGCTGCTGCAGCTGCTGGGCTTGACAGCTTAGCACTGAGCATCAGAGATTTGTGAGGAAGGGCCTTACCCCTGAACCCCAAAAAGAGAGCTGGGTTTGCATCAGTTAAATGCTTCGATTCTCTCCTCCCCAATTTAAACCTATAATAGTCAATTGTATTCCAGTAAGAGAGTGTTCAGAAATTATCTTTCTACAGGATAAAATTGCAGGTTCAAACTGACTATGCTGCTGGTATGTAGCTTAGTCAATCTGGTAAATTAGTAGAGCATGATATTCTTGGAGAAAGTGGAGTGTGGGAGCAATCCCTGAACACGCTAAAGAAGAATGTTGTGCGAGTGATTCAGCTCTTCTTGCTGTTGCGGGGAAGAGATTAGAGGTGCACCACTTTGTCAGTTCATCTCCTTAACTCATAATATATTATTTATTACAAGGATTTGGTTTCTTAAGCCTGTCTTCTTTTTTTCTTTTAAGATATCACTGACTATTTGATCTTGAGGGCTTATTTTTTATTATGGTTATTATTATGTACAGGTACGTGGGGAGGGAAGGATTTTGGGCTACAGAAAACCCCAAGCTTTTTAACATATGGAGTGTCAGTGTTTTCATCTTGTTTTGGTGCTTTTTACACCTCATGCTGATGGTGTGATTGTGGTTGGTTCAAGTACATCTGGAGTCCCCCATAGCCTTGCTTTTCAGGGGCTTTCTGACTCTGTTATAATTTGTTTCTTCCTTTTCTGGTATAACCAAGCATGAACTCTCAGTGTGAGATGTTAAATGGTTGCGTCTCACCTTAGAATCTCAGTGTTAACCAGGCTTGTTGCACTGCACATCCCTCCTCCTGTGGCCCCCACGATGCCCCATCTTCCTCACATACATGTGTATGCACACACACGTGTGTGATGCACAATGATTTTTCATGCTGTAGCGTACTTATAGGAATGAGGAGAATATCAGACTTGTTGGATAAAACGAGAATTTTATTTTCTTTGGCTAAAGCTGTTGGGAAAAGAAGAGGCCTGTTAAGATGCTGATTTTCCCATCCACATCTAATATCCAAGTAACATTTTACAGGAAAACGGTAACTCCTAGGAACATCTGGCAGGGAGGATAGCCACTTCTGAATCTGTTGGTCTTCTCTTGCTTTTTTTTTTTTCTTATGGGGGCAGCACTGCTTTGCTCTCTTTACTGACATTGTGCTTGCTCTTGTACCAGTGGTCAGTGGGGTTGAGACCGAGTGCATGGGGTCTGCTGATGGAAAAGCAGAAGAGACGGTCACTTCAAACTGTGGGACATATGGTGGTTCTACTGTGACACTTTTGGAGCCTGTTAGCTCAACTTCTTTAGACACCTTGAATTCATTTGACAGGATTTGAGTGCTAACACATGTTTTGTTAAAAGAAAAAAAAAACTTATCATGAATCAGCCCCTTTTTTATTAAAAAAAAAGTAAAATTTGTAAAAAAAAAAAACAAAAAACAAAAAAAACCAAAAAAAACAAACAAAAAAAAAAAACAAAAAACCCAACCACAAAACTCAATAACCAGTAAACTAATGAAAATATTAACACTTAACCTTATTCAGCTTAGCCCTATCTTAACAGAGGGCAGGTGTATTTTTGATATAGCTTGTGTTAGAGGGAAGATTCTTCCGTTTGTCAAATGTTTAGGTAATATGAGTACGTTTGACTAAAAGAATTGGACTGTCTCATCACCTGCGCTAGACCTAAGAAGTTCTAAAGAACATTAAGTGAAGATGTAGCAATATGACATATCCCCGTTTTGTTTGCCCCTCTCTCACTAGGCTGTTGATGAGAACAGAAGAAGGAACAGCTGGTGGCACCATACTGTCTCGGCACCAAATACTGCCCTGGACTTGTACATGGCATGAAAAGCATCCCTGTGTGGAGAAGAAGATAGCACTTCTGCAAAGCGTAAGTGTCTGCTCTGTTACAATTCTTTACAACGAAACCACATAACAGCAGCAACTAAACTCCCTATGTCTTTCTGAACTGGAATTTTCAGGAAATTCCTTCCTAAATGTTGTTTTGAGATCAGAGAGAAATACCTGCTTTATAACTTGCTCTGGTCATTCAAGAGCTACGCTTCCTTCCCTGTCTGCAATTCCACCTTTTTGTCCTTCCTTGCACTGACTTGAAGCATTTTGGGTTCTTTTTATATAAGTTTAGATAAATCTTTCATAATAGATTTTGGAGTTTGCAGCTTAATGATATTGAATTCTTCCTAAGATTTACTGTCAGTTTCACTTGACCCGAGGGTCAGAACTTAAAACGTTTGATGGTATTTGTTGCAGAATCAGGGAATGTTGTGAAAGTTGCTATTTTTAGCTTCTGTTTTGCTGTACCTAGAAACTATAGATTTTTAAAAAATGAAATGATAAATAATATTTTCTTGGGTGTTCAAAACACGATGAGTGTGTATGTTTCATGAACGTTGGTTTCTGGACAGCCTGATTTGTACTATTTCTGATGAAAAGATGCAAAGACATCCAAGGTTCTTGACTTTTAGAATTCCTTAAAAAAAACCCAGCCACCTCCCAGTGAAGGTGTAGATTGCCACAGTGGGAATTTAAGCCTCCTGGTAATCAGTTTGGTTTTAATAGTTACCTTTCACAGATCCCGTTGAAGGGTTCACAGACCCTTCCAGCCTTTCTGAAAACACTGCTCTCTGCAACCACAAGTGGTTGCAAAGAGGGCAGTCGCTGTTTTGGGACTGATTTGGACCAAACCTTTGTAGGAAGTAGGACTAGTGTTGGCCCAGGTCCTTTTTGTAAAATACAGCCTGGGTTGTTGGCTTCCTTCTGCAAGTTCATGTTGCACACAGCAAAGTGCTTCGGCTTTCCTACCACTCCAGCTAACTGGAAGAGGCAGCCCCATGGCAGTGAGTGGAAGAGGTGCAGTCTAGCAAATGGTATTTTATCCAAATGAGGCCAAAAAGAAATTAAGTTTAGCAAAGAAAAAAAATTTCATCAGTTAAGGCAATAAACCACAGTCCTGGAGCAAGTCAATAAAGCTCAATTGACAGCCAGTCAATATTTGTAGTGGATCAACTTTTCAAGGAATGTGGAGATTTCGGGGGGTGGGGGGGGGAGGTTTATGTAAACACTGTAAATAGGTTGGGACACTAAAGTACGTTTACAAATACCGCATGTCAGATTAGATTAGAATCACTTCCAGGCAGCAGGATTTTTCCTGCCATGAAGGAGATGTTTACATCTTGTGAAATGAACACAGATATAAATTTTTTGTTTGTCAAATATATTCAAAAATGTAGCTGGGCAGATCTCATGGCAGTGCTGCACAGAACGCTTCAAAGGACAACTTCTGTCTGAGGCCAGAGTCACTCATCTCTCTGTATGCGCCCTCCCGAGCTCTGCCAGGTAGAGCTGTAGTTCCGATGGCATCGTGGCTGCCACTTGATTAACGTGAACGCTGTACAAATGGATTTAAATTTTCAGGTTAATGTAACAGGAAAAGCTATTAAGAAATATGGTTGGTGTTTCTGGTACTTGCTTCTTGCTGAAGGCTCAGGCAATATGCATAGAGAAGACTGAAATGAGGCCAAGATGTGCTGGTTTCTCACATCTGTAGCACTGTAACGCGAGGCTCTGACCGTTTGTTTACAAGTCTTGTGGCTTTTCAGTGGCATGCCTAGCACCCCATTCTAACCAATAAGAAATTGATATACTCTTTCCAAAACTGGAATCAGAGTGGACAAACGTTTCAAGAAGAAAGTACAGTTACTTACAGTGGCTTCTTTTTTTTTTTTTTTTTTAAGACATTGTCCTGAGTTTTCATTACTTGCTCCCTCATTATAAGGAATCATTCCAAGATTTCTAGAAGTAACAGAGAGTGGTTTGGCCCGTCCTGCCTGTCCCCTGGCCTGGAAATGAGGGCAGACAGGAACTGGGACTGCCCAGATCAGCAAAACAGCCCAAGCAAATCTGGTTCCATGTATGTGAAACACAGGCATAGCACTAGTGAAATCCACACAGGTAACACATCACTAAGAACCCCTGTTGCTGGAAGGCTGATAACTGCATTTTATTGTTAGTCCTTTTATTTCTCCTGCCCTTTTTTTTTTTTCCTTACAAAAGGTAATTAGGCCATAAACAGAGGTCTGACAACTAATTTTGTCTGCAGCAAAATTAATACCATAAGCAACAAATAATTTTAGCTGAGTAAAATTTAAAAATATATATTTTAATGACATCTTAAACCCACAAAATCTCATTTTATTGTCCTTCTGAACTTCTCATACCTATCTGTTTTGGTATGTGTGGAGATGCTCACTCATTTAGTGAACAAATGTTCTACTTCTGTATGCTTCCTGCCTCAACAGCAGGCCTTGCTGGTCGCAGCCTGCAGTACGAAGTTGCTTTTCATTTCCTCTCTTGTTCTCTGGTTCCTTTCAAAGAAGAAATGATCTGAGGGAAAAGACATTGCTTTTCTTACCTGTAAATTTTCATTGACGTTAATAGGAGTCAGGTGGCCAAATCCCTGCATTCAGCTCTGGAAATGTAAAGTTTAACTTTTTTTTTTTTTCCTGGGCAGATTCTTACATTGCTGGAGTTGTGAATCCTCTGCAAAGATATCAAATATGCAACCATACCATGTCAGCAGTGCCTAGAGAGTTTATCTCCAAAATGATCATCTACTTTCCAAACGTATAACCCTAAAATATTGATTGGTTAAAAGGTAGTGGATAAAGATGAAGACAGCACAGCAGCAGATTACCCTAATCAAATAAAAAGACTATTAACAGAGCTGCTCACAGTTCTGAAGATGTTGGTTTGAAATACAGATGTCTTAACCGAAGTGCTATGTCTCATTTTTGGAATGTATTTTTGAATGCATTTAAATAAATTACCAAATAGAAAGCAGAGAAAAACCCCACACATTTCAGGTAGTAAATTTCCATTTACGATAAAATTGTTTAATGCATTTCAGTAAATAGTTGGAACTTTTAAAGATCTTTTCATTGGATAAGTGAGAAGTCAAGCGCTGGATTCTCAGAGCAGAGAGCTCCATGGGCACACGTGTGGTTTTAAACCTGTGATTGCATGTGTGTGTCTGTAGTAAAAGATAGGAACGGGGTAACGGCTTGAGGGCATGGTGTAGTACCAAAGCCAGTACTTCTGCGTAGAGAGATCTCATTTTCAGTCTATTTTGTATTGTTTGGGAATAGCGTTTCTGGAGGATGGATTTCAGGTGGCAAAATTTAAGGCAGTATTTCCCAAAACCCAGACCTTGTGGGCTGGTTGGGGCCAAAGCAGTCAGGTTATACGTACTTCAGTAAGAGTAAGCTACTGGGAATGCTACTTGGAAAAAAGCAACGTTTGTCAGTGCTTTTAATGCATAGTGGGAATTTTTATCCAGCCAAAGGCTGAGTTGTGGTTTATCCTCTTGAAAGAATTTTCCATTGAGTGATGGCTAAGGACGGATTGAGCTAATAACCCATGCCCTAGGTTACTGAAGTCATGGAGACAGGAGGAGAAAATAGGGTGGGTAATGTATTAATTTTCATCAGTTATGGACAATACTATTAAATTACTGACTCTTGTTGAAATAATGTGTCACCGATTAATAATGTCATTTCAACTTCCTAAACTTTCTTACCTAAAAATTTTGATTTAAAAAGAAAAGATTTAAGAATGTGTGAAAAAAGGTTTTGGCTATATAACTAATCAGTATGGAAGACTTTTGGTTTTGTTTTTGTTTTAAATTGCACTTAATTTTAAGTCACAGTGTAAATGAGGTTTTAAAAGTTTTTAACAGTGGTGTAGATAAATTTGGAATTAAAATTGAGATCTGAAATGTTGTGTTGCTCCACTTTTAAAAATAAGTTCCTGTCTCATTTGCAATTAAAATATCTAGAATTTGCATAAAATGTGTGAAATTAGAGATAATTGAAATACAGTAGCTATAAATATGTCTACTCCCTTTGAAAAATAAATAAAATGTCCACTAAAAGGGTGCGAAAGCCGTACCCCCTTCTCTTGTTGTTCACATTTGGATCTCTGGCATTTTTCACACTTTCATAGCTAATTTTTATTGCAAAACAATATGTTACGTTTGTAGCAGTTGTGGGAATGCAGGATAGCCCCTGGCAGCTCTGTTAAAAAATGGAATGTTAGGAACACATTTAGAAGAGTACAGCTTTCAATTTCATCCACAGCATTGATGTCGTGGAATCATATTAACTGTGATCTAACGACAACAAAAAAAACCAACAACAAAACAAAATAGTAAAAAAAAAAAAAGAATGTTATGGAATATACTTTAAATAAGCTATTATTCTATCCTGTTTCTTGTTTTCATAACATAACAAGTTGTCATGATAGTGTGTGTTCAGGGAGAATCAAGCCCCAGGTTAGCGCCATTCCCTGGTTCGTCTCTCGAGTGCCGCTGTTCCTGCTCGGTGCGCAGCTACGCGTTTCTGCAACCGTATGGATAAGCACAGCCCGGTTGGACCGTGTGTGGGGGCCTGGGGGCGGGGGGGGGGACCCTGTGAGGAGCATTTCCCATCCTTGTGCTTGTAGAAGGACCGCCAGGCTTGTACATCTGCTCAGGAAGGTTTCCCTTTACCCTGAAAGCATTATTTGGCGCGTTTGCTGATGTCTGTTTCCGAAGAGTTGGGAAGAGTTACCCTCCGTCAGCCAGCGGGGCAGTGCTAGAGGTGATGCCTTCTCCCCAGTGCAGTGCCGTGCCCTTCACATACTCTGGTCTCTGCTGGCCCAGTGTGTTAGCATTCAGCTCCGCTGCCAGATCCTCAGTTTTTTTGGCTGCAGAGCAAAATGCTACTGCTGTGTAACCAAGTTGGCACAAGGAACTGTATCTTTCACAGATAATGGAACTGGAAAGAAGGACCTCTACCATATTGTCAAATTACACCTTATTAGTGTGTGCTCTCGTGAATGTATGTTGCTAGAATCAAGGAGTGTCTCTCAGACAAATTGTAAAGACATTTCTCTAACTCCAGTCTTGGAACGCAGAAAAATATTATTTGTCTAATACCCCATGCATTTTTTTTAGTGAAATTGCACTGTGATGTCCTGTCATTTTTGATGCTGTGCAATGTTTCTGTTACTGGGGAACACCAATCAACTTCAAAAGAGCTGCTTTGGTGTAGAAACAGGCAGCTATTCAACTGCTCTGCATCCAACACAAATACCCACCGCGATTTGATGTAATTCACACAAAACTGCATTGGAAGGCCTAGGTGAAGGTTACTGCACCGATCCGTCAGTACTCCCCATCCTGTAATGTTATTTCTGGAAACCCTGTTTTCTGGAGGCGTTCCTTGCAGAGGGAATTATGCCAAAACAAACGTGTTTATGTGCAGGTACTATCCTGAGGGTAACAGAAATTCAGCAGGTTATTTTAGCTTCGATGGCTTCTGCGGTAGTTCCTTCCTGTTGCAGTGCGTGTCGCAAGAAATTTTGTGGTACTCTGACTTGGGAATTTAATTGTTTTTCTACCCGTCTCTTCCCTGCCTCCAGTGTGTATTTATTAGTAAATCTCTGTAATATATTTCTGGTAGAGGTATGGGTGTATACTGGACTCAGGTGCCGTGCTTCAAATCTGTCCTGATTTGGGGATAAGAATTATGAGGAGGAGACAGATTTCCAGGATGCATTTGAGGAGTGCTGAAAAGTTAATGGATTAAGACTGAAACTGTAGGATTTAAATCACTGCATTGAGTAGTGTATTATACAGAGAGATTGATCCCAGAAAAGTACCAGAGAGGTTGTGTCTCATACAGGCCTAACCACTATGGAGTCATTCTTCAGAGACAGACCAAGCGACAGAAGAACCACAGCCTTACCTGCAAGGTGCCTTTTCATACACGCTTTCTTCTCTCCTTTTAAGTTGTCCTCAAGGAAAAATAAGAGCAAAAAGTCCCCGTGCTTCTCACTGCACATCTACAGCACTTCATAAATAATAGTAGCTGTATTAAAAGCAGGGGACAGCCAGAGGATTACAATGGATGAAAGCTAGTTAGTGAGTTAGCTAGATAAATGCTTAAAAGAACAGCAGCAAAGATAATCCGGCGTTTATTTCTGGGGGATTCACCAGATGACCCTTTTCTGTCTTTCCCTGTCTGTGTTTCTTGAGTCAAAGTAAGGACTGTGCAGAAACCTGAAAAACAAACCTGCAGATCTGGGGTGTTCCTGTGACTTGTGATTGTCCCTCCTTTGGCTCCTCACTTGAATTTCTGAGCGTCTGCCAGATTTTGTGTCCAGTGTGGAGTAGCATCCCGAGCGATCCGTTGCAGAGACTCTCCCTGGCGCAGACAGAGACCAGTTCGCTCTAAATTTCCTGAGTGACATGTGCAAAATTGATCATTTCAAGAGCCTTTTGTATAACACAAAACTTCAAGCAGAGAACCCAAGGCATTTCCTTTCATCAACCTGGTTCTAATTTGATCAAAGCACTAAAAAATTCAACCTGCCTTATTTCCTGTCCAGTTCTTTTACACTTTACAGCACATTATATATCAATCTCATATCCCTGCATTTTAAGAAGCAACCCGTTATATAATTGCATCAACATTTGCCAATCACTCCAGCACAGCACTGCGTTATTACTAAGCTGACTATAATTTTGGAGCTCTTTTTTATTATGCGTATGACTATATTATCACTGTATACATATTAGGACAGCTGAATGAGCCCCTTAAGGAAAATAAGGGTTCAAATAACATTCACAGGGTAGATAGGCTCACAGAATTGAGGATTCACCCCTGTTACAACCCTGTTGCCTCAAAGCACATTTTCAGGAGAAAGGAAAAGAACAGTAGCTGCGTGCTTTCTGTTAATCCTACCCACAAATCAGAATTTTGCAGCAGTGGTGAAGTTGACCATCTTTGTATGCTTGAGCAAATTAAAAATCAAATCTGTTTTCTAGTCTCAAATGTAATGGGTCACATAAGAATTTTGCGTTGTGTAGGTCTTTAAATCCCATTCCTTCACTCTCTGAACTCCCTCACCGTAGACACGTGCGCACACAAAAGTTCAAAACAAAGCCATTCTGGCTGCTGCACGTGCGTGTACCTTCCTGGTTCGTTTGCATGTGACAAAAGCAAGCACTATTTAATTTCAGTAATTTACGCACTTATATAAAATTGTTAAAATGCAAGTAAATACTGTTTTTCCTCCCCTAAGCATGAGATGTTAGTGTTCTTTGAAAGACCTTGAATCTTGTCTCAGTAGTATCTCCATAAATAAAACTGAGTGACAGCCTTTTAGAAAACTCCATGGTTTATACCATGAATTCACAGATAAGCATTGTTAGTCAAATAAGCATTTAATTCCCAATAGCCTGAAAATTTCAATACCTTGTAGCAAACAAATAGCTGGAAATATACACAATGGCAAACAAATTATGGAAACTATTCCATAGAGTTGACATATGAACTCGTAACCTCTTAGGTAAAGGTGAATGACTATTAATGTAATTTCATTATTAAAAGGACCTCCCCCCTTTTTTTTTGTATTCGTGTGCATTAGCTTGAAAGAATTAAACCTGTAAATCATAGCTTGGGCAATAATAATAATAATAATAATATAAAGGAAATTATATGATTTCTTCTGGTTTTCCCACTCTAAACTCAGACATTTACTGGTGCATACCTGTTTCTGCTTTGGCTTTTTGTCTCTCTCTATGTATGCACACAAAGACATGCGTATTTGTGTATGGTTTTAGGTGTCTGTATATGTTTTATATGAGCATATATATATTTATAATATAGGCATTTTTTTTAAAGTGCATTCATTTCATATATTTTACATATGCGTAGGCACACAGACAAAAGCATACATGCGTGAAAATGTAATATCTCTCCTCAGCAGCCTGATTCTGTGCCCTACAGGACTTCACCAGAAAAACTCAGGAGCAAAATGCAGCTTTAAGCATCTCACTATAATTAAAATTGCCCAGTAATTTTCAGACAAAGTTATAAAATTCAGCTGAGGGGATGCCTGGATTTGGAAGTGTGTGGGTTTTTCAGAAAAATATTTTGATTTTATTTTTATTTCTTTTTTTTTTTTTTTTTTGTGGGGAGGGTCAGTGTTCCCTGCATGTTGTAGTTATTCAGATCTCAGATCAGAAGAGGTGCCTGGCCCTTCATACCGCTGTGCGTTGTACACAAGCTGATAAAATGAAGTAAGTGGGCTTATCACTTTTGAAGCCTGTTTTACAGTACTGTATTTTTTCTTTAGCAATTCATGCTGCGTTTTTAAGTGATGCAATAAAACCACTTCACCGTCTTCCTGTATAAAACAGATGATTGCATGAAGAGCATGGTCATCTTCATCTGCTGCTGTATTCTTTCTTTAAAACACCCAACAGCAAACACCCAAAACAAGCCCACACGCAGTTGAATAGCGTGTGTCTGTGCAAGCGTGTGCATGCAAACAGAACTAAATATATATCCTAAGCTACAAACACAGAAATTGTGTAATCTGAGAAGCAAGCCCTGTACCCTCTTCCTCCCCGCCTCTGCTCGTCCCTAGGATAACGGGAGAATTGAGATACGGTTCGGCATAGGTACTTATTTCTCTGATAGTTTCCCGTGCATCTTCCCAGTGAAGCTGATAGAAATTACTACAGCAGAATGTGTAAAGCAGATGTTATCCCATTAATTAGCTCTGGACCTGAGCAGGCTCAAGACTTTCCCATTTTCAGGCCGATAGGAATTGGTCCCAGTGAGCGTGCTCCATATCCACATTTAGTATCATCTCATAAACAGCGCCGAAAACACAGCAGGCCCTTGATGAAGATACATTAGCTTATTTCTAATTTAAAGTTATGTTGCTTAACCTTAATGTAATTGGTCACTGGTGACCAACTGTTTGTATAGCGAGTTGATGACCAAAGAGATGTAATAAATTATAAATCTTACTGCTTAAATAGAGGGAAAGACTGTTCTGTTAAAAGCCTTGCATGTAATAATGGTAAAATAATTACACCTCAAAGAGAAGAGCCTTGGATCTGATAAAGCTAACAAAGCCTTTCAGATGAAGGTGTTTTCAGCCTGCTTTAAAGGACACATTTACAATATTCTTTTTTTTTTTCTCTCAGTGCAGCGTCTTACGTTGGCTGAATAGTCAACTTTCAAAGCTCTGCCTAATATTGATTAAAAATAAATTGGTAAATCAAGATACTTTCTTTTTGAGGGGTTGCAGGGATTAAAGTAATTAACCAATTTCTGTGGTTAACAAGAAACAAAAGAAATTTGCACAAATAATTATATTCTGTACGTCAATTCCAAGTCACTGCTAGACATGTTTTAGAAAAGAGTTGATTAGCTGGTAGAAGAACCGGGATAATAATCAACTACGGAAGTAAGTAATTGACACAACTTTAATATTTAATAATGAATAGTATGCCAGGGGCAAAATAAAGGGAAATCTGCTTTCCGAATACCAGTTCAGACCTAAAATTTCTTAGGCCAAATATAGCAATTACCTGAGACTCCTGAACTGCTGCTGTGGTTTTGTAGCAAAAGTAACAGGTGGCGTTAAATTGAAAGCCACGCAAGTGGCTGTATTAAATCCGGTAGTTTCTATATGCTGCAATTTAATTTCAAGCCTTTTCCCCGTTGAAGACGTAAAGGTTGATTTTAGAAATGCAGGAATGTAATGAACACCTACTCTTCCATTTCTGTTTTTCGTTTCTCAAACAGCATTATATTAACAAAGTGTTCATTACATCAATAAAAGTCAGGAGTAAGTGTATGATTTGCTTGTCTCAGAAGCGATAATTTCTCTCTCTAAATATTTGCATTTAAAATTTGGGCTACCTCCAACTGCCCTAAATTCACAATAAAGAAATTGAGTTTATTTTTTTTTTTAATTCTCATATTTCATTTCTTACAAGGACCTTCCAATAATTTAAACTATTTACAGTGCCTCAAAGATCATTATTTCCCCATGACTCCTCGGAGAAATATTGGAGCCACTCTATTTACTGCTGACATTAGATTTACCTTTGAAGACTGGTTTACAAAATGGAGACGTTAGGATGTGAAAGTCATTATTTTTTTGACACTGCTCGGAATGCTAAGTTTTTGTGTTTGCTGTATTAGGGTAAACATTGCTATAGCTACTGGGTTTGTTATGGAAACTTGAGAAGCAGATGCGTTAAGGTATTTTGTTTTTAAAAACACACTGTTCTTTATGAGGAAAAATATAAATACTGTTTGGGGCCTTGTCACAAATGTATATTTAAAAACAACACCCCCCGACCCAATGAATAAAAATGCTTTTTGGCATTTTAAATGGAGGGAGAGAATTGCTCAACCAATGGAAAAGCAGGTGGGGTAACACATCCTGGTTCTTGTAATTGAGGCTGTAAAGAAAGATGAGAGGTACGTGCACTGGTTGTGTCACAGTAGTTGTGATCTGTGAAAATAACTTCAGAGCAGCCTTTCTTAATATTAAAATGACTCTGTTGCTGTTCAACTAAAAATCAATACAGCTCACAATTTTAATAAGGAACATGAATCTGAAAATGCGTTTAGTATCGGGTTATATAAACACACCCTAATGAGATACTATAAAATCCATCACGTTAAAGGCTGGTTCCTACAAGGTATATTAGCTAAAAATGTTCGATATATTAGGTCAGTGTACAACACTACACATAATAAAGCAGGTCTGTCAAGGCAAGACGTGTGTTTTGCCCCTTAAAACTGTTATGTTTTGCACATTTTATAAGGTTCTTTGAATACATGAATAAGATAAGTTATTCCCATCTCTTTCTTAAGCAATCTCAGAAACGACTGTGACCTGAAATTGGAAATCTTGTAAACACCCATCCGAAGAAAATGTGTGCAGTTCTGTCTTAAAGAGATGGTACATGTTTAATTATCCCAACTTCTTCTAGGAGAATACCATTAACATACACATTAGCATCGTCCCATTGGTTCCTCCTGCTGCTCCACCTTAGGGGCAGCAATAGGAGCTAATCTTATTGCTCCCATGCGCATAATAATGAAATTTTGTCTTGTCTCTGAGGCAGTGTTCTTTGGTCTAAAGTACAGCAGGAAACATTTCTTTTTTTAGAAAATTCCTGACCAACTCGTTGAAAAAGATTTTTAAAAATTAAAATTCTTATTACATGAATGCCAGAGCCTGCAGAACACATTGCTTTGCCTTGCGAATCAAAATTAAGCAATTGTGCAAATAAATTGCTCTGTATTCACCTATGGAATACAGTATAGTGTAGCTGTGGGTGTATTCAGCTCTTTGAAAAACTAGAAGCCATGGATTTTATGGTGGTTTTTTTTTTTTTTTTCCCTGCAGTGTCCATATAGGCTATTCTCAAAGAATAGCATAAGAACAAATAAAAAGATGTGGTTTTATTATAAAATACCTTTGCCTTTTTCTTGCAGTGTTCTACAGACTATAATGGGGAGAGAGGAAAAAAAACCACAGGCAAAAAAATACATGTGAATTCAAGGCTACTGAATTAAGGGAGGTTGTACCAACGTTTCCCCCACTGTACATTATTTGTATTCAAGGTTTTTGAAATGACATTGTAATCTGATGATGCACCAGCCTATTATATTGTCTAGCAGGACAAATATCCTTGCGTTTTCTCTGTAGAACTAACACAATTTTTCCATGTCAGAGGTGCATAATATCCTGGCGGTCATAAGGAATGATGCTATTAATCCTCTTGGGCAATCTCCAGGTCTGATTATTAGGGAAATAAATTTGCATGCTGCATATGAGCTAGGTGAATCACCGAGAGCACAAATTATATTTCCTGACAGCAAGTTAGAGAATGGAGCCACATCGCTTTTTTATCTTTTTTTTTTTTTTTTCCTTTCTCTGAAAGCTATAGAATTTCAATTCATTACATGAGATTGGTTAGAATTCAAGTCTCTTTTTAAGTTGATATTAAGTTGAGTCTGTTATCTCTGTGAAGGCTAGTAGGTTCCCCTGAGTATCCACCTAATCACTACTTAAAAAAATCGAAACGTATAGTTAGTGTCATGATTTAGGTACCAGAGCTACTTTATTTATCAGTGCAGAGTGAGATAATTTCAATTTGAGGCTCTGTAGCCCTCATGAATTTAACCGTCTTGAAAGCTTTTTTTCCCTTCTCTCTCTTTCTCTCTCTGCCCCGTTCTCCCCTCCCTTCCAGTGTGCATATTGTAATAATGGTTATTCTGGGCACCTGTTTCACTGTTCTCCCTGCATTTTTCAGGCTGCTTTATTTATCATATCGTATATATTTCGTTGTATGTTTGAGGATTTTGGGATGAAACGCTGTTTGGATTTCAGTTAAGAAATTTGACTGCATTCTCTGTGCCAGCAGTACTGCCAGGCGTTTCTGCTTTTCCTGTCAATGATGAATGTATTTTTATTATTTTTACCGTTTGGCATCTGAGCAACCTTTTTGAATTACTAAATCTGAACAGGGAGAATGATAGCAAATGAGAGGAGAATAAATGGCTTTATGTCCTGATGTATTAATTAAGCAGACATTTATTATAATCAGGGTTTTATAGATGTTGTAAAAAGGTATTTTATTTTATTTTTTTGTTCTTCCATGATATACGTCCTCATGTAGTAACTTCTGGGGGCTGTTTTCGAAATTTAATAGATTTCTCTTTGAAATCCCGATCACTGCTGTGGTACTGTACACGCAGACATGGAGCACAACAGCCCCAGAGTAGTGAGTATAGATGGATCCAGCATGGAATCAAGTGAGGAATGTCCGATGAAGGGTAGTGGTCTGTAAATCCGTGCGGATCAGGTACAGCGTTGAGTCTGGGGAGCTCTGAAATGTCTCCTGCTGCTCAGTGTAGCTGAGCAAAGCTTGGAGATATAGAGAACCTCTGCGCTGGCCAGAGCTGCAGGCGTGATTGAAACAACAAGAGACAGGTAGTACATCTGCTAGTGCCAAATCTGAAGTGTTCTTAATCGTTTACTTGTTCATGAACTACAAGCAACAGTAGCGAAAGGAAAGGGATATGTCTCTGACTCACGATTTCACGTGATGCCAACTGTACAGCAGAGGAAGCACTTTTAATCATCTTATGTAAAATCTATTTAGGATTTGTCTATTCTCTCATCCGTTGGGTTTCTTTATCCTTCCTGAACGTAGCTGGTGCTGTTTCTTGACAGAACAAAGGTCCTTTTTGTTTTGTTTTCTTTTTGTTTGTTTTAGTAATTTTCTTCTCGGTATATGGGTTGTGCTTATTCACAGACAGGAAGTATTTCCCACTTTTAGGAAAAGGAAATAGCCTTTGGAGAAAATTCAAAGAGAGTCCACTGGGGAGTGACTTGCCTGTTCAGAGTGTTATTTCCTATTCCTGAATAGAAACATCAGACTTATTTTTGGCATCAAACAGCAGTGCTGCTATAAACACTAGCCTCTCTAATTCCCATCTTGCAGTGGACATTTATACTAGCAACAGAGGGTGTTTGTTGCTCTCCTGAAATTGGAGTGGGTGATAAAAAAAGGAAGGTTTTTAACAAAACTGCAAAATTGCCTCTCTCCTGTCATCTGTGACCTAGCCAAGATCGACTGATACTCCTGAGCCCCCGCAATGAAAATGAGGGGCCTGTTTAAACGGGAGTCATCTGCGATTTTGGAAGTCATCAGCTTGGTATCCGCCAGCAGAGCCGTGACCGGTTCCTGTCCCAGGGCTGCCTTTTCTCAGTCTGCTGCAGGGGAGGCGGGCAGGGAAAGGATGGGTGTTTTAATGGGTGCTCCTTGCGGGGTGAGGCCGGAGCATAAGGCCGTTTATGTCTTTATAAATTGTAATAAATACATAAGATCAGCTGGTGATAATGCAGAGGGAATGGAATATAACGCTGTGCTTCTCTGCAGTAGTAAATCCCAAACAGCGTGTGGGTAACGACTGGTGGAAAGGGCAGGGTAGTAAGAGTCACGAATGAACCAAAGGATGGCAGCTAGTAAATCTTTTATTGCAAACTGCCCTCATCATCACATAGTGAAAATACTCTCCTGAAAAGAGAAGAAATTAGTTTTGAACTTGAACAGACAGAAAGAAAAAAAAATCAAATTGAAAAGATTAAAAAAAAAAAGTGAGTCTCATCAGTTGTTCCTTTGAATTTCTCCTTGTCTATTAATGTCCACAGGCCATCTGCATCTTAAACCTTTGCATCTAGCCGATCCCTGCAAGCACACAAGGGAAACCTGCTGAAGTCATTGTGCCTGTGTGTTCTGTGTTGTCGTGTGGCCGCGTGTGCCAGCGCTTCGGGATTTAGCAGGGCAGCTTCCTCTGCTGCAATTTCTAAAACGCCACGAAATCGGAGCATTTTGCCAACTGGAGCATTCACCTTCATTATGGAGAGCTTTTCCTGAAGGTTCTTAAGCTTAATACTAACGTGTGTAATACAAAGCATGTACAGTGTTGATCCCAGGGGGGCTGTCGCTCGGCTCTTGTGAACACAAGCAACCTTTAGAACTGGTGGAACTCTACCTGGTTGAGGAAAACAACTATGCACTCTGGACTCTCCCAATAAACTTTTAATGGTCAGTCTGTAGTTACTAGTATTTTGGATTTAGTAGGATAAAAAAAACATTAAATACTCTAAAAACCAGAAATAATGAGACGTAGCTCCTCTTCTGGCTTACTTATAGTGAGTTTGAACAGATAAGGGCGCATGTGAGCTGTAGAAGGGGCTGCTTCTTGGGCTGCTGCTTCTGGGATGTGAACCGAAGAGGCTGGCACACAGCTCAGCACCACATCTGCATTGCTTGTGGATGCATTCTAAGAAGAGAAGTGAAAGGGAGGGAGAAAGTCCCAAACCAACCCCAAGCAAACAACAAAAGCCCACAACCTGGAATGTAACCCCTGGTTTCGATGTGTCAGAGGGAAAAAGCTTGCTGCGTCCGTGCTGCTACCTGCAGTCACGTGTAGCTGAAGGCTTTGGCTTGCGTTCTGGGCGACCACTGCGTGCCATCAGCTTCTGTTCAGTGACCTGTCACAGCACAGAAGGAATTTCACGTGGCCTGAAAAACTGACAGAACAGTTCGCCTTTCGGGGAAATGTAATATTTTCTGATAAGGAGCTTATGTTAGTTTTCTTAGCAAATAGCCTGAAAACATTTTTGTCTGTGGCATTTCTAGATGTGATAAGTTGAAGGAAACATCCTTGACCATGACTTAACAAAACAGGCCATTTGTTTCATGGGGTAGCTGTTTCCAGAAGTGTAAATAAATGGCAACTTAAGGATGATATAAAATAAACGATCACAGAGACAGCCCAGAGCTGCATTGTTTCAGAAAACACAAGGCACTATTTATGGAGCTGTAAACAGAGGAGTGTGTTTATTATTGCATTTGGAATTAAGTCAGAAAGCCAGAAAGCTGAAGTTTTGGGAAAGATTAGTCCAAATTTTAGAAGTTCTTTAGGTCAAGTTGCTGCTAGTGCTGCTTGTTTGTTTTGAAATGAATCAGACTTTTTTGCAAGGGCAGCGTGCCTATCTTACAGGGCCTAATTCTACCATTTCTTTTGCCGCCTCCTCGACAGGAATGAAGCTGAAGGGGAGACGGTGAGCACAGCTGGGTTTGTAAAACGTCCGGTTTTCATTTTACTTACAAGTCTTAAAATATTTTGAAAGTGTAAATTTGGAGCCAAGTGTGTCTTTGTAGAAGCGGGTCTCAGTCAGAGCCCTGCAGCCGAACCTTTGTGACCTTCTCTGCGGCTGTTCCCGGCTTGTGGCCGACGTCTGCGGATACGGAGCCGAACCTCTGACGTGTCCTGCAGGGTGAACAGAATCCCAGACCCGTGCCGGTGGAGCCTGGTTTTGTGGCTGGGGTTATTCTGGGATGGATTTGGATGCTTTTGTTCTAGGCAGAACCTAGCTCTTTATGAAAGATCGCCCAATTAAATAGCATTGTTGGTAATAATGTGCCACTTGGTTTAAAACTACCATACTTTTATTAACTATCTCGAGAATTACTAGAACTATATTTTTTGCAAGTCTCACCTGTACCATATGTGCCCCTCTCTAGGAAACACGCTTGGCTCATCTTAATACAGTGTAATAAACTGCATTACACACCCCTTAAATTGAAAAAGCCTTTCCTCCCACTGTTTTACCGGTATTCCTAAACTATTACGCTGCATTTAAAAATGAATTGTGTGCAATGACATTAGAGAAGGGGTTAGGCTTTCTGAGCTGCTGCCAGTGACATATGACTGTAGTGACAGACAGTCAGCAGTATTCAAACTGAATTAATCTGAAAAAGCAGCAGACTTCAATGCGGAGTTTAGGAGGAGGCTGAGCAGCTACATATTTACAAAAGGGATGTCACTGAACCGTCTTTCTACCCAGGGATAGCCTATGGCTACTTAATACTTTTAAACCGGTGGTGGAAGGATTAAATACACCTGAAGTCAGGTCTTTGAGGCCATTTCCCTCTTGTGCTTTCTTTTCCTTACTTGAGTTGCGCCTCAGCAGCTATTTTTATTTGAAGGGCTGTGAGAAAGGGTGGATATTCTGATACCTTTTATTAGAATTGCACAGAAGTAGGAGAATCCTGACAGAGACACGGGCTCCTTTTTCTGTCGCCTTTGAAAAGCGAACACATGTGAGGCTACGCAAGAAACAGACACTGCAGTGGAGGAGGAGGGATATGGTAATAAAGGTGATAGCGATACCTTAATTTAACAAATATGCAGTGCTAATTATGTAAACATGTGAGAACTCTAAAATCTTCTCATCATGTGTGTCACACAATTGAAATATTTTACAGCCTAATTCGAGATGATACCGTAATAATGTTATTTTATATTGGCTAGTTGACAAGCATAGGCCAAGGCTGTCTATCAAACAAAACTGTTGTGCCAGATTGTATCTTGGCGATAAGCACAAAAGAAGAGCCAGTCAAATTCTGTTTACTTATTAATCATTGAATCCGATTTAGGTCTGCACTGCAGGCATTTCCTTAACTGAGTAGCTGTAAAGGGGGGAAAAACCTGTGTGTGCTTGGGTGGGCCATGCTTTAAACTAAGTGGTTTTTACAGGAAGCTTCTGTGAAGTTCCAGATCGGGTTTTGCAAACGTACCCAAGAGATCAGGTTCCCATTCAGAGGCGGTTAGGCGGCAATAGCTTTTCTCTTTTGTCATTATTCAACTTTTTACCTCCTTTTTGCTTGTAGAGTTTGGGATAGGTGCCTTTTGAAAACCGGCAGGATTCTGACGCCTTAGCTGATTGTAGAGCTTGATTTGTACTTTTGTGTTAACATGGCGTTATCATCTACTCTACAAAATGAGGATGGTACACAAATTAGAAAACCTGGACAGGTTTGGTGGCATAAAGTGGAAGGCACTGTTTTCCCCTCTCTGAGGTACACTGAACAGCTGATATTAATTTGCTCTGTCTCATATCCCAGATTCTTCCCCCTCTCTTCTCCTTGCCACCACAGCAAACAAACCGGGAAATCTTGGCCTCAGTGAAGGCAGTGGAGATGCCAACTTCAGGTCGGCGCAGAAGGATGGTGCTTTTAGATATTCCTGGAGAGACTGGACTGTCAGTCCATCCAGCCCCAAATCCAGCTTTTGGGAATACTCAGTACCAAATTGCTCAAGGGAAGACAAAGACGTTCTTTATTGCCCAAAGAGGATGTCTCTCTCCAACCTCCAGCAGCCCATGGTTCATTTCTGTCACAAAGCATTAGGGTTTTCAGACTTTCTAAGATATTAATCTTAATCCTAGCTAGGATGTCCTCATTATTCACATAAGCATCTAAATTAAGCTATTTTATATCATATTAAGTCCTTAGCCAGAAGGATATCTTGTGGCAATCAGTTCCATAGGTTAATTATGAACTGTGTAAAATAATATTTTCCTTATTGCTTTTTAAATATGTTGTTTTTCAGTGTTGTTGCAGTAGGAGGAGAGGAAACCCGGAGCAGGCAATTGATCTTCTCCGTAACTTTCATTAACTCTCTCATGTCCCCTTTTTATTTCTCTTCAATAAACTAAGCAGCTCCAATCTTCGCAGTCTTTCCTTCTGCCACTAATCATTTTTGTTGCCCCTTTCTATTTCAGCTTTATGGGTTTTTTTTAGATGAGTTGAACGTAGGTTGGTACAGCATTTCAGATAGGCTATACCAGCCAGTTATTCAGTGACGTAGTACTTCAGGAGTAATTTCCATCCTGTTCTTTATACAGTGCAACGACACATTTACTTTTTTTGACTACTGCTTCCAATTGTTTTGCTTTTGCGTTGAGTTGTCCAAAGTGGCACGTTTTCTCCTCCCTCTCTTTTTCCCCAGTGGTTAGTTAATTTACAACCTAGCCTTGTGCATGAGTTTTGAAAATTATTCATTCAAATATGCATTACCTTGCATTTATGAACAGTGAATTTCATCTGTCTTCATGCTGCGCATCTGTCCAGTTTTTCTAATCTTTTGTAATCATGACTAACCTAAATATTTTTGCGCCCTGTGCAAATTTTGTCACCTTCCCCTCTCTTTTCCAGAACACTAATGAATATATTAAACAACATCAGTCCTAATACTGACTGCTGAAGTACTTCATAGCAAGCCTTTTAGCAAGCTAGCAATCAACAATTTATTTCTACCCTTTCATTTCTATCTCTGGCTGTCTTTGTTTAACATACAGATTTCTTTTCAAAGCTTCGCTGTTCCAAGTGTTCTGATGAGAGCCCTCCCACAGAGTGCAGGGACAAATGCATAACTCTGACCTCAGATGTCCAGCGATACCCAGCGCTGATGCTCTAACACAGCATTCACAGGTCTGTTAAGGCTACAGACAGGTCAGCTCTGGTGCAGAGAAGTAGACTTGATTAGTCCTGGAAACAGAGATGCAAGTACTGGCAGATTTGACTCAACTTATCCATATCCCCCCAGAAAAAGAGGAGAGAGAAATTGATATATGTACTTAACTGAAAAGAGACTTTTTTCTTTTTTTTTTTTCTCCCTTGCAAATTTAAACCATGGCTTTAAAAACAAAACTGCTGCCCAGCCAGGGTAAGCAGATATATACCAGGAGGCCCTGTACAGTAAGACTGATGGTTTGTACTGAGGTTCCAGGAGCAAAAAAAAACCCCTCTGTTCCCAGAACTGTTATTTGAGTTTGCTTTAAGCCAGTTGGTCACCACCTTTCACAAGAGACAGTCGACATACCCGTGGTGCGGCATGCAGCTAACTGTGCAAAGTATTTGGCGCTGAAACGTGCATCATGCAGTGATTATTGTTGTCGTCATCACCACTTCCATTTCATATTTGAATGTTGCTGGAACACAGAAAACAATGGTCAGCCCCTGTTTTGTTCTTCTTGTGTCATTTCCATGACCTGGGTTCAGTTTTGTCAATATATGCCACTTCCTGTAACTTTAGTGGGCTGTGGTTTGTTCCAGTTGCTGAAATTAATTCTTTTATAGCTCTTTTGTCAAATAGTTCAGTTTGTGAATGGGAAACTGAGGCATGGAAAGATTTTGACTGCTCATGTTGAAGGCTTCTGGCAGGCAGAGCGATGGATTGAAACTTTCTCCCCCAGATCCTAGGGAGGACTCAGTCTTTAATTTTGGGCTGTCCGTCTCCCTCCCGGGCTGCGCTATACGACATGACTCTCTGAATGGCACGTAAGTGCAGTTCAGCAGGAACTACAGCAGGGCTTTGGAGAAGATTAACGTGCGGGGTCTGACGGGAGGAAGCAGAACGAGGCGAGGATGTGGCAGCTCCCCTGTTGTTCGCAAGTCGAGTCCCCGGCCATTAACCCCTCTCTGTGCTTGGTTCCCCGCACGGGCTCCCTTTCCTGCCCTTGCTCCATTGTGTGCTTGAGTGGTGGTTCATACCTTAAAGCTGTTATTTTCAAGTTTTAATAATATTTTGCAACTCATTTCCTGTTTCTTAGCTGACAGCCTTTCCAAAAGTAATCTTTGGCAGGTACTAATTTGGGTGATGACCACTTGATCTACATTTTTGGTGGGTAATTACTGAGTCAGAAGTGAGCAAATTTTATATCCCCTGACAGTCAGCAAGGCAGGCGTTTTCACTACCCGCTCATTAGAGATTCACTGGTAGTGAAATGCCCTGAATTTTGTTACTTCTCCCAGACATAAGAAAAATCCGTCTGTTGAGTAGCAGAAGTTACTACTTATGCCTATTTTGTCACACTTATAGTCCAAAATACGTTGGCGCTTTGAATAATAACTTTTTTTAAGGCTAGGTGCTTTGGTATAGCGAAACTACCATGAGATCAAAATTCCTCTGGCTTCTGAAGCTGGATACATTCCTGTGTCCTGCGACAAATCTCTTCCACAAACGTGTTGGTTTACAGCGATAAGTGAATCTCAAAAGATTTGGAGGTCTGATTTGGAAAAATGCTGATAAGTTTGCAAACTGATGCCGAGTTTCTGCAAACTACAGGACCCAGCTTCACTGGTGTGCTCTGGCAGCTCCGCTTCACTCTAGTGATACAAAGCAGCTGCAAATCCGGTCATGCTGGCCAGTTAAGCGGGGTTTCTGGCTTCTTTACATTGCCAGGGTAGCCAGAGCACACTGGCGAGTCTTGCCCTCTGAATCGCTTGTGTAGGTGAAGTTGGGCTGGATATCTCATGAGAAAAGGGGGCCGTTCGGAGATTATCGGCACAGCTTGCTTCCTTGCGTTACTTTGGCACTAGTCTTTGCTTCCCATAAGACCCTGTGCAAAAGCGAGCAAAAAGAAAACATAATGCGGGAAGAAATAGCCAGACTTCTTTTCAAATGTCAGAAAGATTCAGATTTATTTTGAGTTTTAGAAGAAATGTGGGAAAGGGATATTTGCCAGATTCTTGGCCTCGCCATCTGGCTTCTATGAACTACCTTTTTATTCCCTCTTTCCCAGTAAGTTTCCCCAAATCATGGAGATCAAATCCCCACAGCAACTCCCCTGAGAACCAGCTTAAGTAGGTTGAGAATCTAAATAAAACCTGATTTTTGTTTTTGAACCAAAAAAGCAGCTGGTATAGTGCCTATTTTTTCCAGTTTGCTTTCAAAATAGCTAAAGATATCAAAGTTATTTTGAATGTGACAACGTACCTGAAGCAATACTTTTCCTGGAGCACTCGCAAAAACCTTCTCTGTCTCCATCACTTACAACTTACTCCTCAACGTGAGCCCCTCTGTGCTTGTAGATCATCGTTCACTTAGACTTTTTCCTGACCACTCGTGCGCGCTCAGCTCTGTCCTTTTCGGTTGTCTCTCGGCACATGTGGTCAGTCTGTCTCAGCTGCGCTTGTGGTATCATTGCTTTGGTGACAGCAGTGGCTCTTCAGGGTTCTTTTGAGCAATATTGATTAAATGCCTTTAGTCTCTTAATGTGGTTTAAATACGCAGGGTGTGTTGTGCAGCTGCTTCGCAGAAAGGACAGAAAACCGGTCCCCAAGAATTCCATCAGAATTCATTAGGGTTTTGATGAATTGCAACTGCTAAGAAATTGTCTCTCAGGACTTGGAAATTAGTCAGTCCCAAACAGTACAGATGTCAAATCACCTAAAAGGAATAAAACTGAAAAATACGGGCTGAGAAGATTGTCTGTTACAGAAGTCTGGAGAAATGGTTTAAAAAGAGAAAGAAAAAGAAAATCCCCTCAAGAAAGGGACTGGACATCCCACTGATACCGCTTTACTTTCTTGTACTTGTAAAGCACTTTCTGAGGGGGTGCGTGCATGCAAAATTAGCAGGGAGAATATTGATTTTAGTCTCTAGATTTGATTTCAAGGTTTGGATTGATTCAGTCTAAATACATTGACTTTGAAAGATATCCAAGCATTTCTTTCTAAGTGGCATTTAAAAAAAAATTACCCTATATTAATCTAGTGAATGGTATTGAAAGTGCCACAGTTTATGCGTCTTACACTTATTGAGTAGGTTCCAATATCTCATATGGAATAAATGGCAGAAACAGGAAAAAAAATTCTTTTGATTCTTCAAAACTGTATCAATCACTTCCTGCATTGAACGTCGTGTCAACATGTGTGCTGTATCAGAGGAAAACCATGCGCAGATCTATATCATTGGCAATGTGATTATCTTTTTAATTGTGAAAACTATGTACGTATCTTTTGTTTTCTGGTGGAAGCAAATATTTAAATACCATCACGTGTGAAGAAGGGAAGAGGCGTCACTTGGAAAGCCCAGTTCTAATGGTCGTTATAACAAGCGGTGCTTATAGATGCTTGAGCTGGTGGGATTGGGCATGGGTAACTGCTTTGCAAAACCAGTTGGTGCTGACTTTAGAGTGGAGTTTATTGGGTTGTTGTAGACCCGCTTCAGGAATGGGAATGCTTTCTGGCGTAGCTGCCCCAACTGTGATTCAGATATACACTGATCCTTGCTGGTAGTTCTGTGGGTTGCGTTGATACAATGAACATGTTTTCCAAGTTATGTGGCATATGTGAATTAATGGCTTCGAGATAATTAGACTACCTAGCTAGAAAGGACACAATAAAAGTTTGGTATTATAGTCTCTAAAACGGCTATGATTCATAGTGCTACAGCTTCCCAAATTTAAAATCCAGATCCAGATTTCTACCATCAAGGAGTTTAGCAGCAGTCTGGTGTATTTTTTTTTTTGTTTTAGTCTGTTATTCTGAAGCTTTGAGAGTGTTTGGATGTGAGGTTTTGCTTTGATTTTTTTTTTTTTCCTGAGACAGAAGCCACTGCCTATTTGCGTTTGGGATTTTACTTTTGAACCTAAGATTGGATTTTGAACCCCAAATTCAAGGTTAGATTTAAAACACTGATGTTGCCAATCACAGAAATAATTGCCAAATGTAAAACTGATCCGGAGTTTTCTGGCCACTGTAGAATTCCACAGGTTCTTCTATCTGCTTCAGATAGATCAGGAAACTGCCTTTGATGCCACAGGCTTATTTATATGGTCTTTCATAGAAAAAAAAAAAGAGGTGTGAGAAATAAAAGTGTGTAAAAGGAAGAACAAAGGGAAAAGAAAGTGTGGAAATAGCAAAAAAAACCAAAACCCATTGTCCTTCATGGACTAGAAGACTTCTTCCCCCGTTGATAGTTGGGAGAAAGCCTGTCAGGCTGGGTGTGGTGAAAACCGTCCATCGGCAAAACCCTGCTAAACACGTCTGTTTGGCAGTTTGAAAGTTAGCGTTTTCTCACCGTGTTTTTACATGCTTCAGCACCTCCTGGTTTAGATAAGGGAGAGGGATACTCGAGTAATATGTTATTTGTGACCCTGCCAGAAGAAGAAAGTCCTGAAGACCTCCATCCTGAAAGGTTATCGGAAATGAACAAAACCTTTTTTGAGGTTCATTCCGCTTGCATCATCATTTAAATCTGATTAATGCTAACAATAGTGACTGTAAGAACCTAATCTCTTTTTGTCATGTCTAGAAATGCCTATACAATACAACGGGAGAAAGAATTCTTAAAATCCAAGGATATATGAAGTGTAACTCTTGTGCCTTTATTTGGCGTGGTTACTATTTCATTTTACTAAGCCTCTTTGATTAAAAGGTTTCTGAAACAATACTCTCATATAACTGAGCCTCTAAAGTTGTACTGTGAAATTCTAATTCTGTGTGTTTAACCTCTCTGCATTTGTCTTTACTAGAGTAACTCTAAAACAACTTCCACCCTTCTGCCCTAAAAACTGCAATTTCATTATGTTATGGTTTTTTTCCCCCCCTCCCCTCTTTGTTCCCTAGTATAGTTATCCAGTGTTCAGGAAAGCATTTAAACACTCACTTGATTCCCCCGAAGTCAATGAGACTCAAACGTGTGCTTGAGCGCCTGCTGAATTAG
Source organism: Chlamydotis macqueenii (assembly GCF_036417535.1). Lineage (NCBI taxonomy): Eukaryota > Metazoa > Chordata > Aves > Otidiformes > Otididae > Chlamydotis > Chlamydotis macqueenii. The sequence goes on along the minus strand of NC_141558.1, from coordinate 124,182,346 downwards.
GGCCCTGATTTGCATCATAAATACATCACCAGTGCTCTGGAGCAGTTGGGAGGCTCTTACCGCTGCCCTACCTCTTACAAACTTCGTTACTCTCCCCGTCTGCTGCTGGCACAGGGCTGAGGGGACCACCAGGCCCTCAGAGGTACCTTCTCCTTCCTCCTGGAGCACATCCACGGCCGAGCCCGCACCCCACGCAGCCGCAGCAGCGATGGCACTGCTGCACCCCGGAGAGGTGAGGTTCCTCCTTTCTCCTGGCCCACCCTCGCAGGAGGGCAGAAAGCACTCTGTTCTGCGGCAGCGTTTTCCACGTTTAAACGAGTTACAAGAAGATTATTTGAAGGGTAACAGCCAGGTTATGTAACCCATAAAAGTACGAATGATTTACAAATATTTAACAAGGAAAAAACTAATTACGCCGCTCCTGTCACAGTGAGGGCAGGCTTAGAAATGGTATAATCAATATGGGAATGTTAGCTGTAATGTAGTCTGTCAGCTTTTTAACCAACCAAAAATCTTCAGCGAGTCTATAAACAGAATTGACCCTCTCTCTGCTGAATCCTGCTTGTGCCAGCAATATTTTTCTCTCATCATGTTCCATATTAGCAGTTGTCTGTCATGAGGTCTTGTAAAAACTCTGTGAAAGAAATATCTGCTCTGCAACTGAGAGAATCTGTGTCCACGTATGGGAGCTAGAGAGTACCTAGTGGAAACAGTAAGAATTTTAGCCAATTCCCAGAAAAATAAATTCTGTTTTAGACCCTGAGCGAGTCTTAGGAGGTGTGTGAGAATGTCTTGTGCTGCTGAGGCTAATGAAAAAACACACACCTTCTAAGGTGAAGAATGTGTTTAATGTTTTGCTAGATGAGGCTTAAGTTTCACCTTTGCACTATTCCTACCTTCTAGGTATTATTAATTTGGATACATTTTTATATCTGTCTCTGTATATATTTGTTTATAGTGTATATTCTGTTTAGAGTTAATCACGTCTAAAAGAGGAGCTGGTTTTCTCCAAAAGAAACTGTCTGCGGTAGCTTGGTGGTGTTTGTTATTGTGGCTCCTGGACGCACAGAAGATGGAAGTTTGAACCCTTTCTGCCCAGCAGAAACTACTGAAATCTGACTACACCACAGAGTGCAGGAAATTGTTTTCTTATGAGGTGCATGTGTTTTAAAAGAAGCAACATTGCCATGTGTTTTACATGGGTTATTAAATAACTGTATAAATTTAATGATTCAGATGTTTTGCATTATAACCTGGCATCTCAGGAGGCATGAAAATAGCACAGTAGGAAAATGTCATTGCATACTTCATAGGCAGAGCTGTTAACAAATGGAAATCCTTTTATAACTCTAGAAGAGATCCATCTTTAGTCCCCTGCCTGTCTCAACCTTCCACTGGTCTTCTGATGTGAATAAACTGTGACTAACGTGTAATGGTAACAAGGCTGTTGGAACTGCCAGAAATCTTTACTTACTTAGAAAAAAAATTTATATATATATATAAAAAGTCTGCTCTGTAGTTTGCAGTTGTTAGCAGTGCCTGAAAATGGTAAGAACCTTGTTTTGCCGTTTGCCTCAGAGAGCAGAGGGAGCACATCACCGTCATTTGATCTCTTGAAAAATGGAAACTTTCTAACCCGGGAAGTTCAAGCACGGATCATCAATATTTCTGCACATAAAGTGCTGGGTGGGTATTGCTCCCCTTGATTTGTTGTTTGTTAGACTAGTTTTGGTTGGTTACGGCATTGTACGTTGTAGTAACTTTATTTTATTGCCACTGTCACAACAAAGCAAAGCTGCTATTATGTTATAACAAACTAAAGCTACATTTCTAAAACATCACATCTACCCCAACTACACTGCTATAACACCTAATTTACAGTTTATTCCAATCGCATGGACACAGGAAACATAAAATAATAAAAAAAAAGGATTTCATTGGCTTATCCCAGCAGAAGTCCTTTCCGGTTTGGCTGTTCATCATGCAGCGAGGCAAGCAAAATATATCGTCTGTAGTGTTTTTATATGGTGAGTGCACAAATACGCAATCTACATATTACTGCAGTACTTTCAGGCCAGTTCATCAAATACCCTGGGAGCCCCTGGCCAGAAGAACACACACCCAGGGTCGACTGGGTGTTGTTAACGTGAGCTAGTAGATATATACAGTATTAAAATACTGCCGATAAACAGAACTCCGTGTGCCACAAAGTGCAGGACCAACCTGTTGAGGCACTAAGATGAAAACAGAAGGCAAAGCTGAACTCAGCTGAGTTATTTGCTGAGCCTAATGAAGGCAGCAGCTGAAGAAGTTTGTAGCTAAGTTCTCCTCATTTTCTTACTGTGAATCGCGGTGCGGCAGAGCGAGGCATAGAGGCTTGGATTCAGCTTACTGCTTAGAAACCTACGTACGCTTGAATGGCGTCGGAAGGCTCATTAATGTTTCCCGTGGTTAGAACCATTTTGAGTTGGAGCCTGAGAAGTCAACTTCAGGGACGGGCCCTCCAGAAGGGTGTGTGGTGGGTTGAAATGAGTGCTGTGAGGACATCTGGGAAGGTACCCTCAACTCCAGTCTAGCTATAAAGCACAGACATTACAAGAGGAATTTGGTGGGAGTAGGAGATGTTGAGAAGGCTATTTAGCTGGGATGTTAACTGTGAATCTTGGTCCTGGGTACAGCCACTGCTGTACCATTTTACCATGGTCTTTTTCAATGCTCCTGCAGCTGTGGTTGATCTTGCAGTCTTTGCAGCACTTTCATTCGGAGGCATTTGAAAGGGAGCTCGTGGACAGTATGTTGGACGTTTTAGCGTGGTAAAATGTTGGTCTATGTCTGGAAAAGTTGGCAACAGGAGTGTGACAAATAATTTGCAGGTAATAACTTTTTTTTTTCCCCTCTACTTTTTGGCAGATAGTTCTGCAGACTCATAAATTTGCTGTAAATAACTCTTAAGAGCAGGAAACACTACAGCGTTTCTTGAAAAACTCAGAGTAGCAAAAGAATGTGACAAATTCAGTAGCTGAGCCATCAGGATACAGAGAGCAGGTATCAAGCTGTGCCATATGTACAGTCACGGTTGGCTTGGAAAGTCTCCTCTCATAAAACCAAATTGTTCCACTAGGAAGTGAAGCCAGGAGCCTTTTGCCTACAAAATTAAATTGTTCTTTTTTTTCCCAAACCAGTTGCGGTTTTTTTTGTTTTGTTTAATGAAACACCAGGCAGAATCTCATTTTTCTCCTCCAGCTCTACCTGTCTTTTTCCTTTTATTTCACCCCTCCCTAGCCTTCCTCTTCCATTCACCCTGAGGTGGAAAATCTCATCTTCTTTTTAGGCTATTTATCTTTTCCTCTCTGAAACAGTGTCCTCTAACCTTCACTCTCTTCCACCGATATGAAGTCGGACAAGGAAAAAGAAATGGAAGGGAGACGTGGAGGAAAGTTGCGGACTTGATCTCCCTAACAGTAGCCAGGCTGCTCACTGACTGAGAGTTGAGTTTGGCTGAACCTAGCTCTGAAAGAAATAGCTCCAACAGGCAAAAGATGAGATTCTTCTTTTCCCTGAGGTTATGCATTTAGATTGATGACTAAACTAAAAAAGCATCTAAAGAGATAGGCTTGCTTATTGTTAAATAGCAAAAATTAAAGAATCATCCATGCATAAAACTCCCATTCCTCCTTCTAAGTCTGAACCTCTCTCTCAGAGCCTACAATGCCTGAAGATGGGTCATATTTTAACATTTTCCCCTTCAACATCATTCTTCTGGGCATCATAGTCTCCAAGTGTGTGGAAGGCAGCATTGATAGGATCTGGTGGCTTCGTCTGGTCTTAATGCACTGTTTGGATTGGTCAAAAATGGTGAGAATCCCATCGCCTGCTAGTGTAGGAGAAGAGCTACTTTGCTTATCATAGAATCATAGAATAGTTTGGGTTGGAAGGGACCATCAAAGGTCATCTAGTCCAACCCCAATGCGAGAAGCAGGGACATCTTTGACTAGATCACGTTGCTCAGGTGGCAAAATCTCACACCCCTCTAAGCTCCTGCTGTGCAATGCCTACCAGATGTCCTTCAGAAGGATTCGTGTCCAGCTGGTGAAGCTACCGGCTTCAAGGATAACGTGACAAGATTTTTCTTTGGTTTTCTGCACGATTATGGAGTAAAGTTAGGTTGAATAGTCTCGTATAGTCATGGGCTTTGCTGTCTTGCTCATGTGATGTCCCTTACGATGAGAATAATTTTCCCAGCATACACTTTACTTTGAAGACTGTAGGTGAAGTGAAGTTGGTTTAGGTGTGATGTTCTTACGTTGCTGCACAGCGACATGCCCTTCAGTTAAACCACTTCATTCCTGAGGCTTTTGGCAACCAAGTATTCAAACCAGCCTTGAGAGATACGGCCTTGGAATCGGAGACAAGATGAGTGCAGAATAAGGATCTGTAAAAAGTCAACACTACAGCAGTATCTCAAACGACAGTATGTGCCACTTGTCCTCAAACGCTGGGGACTGACCAGTGCGGCATACTCCTTGTACTCCCACTGATGCTGCAGCTACAGGTGCTTGCCTGGCTAACTAAACCCTTCTCTCACTGCTGGAGATCAGAGAGAGGGAATCGCTGGTTTTGGTGTTGTTTTATTCTCCCAGGTTTCTGCAGACCCTCCATGTTCGCTCCAGTGTTGGAACACGCTGGGTGGACGGGAGAACGTACTCAAGGGGGCAGCCATTCCCCACACAAATGGGCCGTTTGGGGACTGTTGTGTGACAGGCAGCAGGTCTGTGAAGGGGAAGCTGTCAGAGGTCAAACTGGAAGGTAATTTTCTCAATGGAAGTCACTTAACATGAAGAAAGGAAAAAGGAGAATCAGGGCCATAGTCTAGGCAAGTGAAAACCAAGGTGCAGAGATAATTTGGTGGAATTTAGAGTTGATCTGATCTCACCATGTGAGGATACAGGCTGGCATACGTAGGCTAGCATGCCTTTTTCCACTCTCTAACAAACTTAACGGTACTGGTAATCAAAGGTGAGTCAAAGGCAGAAGCAGAACCCAATAAGAAGTGTTTTCACCATAAGTAGCCTGCCGTGAGGGAGTTCTGACACACTGATCTGTGCAAGTAACCGAATTCCCTGCCTGTGAACGCGCTCTCTTCCTGTAAATGAGCAGCACGTGTAGTGTTCAGGCTCACCTGCCCTTCACATGCGGTCAGTCAAATCTCTTGTTAGCAACCTCAAAGTCTGCTGCATTGAGATCTCTCTACCTCTACAAGCTACGCAGAATATTCACTATGTCTTGTAGCAGGCATAGAAAAAAAAAAAAGCTGAAATATTCATAATTTCTAAAAGCCATTGAGCAAAATGATACTGATAGATTTGCAGCGTGGTTTTTGGTTATTTTTAACATATAAACTGATAGCCAGAAACCCCCAAATTATTGAGGTCTTTCAGAGTGATACAGTATTTGCTTCTGTGATGCAAGGAAAGAAAACAAGGCACTGCTACAGACCAGTTTGTGCAGTAGGGTCTGTGCTCTGCCCCCAAAGGGACCTGGCAGGCAGGAGAACAGCGTGCTGCTGTCCGTCTTTCCAGCTTGGCAGTTCCCTTTGTTACTGTCTTAATAATACAACTCTTTCTCTAGCATTTGGCTCATTTCTGTTTTAAACAGGCAAATCAATGTAAATAATTTGTCTCTGCCTTTCTCAGAAAACTCTTTAACCTCTCATATAAACGTATGAAGATAAAATGTACGCGATGCTCATGGTACGTCACTGCCTCTTAACAAGTGCCATGTATGTATGTGTAAGGCAACAAGAAAGCATATATATTTCTTGATTCTGGTTTGGCTTTGCTGGTTTTGTGTCACCTCTTACATAAAGTAATAACAAAGTGAACACAACACAGATTACGTTCATCTGTATCCCTGGAAGAATTGCGAAGAGTTGTTTATTTCTTTTTCTGCGTGCATGTGGTCACAACAACACAAATAACAACGCATAGGAATACTGAGTGTCTCTCAAAAAAATAAAAAGGAGAGGAAAAAAAAGAAAAGTAATATATCTCCCAGCAAAAATGTAAAATTAGGAGAAAAAATAAAAAAGATTGTAGGCAGGAAAGAGACATCAATTTAGTGACTAGCACAATAGAAGCTAGCACCCGGGATGCTATCTTTTGTTATGAAGCATCAAATTGTTATGTAATTTAACAGCCTGATTGGCAAGGCAAATTTGAGCTGAAGTAAGGTGTGCGTATGGTTTGTCAGATTCCAGGGATAATCATTTGAAGCTAATCCTTTTACTTTTCATACAGTCATCTTCACAGAAGTCTTTCCCTTCATGTTTGCATTATCTCAAATAGTTGGATGACTATATGTATATTTTTTGCACGTATGTGATAAATTTAATTTATAATTAACCGTCCGGATTAAGGCATCTAGGCAGCAGAGGAATCTTCAGATGTTGTTAATTGTTTTCTGTAGGATGCGTTTCTTTTAAAGTTTTAATAATCACCAATTGAAGCCAAAGAGCTTTTTTCATAGGGTTGTTTTTGCAAGCCTACAAGTCCAATGAAATAGCTGTGCTTTTCAAATCTTTTAATGGTGGTTATCCAGTGGTTATCCCAGTATACCACTTTTCAGGAGGCTGTGTTAAAAGGAGGTGTTTAGAATATACAGAGTGATGCATATGCTCGCTTTTATTTCAGGTGTGTAGGAGAGGTTTATTAACAGAGATAATCCCCAAGCACTGCTGAAACACTAGCAATTTTTTGAGGTGCTAGAATAGGAGCTGAGCTCTTTTTCAAATCCGGGGAACACTGAGCACTTGTAACTGTGTCTGTGTGCTCATTTGAAAGTTTGGTTTGTAATGAAAGCAATGCAAGTAGCAATAATGTGGCACTTAATTAAAAACCTTTTGAATATAAAGTGTTAGGAATTTTGATTCTTACGAAATTGCAGAAAATGTGCTTTTTATTATGGGACAGCATGTGACATCCGCACATCAGCAGACCTCTTGGAAAAACTCTGGCTACTTCCAAAGTAAATCACTGCTTACCAAAAGTAAAATCAGCACCAGCCAACCCAGCGATACTACACCAAAGCATTTAATAGAATTCCATTTGGAAATGCAAAGCAGTTGTCTCAACATGGAATTTCTGTTCCCAAAGACCCAATGAATGGTTTGTGTTTTTTTTTTTTTTTTTTACTCCTTAGATTAGAGGATCTGCTATCTGTCTAGCTCTTCTTTCCTGAGCTCTTGCATATTGCATCTAGGTTGAAGTAAGTGTGGAAGATGAGAGCACAGTGACTTATCGAATGTGGTGTATTTTCCACTGGTGACAGAACACTTGCAACTTCCTTGGAAGAAATGGTGAAGTTTTTCATACCTTCCTTCTGTGAAATTCATAACATTGTTAAAAAGTTGTATGTAAAAGAATGGTGGGAAGTTAAAAACGATTTATTTCTTAATTAGAAACAAGGTCAGTGCTTTAGGTTTCACTCAGATGTGAGATAGCCGGGTCTCCAGTGCTGCGTAGCTCATCCAGCTGACTGTTGCGCCGGAGAGCAATCTCTCTCCGCCTCCGCTTTGGGTGAGTGTGCCATCTGCAACGCAAGTGAAATCTGTGTCGGTATTGCAGCGTGCTTTTTACTCGGCAGTAAAACTCCTTGAAGGAAGAACATGTGTTATTAAGTAATATCAAGATTATTGATATTGTCTGTTTGAACCACATTAGCGTCTGCTCAGTAATCTCTAAATGCTGTTACTTTTCAACAGCGTCCTGTAACAAATTAAAGTGAAACTTTAAATTTATACTTGATAGGATCCCAATTCAGGAGGGGGTTTCGGTCCTGGTTTCATTATACCTCAGCGTATAACCTCGCTGAAAAGTGTTATTCATCCCCATTAGACAAACGTAGTTGGAATTGTTGCAGTTATGTGCCGTACATCAACACCTGCTTGTTTCCTTTCTTATTAAAAATGTCATCTGCATGGAAATCTGGTTGCATCTGAAAGGGTGAAGATAGGTATCAAAAGCAAATCCAAGAGTTTTTAACGGGGCGCTGCAGCGTACCTCCCAAAGTATCACTTCCTAAAGCAGCTCTACAGAAGCTAGACTGTGGCGTGTATTTTCCAATGAAGCCTCTTAGCATGTTGAGGCTGCTTTTTGTGACCTAATGGTGATTTTAAATGGATGGATTTAACTAGAGAGGTTTTCTTGCACATGACCTTTAAAAGGGAAAAAGAACAATGTTAGCATTCAACCCAAACCCCGCAGTCTGTCACTTTGTATACCGTATCATTACTAGCAAAATTTAAAGGAAAACTGCACCCATTTCACTCAGCCCAGCGATATGAAAGTTCACAGGCTAAGAAGCACTTGTCACCGTTTTTTAAATTACAATTGGCATTCCCAAGGAAGCGGCCATTTTACTGAAATACGATCTATCTATTCTATCTCGCTGTCCGGCTGGTGTGTTTGAGAATGTCTTATCGCACACCCTGGTGTGGAAGTGCTACCTGAATTTCTAAAACATATAATCATTCAAAGATTATGTTCTCGCACATAATGTGGATGAAAACGTGCACGATGATATTTGTCTGACTATGAACGTAGCCTGAAACAGCAACCTGTGAACAGTCAGGTACCCCACTTCATCTTGATGGCCTGCCAACTTTGAGCAATCCTGCTGGCCGTAAAGTTTTGAAGACAAACTCTTTGCTTCCCATCTCCTACTTTTTTTTACCTGTGTTGTACTGTGTATGGACTCCAAGTGAATTGGGGTGGCACACTGTTAAATATCACAAATGCAAAATAAAAGTCGCAGAACTTCCAGTCTTAAGTGAACAAGTCAGAGAAGAAATTCTTAAGGAAGGCGTACAGCATGTGTTTTCATGTACTGGTGAACAAGTCTTGTGAGGAGCAGCTGAGGGAACTGGGATTGTTTGATCTGGAGAAGAGGAGACTGAGGGGACCTTATTGCTCTCTACAGATACCTGAAAGGAGGTTGTAGTGAGGTGGATGTTTGTCTCTTCTACCAAGTAACTAGCGATAGGATGAGAGGGAATGGCCTCAAGTTGTGGCAAGGGAGGTTTAGATTGGATATTAGGAAAAAATTATTTACTGAAAGAGTGGTCAAGCATTGGAACAGGCTGCCCACGGAGGTGGTGGAGTCGCCATCCCTGAAGGTGCCCAAAAAACGTGTAGACATGGCGCTTCGGGACATGGTTTAGTAAGCATGGTGGTGTTGGGTTGATGGTTGGACTTGATGATCTTGAGGGTCTTTTCCAACCTTAATGATTCTAAGATTAAACGAGCAATGATTGGAAAAGCTCCTTGCTCTGAAGGCAGTGAAATGAATGACATAAGAGCTGCCTACCTTTGATGGGCCGTTCATGCCATTTGTAGTGTAGAAGACCAGAATGGTGCACGTTGACCTTCAGGAGCAGGGCCATACCTGCTGGAAAGAGGTGTGACAGCTGACAACTGGTATTGAGGCAGTGATTGCTGGGTTTGACATAATTTGCAACACTGGCATTGAGGGAGCTCAGTGTAGAAGACGATGTGTAGGAGTTCACCGCTTGTACAATGCTGTTTTAAAGATCTATACAAATTGTGTGTAATTAGCTGGTACTTCATCTGTGCTGAGTGGCACTAATACCATTAAAGACAGCGAACGTTGGCTGGTTCTTGTGGCTGAGGTTCTTGTCTTAATATGTTTCCTTTCGTGGGCTGCACCTTCTCAAATCTAGCTGCACGCTTGTCTTTGCTCTAGCGCAGAGATTTTCAAAAGGTGTGCACCGCTGTCACCAGCCTTACGAGATCCTGCTTATAATGAGAAATATTGAAAAGGGCGTTGAACTGAGATTTTCAGGCATCTTCCCAGATAAACTTTTAGATTGTTGAGCTGCGCAAAACTGATATCGTTTTTCTTTGAAGAAAATATTTTTGCTCCTGAAAATGTGAATTCTTTGGAGTAATAGGTAAACTGTCCTTGTTGTTCATAAACATCTTATTTATGCATCTTCACTGTTGTGATAAATTAGCTGGGTTTTGTTTTGTATTTCCCTACAGTTTACTTTAAATAATCCTTCACAGTCTTTCACCGCAAGACCGCATAAGATTCCTTTTTTAATACCCAGAATGCTGAAATAGCATTTTGAGCACAGGCTGTAATGCATAACAAGTGTATAATTTCTTATTGGGAATGCTGTGCAAAAACTTGTTTTCCTATCAGCCAGTCTACATTTTTTTGCTTAATTCACTAGAACTCCTGTGTATCTACAGGGGTAATTTATAATTAGAGCTGCAGCAAGCAGCGTGCTGGAGAGGCAGACGTTCATGGACAAGCCTGTTAGGCTTCGCTCCAGATCTGAGCCCCTACACGCCTCCATTTGGCCAACAGCCTTCAAGCTGGGCTTACAGTTTAAGGAGGGATTTTTTTCTTGACTAATTTGAAAAAAAAAAAAAAAAGTAGCAAGCTCCCTAAGCTCTGGACCCCTTTGTAAATGAGCTAGGAGAGGGCTGTGCATGCCTGTGTTTGAACTTAATCTGTCTGCACAAACCAGAGTTCTGCGCGGTTTGGTGCGGGAGGTGGTGTCTTTTGTTCTGCTGAGCATCGTGCACATTTATGGCGGTATATAAATAATAGTACTATAGCAATAATCTAAGCCGTTCCATCAAGGTCTCGCACTCCAAAGATTACCCCCCTGATTCTGATTTTTTAAGAGCGTCACGTGGAAGAGGAGAGGAGGGAAAGGAGGAAATAAGAAGCCAGATTTTGCATTTGTGGCTGATTCAGCAGCTAAGGGTGAGCGTGGCTTTATATACTACCAAAACTTCTGCGTGCTCCCAAAAGAGTCTCCTGATGTTGCTCATTATTTTTCTTGTATATGTTTCTACCACAAAACCACAGAAAAGGAAGAGTGGTAGGAGTGCGCGGGAGGAGAGAAATTAAAGAGATGAGGCACGTGAATGACGTCATTTTGTTACCGCTGAACAAATAAGAGAATTTTATATTTCTAAGTACCGCAGCCTGCTGAAATTGGTGGGAAGCGTTTCAGGGATTTTGGATCAGGGCGACGGTTGTGAAGTCGTCAGGCAATGCGACTCTCACAGCACTTCCCACTGGTTACTTCCAAGGCAGAAGTTTCCACTGCTGTTGGTACTTGTTTAAAACTAAGGCCCATCCTGGAGATGTGATATTTTCAGTCATCCTTTTTTTTTACCTTCCACTTCGTTTTTCTGTGTCCCCCCAAGTCTCCGGCCTGCAAATTCGTGCACAAGATTTCTACATTAACATCTATTCACCTTTGGCTCACAAGCTTTTCAGAAGAAAATCTTTGCTGTTGGAATAGCTCTTTCCATAACTCACCTTCTCTTCCTCATGTCCTTAATTTCTCCAGGAGTTTCAAATACCCTTTGTCTTTTCCCAGTAGATATGGAATCATCTCTATTCTGTATAGCATTTGCCTACTACTTCAAAACATTGAATTATTGGCAGGCTAATCTGTAAAATAGGAACTAAATATGCTTATGGAAATGCTTTGCAGAATTGCAGCATTTTGAATATAAGAATTGTTGTCTTCTCTTTAATGTGTAGTTTATGTTTGACTCAATACATAGGCTGAGATTGAAAGACCGTGTATGTGTCGAAGAGGAAAGCCTCGGAGCTTTCAGGATTCTTAATATGGTCCAATTTTGATTCAGGAGACTCAAACTGTATCCCCCAGTGCTCTTTATTTGCCATCAAAAGTAATTCTTGTATTTGCAAGTGGCAACAAGGAAAAAAAGTTAGATTCAAAATAATTGGGTGAGGTGCTTTTCAGGAGACTTAATGTAACAAGAGCTGCTAAACTTACTGCACTTAAAAACACAAATAAGAGTGTCGGACAGAAGTTGTCAGTAGGTGGTCTCTTAATATCTCACCAGTTTTGAAGTTATGAAAAGGAGCAAGAGTTTTTGAAATCTAGAAAAGAAAGAAAGAAAAGCTAGAAACCGAGTGAAAGAGCAGAGTCGCAGCACCGGTGACCCGAGAAACCTCATTGCTCCACTTATACTGGCACAATGTCACGTTCTCAGCCACTCCATCACCAGCGAGGGGAAAAAAAAAAGCTTTTCCTTTCCTTTTAGTCAAAGGCAGTGGGTAAGCAGAGCACGCGGTTCAGAGGGTCATTAAAAAGCATCAAAGGAGGCAGCCTCATGATGGTAATAAGACGGCTGCAAGGAAATAAAGTGGGCATTGATCTGCACTATCGAGTGTGACATTTTAACCGAAGCTAAAAGCCAAGAGCAGATCTAGCCCTCTTATTCATCTGCCTGCCTGTTTTAGTAAATTGTCTTTTTTTTTCCTCCAACCAGTGGCCTCAGAGGTCACTTCATATTAGCTGGCTTGTTAATACCGAGGCAATCAATACTTAATCAACAAGTAATGGGATTTTGCAGTCATCCTGTATGATCTTTCAATAAAGCCCCGAATCTATCTCAGCCCATTCAGAGCCTGACTAAAGGTGCACGATTGCTGCAGAGCGGGGATTTGATGGTCTGATGCTCTTAGGCTGATCTGCATCTGATTAAGACACCACGCAGCCACTGTCCTTCACCCTTTTGTTCCTTTATCCCCGTATAATGTAGCATGGCACAGAAATTCGTCATCTTAGCTTTTAGATGCAACAGCAAAGGAATTAATATTTCCTTAGTGCATGATGATCCAGCCTCTTAGTCATGATATGCAACCAAAAAAAAAAAAAAACCAAACAAAACCAGCGCAGGGGCAGGGAAATTACAGGAGAGACAGTGACGGGTTTCGTGGATTGCCTTAGAAAACACAGTTATAACAAACGGGTCCAAACCAGCCTTTTCATCTCTATCCTCGCTATACTGAGAAAAAAAATGTGCTAATGTAAGAGACATAGTCACTGGACATGGCTATATGAGAAAAGACATCACAGATGATTCACTGGGTCAGGAAAAAGGAACAAAAGCCAAAATTACAGGCTGCTTGAAACATCCATCTCTCTTCAGACCTTCAAGCGCATTGTTGACAAGGCTTTGAGGGTAGTACTTTTTCCAGCTAATTGTTTTACCCACGCTGGTGAAAGTTCCTTTCTTCTGCTGTTGTTCACGGAAACTCTGCGCTAATGCCATCCAACGAGGAATCCTAAACACATTCAGCCAGAAAACAGGCACCAGTTCCTGCTCTCCAAAACCAGCAAGAAAGGCTGGGAAAAAGAACAACAGCACATGTAAAGTGTTAGGGACCTATGGCAAACTTCACCGGCTATTTCCTGCTTCCTGAACTTGGAAGAAACATTTGTTGAGGAAGGATTTGTCTTTATAGAGACTTAGAGAACCGTGCCGCATTGAATGACTTCATATATGTGATGGAAAGTATCTGTGGGTCTGGTCAGAGGAAGGCTCTGTTCTTCTTGTTGACTTCTGGGTCTATAGCAAGAGGCAGATAGAGCACCCCTACACACCACCCACGTTATTTCTGATTAAGACCGTGCTTGGCCACATCGTGTAAACATCCAGCTACTTGGGGGACACGTAACGGGGGTGAAGAGTTAGTGAGGAAAAGAAAAGCAAAATATAATTATGTGAGCAAAGACAAGAGAACAAGTCAGTAAAATGGCAATAAGGGAATACGAAAAAAAAAGGTGATTGGTGACATAAAAGGTGGAAACCACACTCATGCAGCTTCAAGGAGGCACCTGCTCCTTCGGTGGCAGGAGTGACACGTGGCTGCTGATGGCAAGGGCTGTGCCGGGGAGGACTGCCACTCCTTGTGCAGAATATGAACCTGGTGTTTGTGCCGTGTTGTTCTCTCCCATTATTGGCAGAACGGTCATACGCAATATGCGTGTGTATGAAAACACGTTCTTCTGAGTCACTCTTTGTTTTTTTTTATTGCGGATATGAATTTCTGGAAACCGAGCCTGTGTTTCCCATTTTCCACTCTCCTCAGGGGCTGGGGAGTTCACACAGCTTCAAGCAGTAGCCTATCTTCCAACTCTGAGTCGCCGTTTTCTCCCATCCTGTTGCATTTGTTTCACCTACGCTACCTGCCCACGCAGCGTGCCCACACACGCCGCACTGACGATGGGGGCAGTGGGAGGGGAGTGGGGACGCGTCCTGCCTGTCCCCTTGACCAAGGCACACGAGGGAGCTGCATCAGGTGTGAGATGTCCCGGGCGTCTTTGTGGCAGGCTGCAAATGTCACTCCTGGAGCTTAGGAGGTACGTGCTGGTTGCAGAGAGGGGAGAAATACAGCCGCTCAGGCACAGCCTACTCCTGGTAGATGTGTTGAGAAGATATTTTAAATTACTTCTGGAGGATTTTGGTTGGTGTTGCTAGTGAAAGTAGCTCACAGGTTCACATCCTTTCTTCTAATACGGATGGCAGAAGAGGACTCTTTTATTTTGGTGTGGAGGAACCCAGGGGTATGGGTGACAGCTTTGTTCCCCTTGGGCGCTGCAAGAGGCTGGGGCCTGCGTGGAGGCAGGCAGGGTGGAAACAGCCCTTCGCCCCAGCGGGTTCAAGCGTGGGGGTTGCTGGGGGTGGGCAGTGGATGTTTTACCCGTGCTGAAGGTGCAGGGAGCGCTTCGCATCGCTGGTTCATTTTCCCCCAGACACCAAGTGCTTTGGCTGTGGCCGCAGTCCCCTTTGGACAGAGCGTTTTTGCGATGGACGTGCGCCAGAAACGATCCGTCTGTGCCTGACAGCCGAGTGCTGCGGTTGTTCCCGTTTGAGTAAGCACTGAAAAGAGGATGAGACCATTTTTATGCCTACACAAAAGCCAGGATCAACTTGGGCCAGTGTGTGAACAGTGATTGAGTGGTGTTGGGCAAAAATCAGGATTGGCTCCTGCATCAGTCCAATCCTTTAATCAGAATGAATTGAACTCTAATCTACTTCTTGGCAATGAACAAATAGGCAGTCTTGGAAATGGATGCTATTCTGTTTCATGGATATATGTGTTTGTGCAGAGTACGGGAGCGCGGATTAAAATTAGAGCTGTGTGAGCCCTACAGGGTTCCATTCATGAGGAGGTTTGCAAACTAATCCGCGTTGCTTGATTTACAGGGATTGGAAACGAACCAAACCTGGTAGATTTGTTTGAAGGGTTTTCTGTGACGTGGGGATAGGAGCTCCATCTGTACTTGCTCACTTGCATTTTCCCCGAGCTAACCTTCCCTAGATAAGGCAGGAAGATCTTAGGGTTTCGTGGTGAATAGGTGCGTAGAAAGCAGCCAACCTTTTTGGTTTCACGGGTTGTGCTAACAAATACTGACTTTCATGAGTTGTTTCCTTTTAAAAAAGACGATCTCTAGGTAATGGTTTGCTTGTTCTTCTCCAGCGCTAGCGTTGCTTCTCTTCCACTGCTGTTTCCTGGCTGGACCTAAAGTCACATATTAATTCTTATCTCCTTAAAAGTCACTAGAGAGACCCTAAGAAGCCATTAAGTTTCTTATTTTCTGATCCGTGTGGAAGAACTGGGAAGACAACTTGGTGCATTGCTTCTCTTGAAGCTTCTGTTCTGTAGCATTTATATTAGTTGGAGCTAATCATCGCTTTGAAAGGGACACCGGGACACATGTCTCACCTTCTGATGGCAGAATGGGGAACTGCTTTGGAATGGCTTATACAGCAATGGAAGAGTCAGGCAAGAAGGAACCAACTGAATGATAAAATATAACAAATATCAGCTACCAGCAAGTCATGCTGCTTTGTAACGTATATTGAAAACTGTGAAAATCCTAACTGTAACACTTATTTTGGCCTGCTTTATAGTTACCTTCTGAAATCATTCTTTACCTTGCATGGGAAGACAACTCTGGTAGCTTTTAAATGGTTATGATGAAGCCAAGAATGTCTTTATTCGGCTAAACTTCAAACCTTCCAATTCCATGCAGTGCCACGCTGTCGTTAATTACTGTGGGCCAGGTTTTCAGAGAGAGGCAGGCACATTCCTCTAAAAATTGGAGACTTTTTTCTTTTGTGGAGCATCTGCTCAGGATTTGAAGCAGTAGCCGAGCAGTCTTGAGAGCAGTGTCTTCAGGGGCTAAAGTATCCTTTTCTAGAGGATGACAGTCAGCTAACCCTTGCTCATATCTCTCTCCTGTGCTGTAGCTATCTGCTGCCAGAATCAATAGCAACTGAAATGACCAAGCGCATGGATGATACACCTAACAGGGCGACTTACGCGTCGGTGAGCTGGGGCAGGCTGGGGGGAGCTGGCATGTTACACCTTGGGCATGAGGAAAGCTGAAAATCAAACAAGGAGGACGATAAACAAAGTGTGCTGCCTCAACAGATGCCTGCTGAGGACAGGTTCAGTGCGTCACTGTCCTGCTGCAATCCCGATCTCTCCGTCTGCAGGGATGCAGAAGGTACCCCAGGTAGTGCCAAGCTGGGGAACCCCGTGCTTTGCTCCTGAGGGGAGCTGCCGCTTGCACCCACAGCCTTCTGCCACTGGTTTAGCCCCTGCGAATGGCCGTGGGAGGAAGCTGAAGGTATTGTTAATATTGTGTGGTCACGGGACCTTGAAGCACAAAAAGAAAAAAAAATTGCTGTTTTTTTAGAGTTACATTGCTCACCGGTTCTGCATCGTCGGTGAGTTTTGGGCTGCGTCTCTCCTCTCTGTTAGGCAGGCGGTTATCTGCAGCGTAACTGGCCGTGCTCAGGCGTTGCAGGTTTGACTCAGAGGATCAGGAATTGCTCTGGACAGTGTTGCTGTTAGCAGAGGCGTTTGAACTCTGAACGGGAAAGATTAACAAAGTGTCTCGTATGCGTTTTGTAAGCGATGACAGACTACAGCGAGTTACCAGGAGGCTATATTAGGTAGAAATGTTACATGTAGCTTGGAATGGGATAAGGGGAAAAGTGGAGATAGGGAAGTAGAGGTGACTATTTTTGTCCAGCAGCCAGATACCTATCGGTCAGTTTGTTACAGAGGTTGCCTGGAAAGGTCAGCAGCTCAGTGAGCTGTGCTGCAAAACATGCCTGGGCTAAACCGGAACGTTCATTCCTGCCTAAGCCAGGCAATCTCACAACTATCAACTGTGAGCTGCGGCGTGGACGGCGACTCCGCTATTCTTGTGGTAGGGGCATGTTGGTACTCGTCAGTTATGACACCTTTTACTGGTTCCAGAAAACAGCCTTGTTTCTGCAGCGTATCATTTCTTTTCGGCTGGGTTTTGCTAGGGCGTGCTTCGGTTCGAGCTGCGTGCCTTGTGCGTAAAGCACGCTACGGGAGTCTGCTCGCGGGCTGACCCCTTTGCACTGAGCCAGGACAATGGCGGTGCGACCTGCATTACTCAAATTCCAGCCTTGGCCGAGCTGTCATCAGCATGCCTGGAAAATTAATGTCATTACGCTGTTGCTGGAGGCTTGGCACGGCTGCTTCTCGCCTGCCTGGGAGAGAAAGCCAGGCTGGAAAGTGAATATTGTGGCTTGCTGCTGCAAGGGAGGGACGAGCGCTGCTGAGAGCTGATGGGATGTTTGTCTTCACGGGTTTTGCAAATGAACCTGCCCTCTCTGTTTAGTGCTATAAGCTTTTGTATATTTGCAGCGCTGTCTTTCAGTGGTTACTGGAATCTGTGCTGACTAGGGACTGGTGTGACCGCTGTTATTCAATGTGGTGTTGCAACACTGACGAGTTTCCAGTGGGCATCATCTTCAACAAGAAGGGCGAGGGTGCAACAGTGCTTCTCCCCACTTAATTTAAATGCATTTCTTCCACTGTCCTCCCCTGCAACATTTTTTTTGTTGGGCTTCTTGGCATGAAACAAACTCGTACCGTTAAAGCCAGTGAAAGGAGTCGTGAATGTATTTCTTGTCCTTGACAGCAGTGGCACTCAGCAAACGGAATAACTGTTTAACTTACGCGAGGATACCGAGCATCCTCACGACAGCCCTTCGAGTAACTTTGGGAGAGTGGTTTTATTTTCAGGTAGGTGGAAAAGCCGTAAGAGAACCAAGGAACAGGAGAGGAGGGAAGGGGACGTCGCTGCCTTTTCTTGCTCCATCACACCAAGCCCAGCCCACTGCTGCCTTCCCTACCCTAAAAATACTGTGAGGAGCTGCAAGGGAACCAAAGAAGAAGAGACCCTTGTGAGGGAGCATGATCTCTCCTGGATCAGTCTCAGAGTCTGATCCCTGCCCAGTGCTGGAAGCTGGCTCTCTGAGCATGTCTTGTACCCTTACGTCTTAACTTCAATCTCAATATTTCTTCCCAGAGCAGCTGTGAGATTTTAAATGATCCAACTTATTTTGAATTTTCTCCCTCTTTTACCCACTTTGGTTTGAGTCGGTAGTGGCAGCGCTGAAATGCCGAGAGAACAGTGGCTTTCACAGCAAGCCTTGTCCTACAGAATCAGCAAGTAACAGCAGATAAAGTCCTGTTCCCTGTAAATGAGAGTTAGATAATGTGGACTAAATGAGGAGACCGAGATGTGCTGAAAAATACATGAGAAGGCAGACACTGCTCCTGTACCCATTGCACATCCATGCAGTCCTGCACCGTAAGTGCACACGGAAGTCACAAAACAGCTGACATGCTGCATTGACCTCTGTTAAACAATTGTGCATTTGACTATTTGTGCTAATATCCCAATAAGTCACAAGTACGAAGTGCTCTCCCTCCTTTTTTTTTTGTTTTTATTTCCTTTTCTTTTTTTTTTTTTTTAGTTGCTAGCCATCCAGGGCTCACCGGAGGCAAAACCAGATCAGTTCCTGAATAAACAACACAAGGGACCAACGTTAGAGGGGAAGGCTGTGCAGGGGAAGCGCATGGGGTGCTGTTCGGAGCGAATCAGGTGTGTTCTCTGAAGGGTCCTCCCAGCAGAACAGGAAAAGACAGCGTTTCTGTGCCAGGAGTGGAGCTGGCCTGGCAGCGCTGCAGAGCCGTCCAGCTCTGGAAGCTCAGGTGTCTCCAGGCATGCACATGGCAGCTCTTGTTAGCTCACAGCAGTGACATCCTGTGCCTTTCACACTTGATTTTTGCTCTCAGGAAAAAAAAAAAAAACAAAACACAAAACATTTGAAAATTCAAGGCAAAACCATGCTCATTTGTAAGTGGGGCTGTGAAAAAATAATGCTTTTTTAAATGTGCTGCTCCGCCTTGCTGCTTTGGTGACTGGAGATATAGTGTAGCACCTCCTTAATTTTTATATCTACCGGTCCTTTCTTAAGGTCCCATTTTATTTTAGATAACTTCTGCCTGAGCATCTCTTTGTCCTACCGTCTGTTGAACCACTTAATGTTTGCATTGGAAGTCCTTTACTCAGAGGGAATCTTTGATCGATGACATATCAGGAGCTACTGTTCTTGGCCTGGGATAGCTGAGAAGGGGCCGAGCAGAGTGGCTGTGTTTATGTTCCAGGGAAGAGGCCCATCTGGACTTGCTCTGCCTGGTGCCTTGCTCTTCAGAGGTCCCTTTGCAAAATGACGACTTTCTTTCCCAATGACAATTACTTCTGAAGCAAGCGGCCACGCTTAGCAGTCGCTGCCCGATTGCCAGTATTTACCTTGCTTTATTCCATTACTGTAAACTTTGGTTGGCTATCAGAGCCAGTTGATGACTCTGACAATTTGGAATCTGAAGGGCTCTTAAGAAATTAAACACCGCCTTTGCGTGCCATCCCAGCCTCGGGATGGGCGAGTGAAAAGAAATGTTCAAAAGGTTGTACTTTATATAGCCACAGACGTGACCTCTGAGTGCCTTAGAAGGGCTCAGATACTTAAAGGTGCATTACCAGGCCTTACACTAATTCACTGTGATAGCTAAAGTGCTCTGCGTATTCCACCAGAGACCAGAAGCCCTTGAGGATCCTTTCCAGCAGAGCATGTGGGCAGTTAACATTATTCAGCTTGAATTTTGTATTTGCAGCCAGTCAGGAGTGAAAGTAGGGGTAGGCTATTTGCATATTGTTTTGGTATAAAGCTAGAAAAATGCTTCCATATGTGTAAGTCACGTCACTTGATCCTGCGTGTTTCTTAGATGCCTGGAAAACCCTAAATAAGATGAGGCCCTTTCTTTTTTTATTTTTTTTTTTTCTTTTCTTCTTTTCCCCACTGAGAATTTCTTGGGAGCGTTCATCCCTCCCTCTCTTTAAGTTTGCTGGTCTAAGCAGGAATACTTGAGACTGATTTTAATTCTTAACTAGATGGACATGATTTATTAATTCACATTTGAAATAACAATTGCAGTCGGAAGGAATCAGCTGAAAGCCTTAATTACATTGGAAAATATGCTTCAGTGTAGCATGGCCCCATCCAGCTTTCAGAATGCATAATTATCATCATTTTTTAATTTTTATATTTGAAAAATCGTGATGGAGACCAGACTCTGCTGGCTACTCGTGCTGCTTCAAAGCAATGCCTAAATCAGAAGTGAGTCTTTAAATAGATCGTTTTCTTATTTGCTTCTTAGTGCCCAGCCACATCCATAGACTTATCGTGCGGAGTTTGGCCTCAGTGTTTTGAGTATTATTTTTACATCTGAGCCAACTAGCAGTTTCTATGCCCAATTCCAAGGCAAAAAAAAAGATGTTGAACGGTGAATGCGCATATGAGCTGAGATTAGGTAATTTGGGATCACTCCACAGAAATCACATATGGGCTTTGGGGACTGGGAATTCATTCCTGTTCAAACGGTGACCGAATGGGGAATGGGGAAAGCAAGATCAAGGTAGTTAAAAAAAAAAAACCACCCAACTTCCTGAAAAGAAAAAAATGCATCACAGAGCAAGAAAAAAAACCCCAAACTTTCCTTTAATCTTGAAAAAATACAACAGTTGAGAGAGATATTGGCCCACTTGACCCAAATGAGGTAACGCATAAGTACGTCGAGCTACGATTGCAATTCCTATCTCCGTTCGCTCTCTTAAGACTTTGAGTATTTTCCTTCATTCTGTGTCTGTCTGTCTTCACTCCATATTTGTTGTTTCCTGACCGTCTTTTATCTTCCCCATGACCCTCTTGCCTTCACTCTGTTATCTAGGTTAACTATTCAGTAAGTTCGCTATAAAACTGGTACTAGTTAAGAAAAACTGCTGTAGAGTCAGTCCCTTGTGAGATGATCACTTTTTTGTTTTTGAGTTTGAAAAACCTAGAAATCTGCGCAAAGTTCACATCAAGATTTGGGTTTAAGAGGAAATCCAAAATTGTTCTAAGTCTTCATTTAGAACTGTGATTTGGCAAAATAACCCTGATCATAGCTCTGATCTGGCTTTGGACATAAAACAGAGGCTGAGAGGTGCCTGGAAAAGGTTTGCTCATTTTCAATTATGGATATGGATGCTGTAGGACTGCAGTAATGTCCACAGGAGCTTGACTGCACAGGGTGGAAAGGTAGGAGAAGGTCCTGGTGGTTTGCAGGGCTGGGACCCTGCTTCCTGACTTACCTCAAGGCCTCTTGCAACCTTCTCGTGCCAGTAATTTCCATTTCCAGGTACGCCCTGACATCCTGGAGGAAAACTTCCCCCTGAGGGCTACAAAGCTACAGAGTGGACTACAGGGTCCGTTCATCCAGTGTAAAATACTAGAGAAAGTGCGGGTTGGCTTATGGGAGAATAGTTTGACTGGCAACGTGAAAACCCAGTCCCTCAATAGCCTGCACTCGGTGAAGTGTGGTTTCATGTTAAGCCCTGGAGATGGTAGAGCTGTAGAACAAGGAACTGTTCGACTCTTCCTTAGCTTTGCCTGACCGTCTGTGAGCAGCAGGACTCCTTCTCCCATAGCATCTCCCCAGTCTCAGCCCCTCAGACACAGCAGAGAGGAGGCATGAAACCAGATGTAATAGGTGGTCACATGCGATACTGTAGAAGATGGGTGGAGAGGGCTGAAGTGGAAGAGGAGGAGCTGAAGGAGCTCATAGTTCAGCTTGAATATTGTCATCTGGACAGGGAGAAGAACCCAATCCAAAAACTCATCTTCATTAGACAGGAGAAGGGAAGAGGAGGATTATGATGCTCATCTGTTGAAGGCCAGAGGAGAAGCTATGGATTGTTATGTGGCAGACACCACAAAAGCCACAGGATTGTTTTCTTGTTCTAAACACAGGCTAAAGCGGCACTCTCAGGTGCTGGAAAACATTAAAACTTTTCACTGGCAAGACGAAGCTGTATGAGGTGTCCTAAGGAAAGTGAAACTTTCTGAAGAGAAGGCTACTCATAACAGAATCAGAGGCGGGCACCACAGACCACGTAGGCTCTATTTATCAGTGTAAGAGCAGAAATAACTTTCGCCCTGTATCTACCAGGCTCTGGATAAGGAGCACAGTTTGCTTGCCAAGCTATTAATAAAGCAGATTAACAAATGCTGAAAATTTGTATTTGCTCCCCAGCAAAGGGCTCTTCCCAGGCTTTTCCTGAAACAGAGTAGTCTGAAATCATACACGGGAGTTCAGGGGTAATTGGTTAAAACAGGGGGAAGGAAATAGCACTTTAACCACTCTGTGTCCCTGACTAATTTTAAAAGCTTTTGACTTTTCTCTCCAGACTTGATGAAACTTCTTACACATGTACGCATGCAGAAACATACTTCTGAAGCAAAACGTGGTAAGTGCTCTTCAGAAGTCATTGTTAAAATACAGAGGAGGATCCTTCTTTTATACTGAGTCCTTCCTTCAGATGTGTACAAGTCTTCCAATATTTTTAGAATCGGTACGGTGGAAAGCTCTTTGTGGTTATGACTTACATGATGAAACAATTCCACTTATTCTTCTCCCTAAAAGATGGAAATGATACTGTTTCTCTAGGCTCTTCCTTTGCAGCTTTTGCCCAGTGTAGCATTCACAGTATTAAATCTCAAACCTGCACAACACCATTAGCTCTTCAGATCTTCCACAAAACTTGTCGTCTTGGCTCTCCAAATTGGTCTTGCTGAGGACCACCGCCCATCAGCTGGCTGGTGAGTTTAACACTGGTTAAACAGGTACACACGTGTATATGTATATATTGCATGTATAAAAATATATACGTACCCACAAACATCTACGTGTAATGCTCTTGTACGTGCCAAGCTCATCAGCTGTCCGCTTGAGAGAAGCGGGACAAAGCTCTGGGCAACCTGAAGGTGAAGGAAGGGGAATCAAGACTGGTCTCTGAAGGGAGAGACAGTTCCAGCGAGCGATGCATCTCAGTCATTTGGGAACTGGTGGATTTCTGAAAGCAAAGAGCATCAGTGCTTTCAGATCTGATTTTATTCTGAATGTTTGAGTGCTTCATGAGGGGTAACACCACAACAAGGGCAAGTAAGGGTTGTTGGTGCAAAAATCATATCCTCCTCTGACTCCCAGCAGTGACATTTCTGAGCGTGAAGCACCTCTGCATTTATGCTCCTCGGCTGTGAAAGAAGTTTATTTTTATTCCCATTTTAATGCTTCTCAGGAAACTGAGAATCAGGGAGACAATAATTTGGACTTTCAAAGTCCTGTTTAAATAACTAGGTATAGAAAGAGGGCAGCATGCCAGGAAAAGAAGGTCTTCTGAAAACATTTCTGCAGACATCAAGAGGGAGCCAAATGCTTTCTGCTATGCTGGCCCTCCTGGGAAGGACATTTTCTGCAAACCTGGCCTTAATTGGTGCTGAGCATTGGGAAATTCTGGTCCTCTACCCAGCATGATGGCATTATGGGTCAGCTTGGTGTATCTGCTGCATTAGACCATCCATCCTCTGATTCAATCTGTGCCCTGGCTGTACATGCCCAATTGTATTTTGTTTTATTTGTGAAGAGCAAATTCAGGAGAAAAAAAAAAAATACTTTTTTTTCCCTCTTTTTTTTTTTTTTTTTTTTCCCAGCCTGGGATTTACAGTAGCACGGCCCATCCTACCCCCTTCCAAAATGCACTGAGAAGGAGCCATCTGTGGGTTCCCTCTGTTGATGTATTTCCAAAAGACCTTGCAAAGTGACATTAATTGTTTTGACTGCGTGCACCTATTCGTTATTACACACTGCTGCCTGACTCTCTTGCCTTTTTTTCTTTTTTTTTTTTTTTTTTTTCCCCTTCCTTCAAGTAATAATCTTGCCGTATACTCAAATATTTGTGTACAGTCAGCTCGGAGGGAGTCAGGCGAGAAGCCTTCCTGCCATCAGGGCCCTGGAAGCAGAGATGTTCTGAAGTCATTTCAGCGTAGGGAACACATTTCATACTTATCAGGCGATTTCTTGTGTACAGATGGGACCCACCCATACCATGTTATTGAAATCAGCTCGTCTCCAGGTTCCTTCCGCTGGAGCTTGGGTTGGCTGGAGAAGATTTGAGCACATCACCTTCAGCGTTATCTGTGCTCACGTACAAGTCGTTGACTGCACGAGCTAGGAGCCCATATTCAGCGCTGCACGGTTCTTTCTCCAGCAAAGCCGTGAAAATCTGATGGACTTCCTGGGCAATATTAAATCCCAAGCAAAAGCTTTATAAAAGCTACTTCAGAACACTATCAAATTATTAGTATTCTTTTTCGTAATACGGACGGGGTCTCATTTTATTGAAAGGAAAGAGAGAGAGTGTTTTTTCCAGCCCTCTTGGGAATTGTTTTATTGAAAATATCAAAACTGGGAAGATTTCTCCAGTGCCAAGGGTCAGAATCTTTGACTAGTTTGTTGTAATGTGAACATATAAAAATTCACTCAGCGCTCATTCTCTGCCTTTTATTTAATGTACAATCCAGGTAGCTCCACTTTGATTCTTTACATTACTGTCCCCAGCACTGAACGTTTGCCTTGAGTGTTTTAAATTTCTTTCATGAATTCTGAAGAAGGAGAAATTTCAGGAAAATTGCTAGTGGCCTAATATATATTGATGTACTATTCCTAACAACACGAATTTTTGTTGTTCCAACCGACAGTGAATAAACAAGCACTTTATATTTCTTCTGGGAAGCTCTAACTTGAAGTATTCTTCACTGTAATATCTCCACTTAAAAATAGCATTTTCTTACTAGTTCCCTGTGAATCATATCTGCATACCTTAATGAGTAAGTGTTTAATATTTTAATTTCTATTAATACAGAATAGTAAATGCTGCTGGAAGGCAGCTGAAGTAAGAACTATGACAAGCAGCTAAGTTACGTTTCTCTCTGTGCATCATTGTCACCATCACCAGGTACTATCAGTATAAGGACCAGCCAACACATAATTTTAAAGGAATTGGGTTTTTCAGTGATTGCTAAGGGCAGAGTTGTCACGCAGACCCTTTATTGTGACAATGATTCATGAGAAGAAAAGAAATCAGCTCGATTCTCTCATCACCAGTGACATTTTCTTTGGACTGGCAGTTAATTTTTTTTTTTTTTTTTTTTTTTTTTTTGCTTATAAATAGATTACTGGTAATCTCTAAAGACAGGTCAAGGTGACAACTATGGAACCCCTGTGGATATATATGTTGGTCATCTTTTAGCATCAACCTGGGCTGTAAGGTGAGATCACCGAACACAGCCTTGTTACCTCAACTTTTTTTCCCTTTTCTTATGAAAGGAGGCAAGTTTACCTGAATTGTGTATTTAAATCCTGTGAAGGTGTGTCCAGGTCTGAATTAGGCAGCGTCTCTGACAGGCCAGTGAAAATCCTGATTTGGAACAACTCTGCTGTATGAAAGCTTGGCTCTTCTGCAGGTTGGCTTTGCTTGTTTTGGGCTATGTTGGCCAGTATTAAAATGCCTTTAAATTCCCCCAAAACGACAGCTGAGGAAAGTATTGTGTTGGTGTTTTGAGGCAGATCTTAAAAGGAGGACTGCTTTTGTCTGAGTTCATACACAGCATCACACGCAAGTGCTCCTTGTGTTCTTTGTCAGGGGGTTATGAAGGCTCCATCCAATGCAGCTGGGAAGGCAGGGATGTTGCTCCTGCAAAGTGGAATGTGTTTCGCAGGGCTGCAGTATGCACCTCCGTGATCTAAGATGAGAAAAACATGCCATCAGGATGTCTTTGATTGCTTTAACCTTTCTGTCCTCCACACCGAGGCAGCCCCTGGAGCCGCTCTCTTGCTTGCAGCCAAGATTCCAACCTCTTTCCAAATATCCCATTTTAAGTAAGCGGGTGACTGAAGCCTTCCTGAGTCCAGGGACATCTTACCTCAGCCATAGTCTAAACCACAAGGAAAAAAAAAAGGAAAAACCAACAGAAAACCAGCGTGAACTCCGGCCGGTGCTCGTCTCTCTGTTTCCGTATTGTGTGAATAAATTCATTTCTGCCTGTTTAATCTGACACCTTTTGCCAGCAATACACTCACTCCAAACACTAGTGAGGAATAAACACTCCTAGCCTCTTGTAGATGTTTGATTGGGTAGCTAATTCGCAAATGATTGACTACCCAAGGAGGGAGAGCATATGGAGGCTCTGCGAGCGACTGTCAACACGAGGGAAGTAGTCAGGGAAGCCAATTGTTAGGAACTGAAAACAATAGCGAACAAGAAAGTCCTTGAAGGAATGTGGCACTGGGTCTGCTCAAAGCATGAATTTATGAAAACGCACGGCCAAAACAAAAGAAGATGGCAGCATCGTTTCCTATATATGCTCCTCGTTGTTGGTTATTATTATTCCAATTTTTGACACTTGAATGAAATGTGGTATAATTGGGCTTCATAGCTGCTGCTTCAGGCGACATCAATTGCCTTTTTTAAAAATGATGATGGCGTTGAGGGAGACTCTTTTTTTCCTTTTATGTTTTGAAGCTGCTGCGCTCTCAGTGCCACTCGTACAATACACGAAAGGGGCATTGTACTCCTGGGAGGGTCTGCAAGGCTCGGGACTGATCCCAGGAAGAAATACGAGATGGAGAAGAAAAGAAAAGTAAACATACTGTGGGATGTTACGCTAAAGCTAATCCCAAGATATCCCATCTTCTTTTTCCTCTCTGGGTTTTTCTTACCGATAGCTCAAGCATTTCACTTCCTTCCCTGTAGCTCGCAGGGTGTATAACATTTCAGGTGTATGCAAGAAAACTCCATTCCCTGCCTTCCTTTGCTTTGATTCTGGAATCAATTCTGTCAAGTTTGAAGGACCTTAAGCTGTCATGAAAGGAAAATCATTCCTTAAACTGTGTTTACTTCTGCTACAAAAAAAAACCCCACCTCTGCATCTTTTGTTTGTATTGATAGGTATACTGCAGGATTTGGTTGGCTTATTTTGACTTGGGGAGGAAATAAGATGAGAAGCATCATGTTTTTCAAAGTTGGATTCAGCAGGGAAAGGGAAGATGTATTCATCATTCTGCTTTTGCATGGAGAAGCAGTTCTTTAAGAGGCAGAACAAATCTTTGAAAAAGTAATGCTGAAAATACTCTAATGATTTAGAAAACTGGATTGTGGCTGAATCCTTTGTTGGGATAGATCCTACTGGGTCTGTTTTAATTATCACATTTCTACTCCTCCTCGAATCTACCAGTTCCGGGCTGGTTAAGCCCCAGCATAGAGCAGCATTTCATTTTGGTGTCCCCAGGGGAACTTCAACCCCCTGAGGCTGCTGAGGTTCCCTGCCCTGACAGCCTGGCCCCTTGGCTGTGTCCCCAGTGGTGGGATTTGGGCGGTGATGTAGAGCAGAAAGAAGAAGAGATTTTTCTGGCTAGAGGAGGGGAAGCCTTCGCATTGCCTGAATGACAGGTGGTACTGGCGCTGGAGGAGAGAAGGGAAATTAGTTGAGCCATGTCCATACAGCTTTAAAACAAAAAAAAAATTGTGTATCTTGAAGGCAATTTCCCATCAGACAGACCCAAAGGGAGGGTCTGGACTCCAGCACCCCCAAATGAAGGGCCATCTGTACTGTAGCTCTGTTGTAGCCGCTTCCCAGAAGGACTGCCAAAGGATGCGCAGGATCTAGCCCATCTGCCAGGTGCTGCCAGCAGCAGCGGATGCTGGGTTCGGATGTTGGGAGGTTCCTCCTAAAATGAACCAACGCACATACTTGCGCAGATCCCCAGGTGAGCGAAATGGCTCCCCTTGGTGCTCTCAGGCAGCAAACTCTCCTCTTTTACTAAGGCCTAAGTTTGTGCATAAAGCAAAGAAAATACTGCTGCGAAAAAAAAAGAAGCATAAATGGAGAAACACAACCACAGTAACAGAAACGTCAGTTTATAATGTTACAGCTTGTAAACAAAACGTATGCAGATTCCCCCTCGCACTGTATTTTGGGCAGCAATCCTTTTCCTCGCTTCTCTTACCCTCTGGCAGGAGAGTTCCGTGCATGTTGTCCCTTTAATGTTTCTTTGTGCGTCTCGCCAGCCCTTGCCCCAGGCACCCCACCAGGAGCTGTTGATGTTGACTGGTGGAGATGCTGTCTCTCTACCACAGGGTCACACTCCTGTCTTCCTGCTCTTACTCGGTCGTACGGATTCCAGGCGTAGGTGTGCTGGTAAAGATATGCTTTTGCCTTCTCCCAGCATCTCCTTCTGACTTCTTATTCTCACCAAAATGTCGGACTTTGATTACTTTAAGGCTCTGCCAGCCAGTAAAACCCATCCCTTCTTCCTCTTCTTATTAGTGAGATCCCAAGCGGAGGATCCCCCGGGACAGCCAGAGCTCCTGCCAGGACCTGACGCAGAGCTGGGAGCTGCCTGCGGGTGCCGAGCTGTAGCAGAGCGAGCGCAGAGTCTGGGGTGCTTGCGTTGGCAGGTAACTCTTGGAGCTTCATTGCCTAAAGCCGTAAATTTTAGCGGAATTCTTAGATGTAGGTATTTAACTACTAATGATTTAGGATCTTAAACAATTTTAAAATATTCTTTTTTAATGAAATCCTTGCAGTTAACCTTTAACTGCTTCCAGTTCACAGAATCCTTTACAAGAAAGGGCAGGAAATCAATAGCTCTAAAAAGCAAAAGCAACAGCCCTAGCATCAGCATGTGCCATATCATACTGGTGTGCCAGTGCGAGCAATTGCCTGGAGCAAGCAGGAGGTGACACAGAAGAGCCATCCTCTGCCTGGATTACTTTTGCATTATAATCTTGCTCATAAGGAATCCTATAACAAAAAGGGAGGATGAAGGTTGGTTTAATCACCAAGCCGTTATCAGGGGAACCTGGGGCAAGTGATATTTGTCTGTTCAGGAATCCCTAAATCCGTTGATTTCTGAGAGCTCATTAGTCTGAGTGTGACAAGCGAGATTTTGACCTGCTTTTAGTGCTGTGCTGGTCCTGGAAATTGTTACTTTTGTGACTCTACTACAAGTACTATAAAACAAGGAGAGGCTTAAAATTAGGCTAGCTGCTTATGAACCTCAATTGCCATCTCTATGCAAACAAACAAAACCCACGCACCCTCTGTTCAGTGAGCTTTCCTGCTTTCCTTTGTTCAGCTTTTCCATGCCTTTGTCTTAGATGTTAGAAGGCTGGACACAAGGTCATTCACTAACCGTTTCATGTGGATACAGCGAGTCAGTTCAGGTCTTCTCCCCCTCCCCTCAGTTCATCTGACATCTCTGCTGTGCAGTAATGGGGCTGAAAACAGAGTCCTCCTGGTAAAAAATAAAAAACCACTGCTGTTCCAAAGGAGTTCTGGGAAAGGATGTCCCAGATGGGTGTCTGTGCAACTCAAAATGGGATGCTGGGATGGCACGTACTACTCAGGCAGTAGGTTAGTATGAGTTTGAACCCTTTTAAGAAGAAGCTGCGAAGGGGTTAGAAATACTCCTGTCATCAATAATTACAGGAACTTCTGTTCAGCCTTTGCTGCTTCTTGAGGCCTAGGACACGCTCCTTCTGGACCCCAGGGAAGGGCGGCTCAGGGAGGACATTATTCACGGGTGTCAAAAACCCCAAGCACGCATCACTTGCCGATAGCAGTTACTGTGGTGGCAGGGCTCTGCCCGAATATTGCCGCGGATGTGGACTGTGATCTCCTGCGAGTTGTTCTGCCCCGTTTCTGGAACTGACTCCTCTGTGTCTTAAACAATTACTGTAATTTATATGCTCACTTTCCTTACCTGTAAAAATGGGCTGACTCCCCTCACTAGCATATTTGGAGACCAAATTAATAATGTCAGGCACTCAAGAGGAAAAGTTTTTCAACGTATATTTGCTCTGCAAAACTGCTCAATATTGTTATTATTTATTATTCTATGGACTCATCACTCTCAGCTCCCTTCTGCTAGGAGCTGCTTTGAAAGATGGATAAGTTGCACAGACATTATTTTCCTTCAGTTTTCTTTGTGAGAAGGTTTTAAATGTGGCGGGGGGGATTGTTTTTGTGAGGGAGGGTAAAGGAAGACAAGCTGCTGTGATGAAATGGGTTTTTTTGAAAAGGTGGAACCAGGGAAAAATAACTTCTAACCCAAAATTCAGCCTGTTGTGTTACCAAAATTTTACTCAGAAAAAAGGCACAAATACGTAAGAGTATAAACAATCTTCTTAGTACCTGCAGATGTATTTATAACGCTTTGGTTTTCCCTCTGTGCTGTCGCTCCCTCCACACCGGTACAGCAGAGGTAAAAGGCAGGGCTAGATGTGAGTAGCCCTAATTACTGTTTGTGAATCCCGCGTTTGATGTAGCTGATGGATACCAGCATTGCTCCTGTCTCACTCTCTACTTCCAGTGACTTTCCATCTGGTGCAACTCGTGCTGCACGCTCCCTCAGGTTTATGTGAAAACTACTGTGAAAGCAGAGTCATTGATTTTTGTAGGTTTAGCGCCAGAGCAATTTTAGATGGCACAAGGCTGATTTCCTTGACTTTCGCTTTCCTGCTCTTGATACTTCTGTGTCAAACTCAACACCTTTCCCAACACTATCCTCCTCCTCATAATAACAAAGTACTCAGCACCTCCTCCTCCTCACTAGCGCTGTCAGCAGGAGCGGTGGAAGGGTGCTACAGGCGACTGTGTTTGTTTTGACAGTGCCAACTTTCAAAAGAATCTGCTGTGTTAGTGGGAGGTCTCTGCGCGTTTGTGTTTCTAGACGTAATTGTTTAATCCCGTTTTGGGGCTGTTTCACCACTGCGCATCTCTTGTGCAATGGAAGATGCAAAGTTACAGCCTGGACTTCAGATCCCTCCTGCGTTACGATAGCCATCGTGGTGAAGAATTTGATCTGCTGCAGCTCTCTCGTCTCGTAGACAGCTAATGACGTGGAGGGGCTTTTCCAGGTCTTCCAATTAGGCTGTGATAATGGAATAAGAAGTGGGGAGATTATTTTCCCGTGCTATTGAAAAAGGTCTGCTGAAGGCTCCATTTTGATTTTACGTATGTGACCATTTATCACAGCGAAACGTGTAAGTTAATATGCAGGACCAAATCAGCGAGATCAGGATCAGACCCTGAAACAGGGCCATTTGGGCTGCCAGCAACGGCGTTCGCAAACACACCGAGAGGCCAAAGTGATTTTCCCTGAGTTAAAGGATATCGTTACAGACAGATTCTCACATTTTGTCTTTCAAGTGTCGGTGACACAAGGTGCCGTGATTTATGATGTGGCACTGGAATCCCTGATTAATTGTCTTACACTGCTGATGTGCAGGAGATGATGTGCAAAGGGTTTTTTCCCAAGCATTTTGTAAAACGTAGTAGGCAGGGAATGGACTATCAGAGACTGAAGTTCAGACGTTGCGACTGCCTGCTCACAGAAAGCACATTAAATCATTGCGTTAGTCCTTCAGCCTCTCTCTCATCCCACTTACGGGGCTTATCCCTCTTCTCCGACTGCACCGGGAGATCAGAGTCCTAACCCCGTTCCTCTGAACAGCGTCAGAGTTACAGGCATAGAGCAAACGCCTTCAGCAAAATCTCTGTGGCGGCAGAGACCATTTACATACAGCGAGCGAGGCTATTTAGGTAGGTGCCAACCCGAAAGCTCCTTATTTCTGAGCTCTTTGAGGCCTCAGACCTTGCGAGATACCAAATGTAAGTGGATAAATGGCTTTGGCATGTGTAAGTCCAGCGGCCCCTTCGTACAGGTGACAGAAGCAGGTGGAAAAAATGGAGACTCTGCCCACATTATTTGAAAGAAAATCCTGCGTTTTAATCTGTGATATTCCTGCAATTATCTCCATGCCGTTGTTTCTTTTTATTTTGCAGTGTGCCTGCTTTATTCGTGAGACATTTTTGTTTCATTTCCAAACTACGGGATAGGCAGTGAACTTAGCTTTAGAGAGAAGTCTCTTTCTTCCCCGCCTAAGAGAAAAAAAAAAATAAAAATCCCACCTGCTCTCTCTTTATATATTACCACCCTGCCTACGGCTGAGGTAGGGATGTAGGGAGACAGAAAGTGAGTCTGTGAGCGCGTTGCTCATGCTTACATTCCAAATGAACATGACATTAGCTTTGAACTTAAAACCACTTCTTCGAATAACTACATTTTTTACATGACACAACAGCGCGCGGCAGCTTATAACAAAAATTCATCTGCAGAGGGAACTTCAGTTTAGCCTGCGGGGACTGAATCTGCCCGTGTATCGGTTTGTGTGTACGGGGACAAACCTCGCAGTGGTCCCTCCCAAAAATAAAAGGAAGACATTTGCTGCTTGGGGAATTGTGGGCGGCTCTGCATGTGAGTGGGCTAAGGAAGGGGGGAGGAATTCCGAAGGGAAAGGCTGCAGCTCAAAATTTGGTATTACCGGGGCATGGCTCTGCACCCCGGCGGTGCAACGGGCGTGTGATGCGAGAGGTTCGCCAGTTCTCCCTTCTTGAAGTTTGACGGCAATTGAGTCCTTTCTCGTTTCAAGCCGGGACTGTTCTCCCTCCTGCCATCCCCACTCCTGTGCATTTGACAGTTTGTGGTCTGATCATCCATATGAACTCCTTGGAGACAACCGTACACGTTGAGCCAGAGGACATATATCTTCTGCTCTCTCCTTTTGTGCACTGAAAGGATATTATTTTGAAAGTCACACTGTACAACAGCCATTTCAGAGGGCGACTCTCAGCTGCTTGGCAAACAGAAGAGAGCTCTGCGTGCAATTTAATCTGAAACAAAGTTATGTCTTTAAATTATTTAATCCCATTTTTTGAGAGAAAAGTCTGTTTTATGAGAAACAAGGAGGCAAAAAATTCTGGGGTTTTGTTTTTTCAGTCTTGAATTTCTTCAGTCTCCTTGTGTTGCTCGTTTAACTGCTCTGTGTTTGTGCTTCTCTTCCGTGGAAAAAGGATGGTGCTTATTTGTCTCTGCAAGGTTTTGGGTGTGTGATGTAGTCTTATGTATAAAATATTCTGCGCACTGCCAGTTGTAAGAATGAAGTGTAAGCCCCAAATATCTCTGTATTATTAATTTTGGCATTAGCAAGACATCTAATTTTTACAGCTGAAGATGACTTCTCCTTTTTAATATTAGTCCTTCCTATTTCACAAGGTGAGCCGTGTTTCTGCTCTCTGAGGGAAATGGCCTGGAATTCACAAACCGGAGCTGAATAGCAAAAAATGAGACAGAAAAATTAGGAAGAATGGCCAAATAGGCCAGGCATAGGCACGGCGTTTTTCTTTCACATTTCAGTTTTGAGTCACACTGTGGTCCTCCTTTCCAGATGAGCTGACTGAGGCAGAAAGAAGAAAGTAACTCCGATCACATAATAAGCTAGAACTTGAACAGGAATCCAATTAGCTCTTTTGTTTTAACATTAAACTACGTTGCCTTGACCTCAGCCCACAGGTAACGTTAACGTCCATGGCTATTGTCAGGCAGTTGTATGAATGTGTTACAAAATTAAATAATGTGGCATTGTGCGGCATGACTAGCACTTACGCACTAAATTATCACAGCTCTCCCTGACCTTGGCAGCATCATAGGGTTCGTATTTTCAGGAAGATGAATTGTTCTCAGAACAATTTCTTCAATGTTTTAAACACACACACTTTTCTTTAACCTTATGGACACACAGTTTCTACCTCCTTGTACTGTTACGATTTTAAAAACACCAGTCCCGATGCGATGCCAACTGAAGTCAGTGAAAGGGCTCTTACTGACTTCTGTCCTCTGGTACTTTATACTCAAATTAAACTGTAGGATTTGGGCCTAAAATGGGAGAAAAAGATGAAGTGTACAGCTTTATGGACTGGAAAAGAAAATCTTCTAGCCATGTTTTCAAATTCTTGGCCACTCTTTTCTAGGGTTTGAGAGCAGCAGGGCAGGATGCACTGGTTCTCCTTCAAGGCTCGGCATCCACTGGCTAACTTGTACTATTTCAGTGATCTTCTCCAGTTTGGCTCATAGTTCATAGTTGTAGTTCGGAGCAGGAACTCCTTGCGGGAGGTTTGTTACAGGCAGCAGGTACTGAGGGCCATACAGGCATCGCGAGCGCCTCTTACATTTGCAGAGTAAAACTTCCTGTCGGATATTACGATGAGTCAAGGGTCTCCGTGGACTGTACTGCAGGTAAGGGCTCTGGTTTCCATTGCACGTTTGTGGCAAGCGTGGCTCAGCTCTGTGGTGCAGTGTACAAAAGAGTCACTTCAGTCTCTTCTCATGACTTCTGTTGTCCACATTTGTAATTGCCTTGTGCTAGATCTCTACTGGATGGGGAAGCCATACGCTGAGAGAAAATCCTTTGCAGACCAGCCTCACCTTTGGTCTGTGGATTCCTATAGATTCCTACTTATCCAAGGGACTGGTCGTGGAATAGGGAGTTTTTCATCGCTGTGTCCCCTGTTCATGCATAAACCCAGCTGAAATGTCCACACAAAGGGCACAAAGGTGCTAGGGAATCCAAAGTATTGTAGTATTTTTAATCAAGATTACAACAAAAATGCCAGGCTATGCACAGTTCTGGCATCTCGAGAAGGACACACTGCAATCAGAAACGGTAAATAATGCAGTTAAAGGGTGGAGCACTTGCATTTATGAGGAGAAACTGGAAAAGCTGGGACTCCTCCATTTAGAGGAGGGGAAGGGACTGAGTTTTACAAAGCTAGTGGACGATGAGGTGGAAGCAGAAGGACAATCCGTCAAATCCTGCAGTGCAAGAGCCAGGAGGCACGGCACTCTGTATTTGGTAAGAGATTGTCTGGAAATAGATAAAAGGAGGGAACTTATTTACAAAGCCGTTAGCGAACTGGGATGCATTGGCAGTTGTGGGAGCACACAGAATCAACAAGAGGGGGATTAGGCAAATTCAGAGACACTTGACAGATAACCTGACACCGAGGGGATAGGCGCGGATACCCTGTAATATCCCCGATCCGGCACCCACGGGTGCTGCGGGAATGTGAGAGGCGTGGATGGCGGGCAGCGGGTAGGCTTGTATGCTCTCCCCTCATTCTAACAAGGCTTTTTAAAATGGATAGTTTCAGGTTTGGGGGCTTTTTTGTTCATTTTTTTTTTTCACAGATTGCTTATTTAAATTACAGAACTCACCGTCACAAGATGTAATTGACTCTAAGCAGTGAATAGGTTTAAAAATTACATGAAATCAAAGATTTGACATTAATGTAGTATTGATAATGGTTTGTATACGTGTATATATTTATTTGTTGAAATGAAGGAATGTAAACTCTCGTGGTGGGTGCATGTGCCAGCAGTAAGATGTGTGTGCTGTAAGAACGTCGGGTCCCTGCAGGAAGTTACGCTGTTATTGTTCATCACAGTGCTTCCTACGCGTTGCTTTGAAGCATCTCCTGTTGGCCACTGTCAAAACCAGAACGGATCACTGGTCTGACCTCGCACAGTAATCCCTAGGTTTATATCTTTGTTAATTAAAACCTGCTTTTGACTGGTCGCCTTTGAATAGGGAGATAAAAAAAAAAGAATCAAATAATTGAAACAAGTTATTAATTTAACATTAAAAACAAAAGAAAGGAGTGGAAAATAAAGACACACTTGTAGCCTTTTCTTGGAGATAGTTTTTCAGTGTAGTGTAACATAAACAGATTAACTGCAGTGTTTATTCAGTGTGAAAAAGCAGTTCCAAGAGCCCCAGGTGCTTGCCAAGTCCATAATTGTACCTCCTTAAATACTTTCATTACTTGGAAGTACAATAAGAGAAGCAGAGACACATGCTTTCTATTTTCTTGTCAACAAAACACCTCCAAGAAATTAAACTCTCATTTTCTCTAGAAATTTTCAGCAAGAATTTTTCCCCCCGCCGTCTTGAAGAGGAGGGGAGGAATGCCTCACGAGATGATGGCAGAAGAACACCCCTGTGGAGGGATTTCTGTGTGCAGGAAGAGAAGGGACTGAGCTGGAACAGTGAGAGACACCTTTATTAAAGTTTCATTAAATTGCGGAGACCATTAAAAGCTGCAGCATTGAAACGTGGATCCAGGTTCTGTGTCCTACCAACATAACATCAAACAAGAGAGATGTTATTTTCCGTAGAGTTTGGCTGTACGGCTGTCCTCGCAGCAGAGCTAGACTGAACCAGGGAGCGTCCAGAGGTCATTTACTCCCTCGCTGTGCCAAAGCCGTCAGTGCTCAGGTGCACAGCAGAGACAGCTCAGAGACTGGCTCCTGCGCTAATGTCCACGCAAAGCTTTAGCTTCCACCATGGCTTCATCTCCACTCCTACTTCTCTTTCTGCTCATTGACTGACCCATGTTGGCCATGGTCAAGTAACTTCTGTCTTTTGTCCTCTCCCCTGTCTCCTGTGCTGTAGAGAATCACAGGATCATAGAACAGCCCAGGCTGGAGGGGACCTCGAAAGACCATCTGGTCCAACCCTTTGTGGGAAAGGGAGCCTAGCTGAGATTATCTAGCACCCTGTCCAATTGCATCTTCAAAACCTCCAGTGAGGGGGACTCTACCGTGTCTCTGGGGAGGTTGTTCCAGTGAGTGATTGTTCTCACTGTAAAATTTTTTTCTTGTATCGAGATGAAACCTCTTCCAGAGCAACTTCTGCACGTTGTCCTTTGTCTTCTCCATCTGCCTCCTTGTGAAGAGAGAATTTCCGTCCTCCCTTTAGCCGTCCTTTAAGTACTGGAATGCTGTGATGGCGGGGGAGGGGGCTTGTGGGTGCTGCTGCCCCCCACCCCGATCTCCCCACTGTGGGCCCTGGTGACAGGGGGAGGCCCTCGCCGAGAAGGTGCGCACTAGGCCGAGGAGCCTGGCTGACAGAGGCCTCCATCGCGGCCTCTCTAGGGCCACTGGTGGCGGGGGAGCCCCAGACCCCCCGGCACACCGAAGCCACCAGCCCCGCCTCTTCCCCAGCTGCGGTGCCAAGCGGGGGCTGAGGCTGCCCAGGTCTGGTGCGGCGGGCCTGGTGGGGCCGGTAGGCCCTCCTTAGTGGTGCTCAGCGGTATTGCTGCCCCACCATCCTCTTCCTCCTGGAAGGCCTTCACAAGGCCTGCCCCAGCCTTGCGGGGTCCTCCTGCCACAGCGGGTGGGGCCGCTCCTCCTCCCTGGGGACGGCCAGCAGCCTGCTACACTCTGCTCCGGCCTTAAGTTATAAAATCTCAGCCAGCTGGTACGGTATGGAATCCAGAAGCTTGTGCTTGTCAGGTGTGTGATAACTTCTGGATAGGTGTGGATTTTGTCTTGAAGACACCCCTGATAGTTTGCTCCCATGGCTGATGACCTTACAGCATTTTAAAACATGGATTCTCTTCTCTTCCAGCTTTGCCAGCTATTACATTACTTGGGAAGAAAGGCAAGAACCTTTCCAAAGGCAAGGGTGGTGCCTTTCTTCGGCCTCGTCCTAATGTCCCAGCGCAGAGCCATTGTTCCATCTTTCCCCTCAGCTAAGGCAAGAAGTAATAAATTGGAGCGGGGTTAAAATGTTCCTCCTAAATACGTAATGGTAAAATTGGGCATCATTAAATGCGCACAGGTCATCTGCGGATAAGCCGTGGTGTAACCTGATCCTCAGCCTTATCCAGACCTTATTGTTCAAAGGGTACGGGCAGAAGTTTTGCTTTGAGGGGTTTAGGTTTAAGGAATGCCTTAGTCAAACAAAACCCAGCGTTTCTGAGCTCCTTCCTCTCAAGTGCCAACCATATGTAGTCCAGCCCAACTCTTTGGGGAAAGGCGTGTGGTGGGGGAGATTTCTTCTTCATACCAGTCAAAAAAAAAAGTACAGTTTTGCTTCAGAAATTGCATCTGAACACAAGTGTAATGAGAATTGCTGTTGAGAAAAGCAGTCTGAATATTTTATTTATTCCTCTCATATCCCTTTATATCTCAAACCTTGACTACATATCTAAAAAGAATTTCCCCCGTCTTTTTTAAGAGAGGTTGTGATGTGTTGTCTTTCTCCAACTAGTTTCAGATTGCACTAACCTGTGGTAATGAAAAGCGATGCTTGCTCGGTGGTAGGTGAAAGAATGATATCTATCTGATGATCCCGGTAAGAATTCAATTGTGTTATTATCCGATGCTTGGGGAGATACCGAACAATACGCACCTGAAATCTTAAAATTCCTCCTTTCTCGCTGGAGAGGGGAGATCTTTCTCTCAGAGGGACTTAGTTCAGAAGTTGTCCCCGCGGGACAGCCGAGACAGCGAGGTTTCCGGAGCGTGGTTGTGAGGAGACATCTCCCTGCCCCGGTACCCGCGGAGCCTGACACACTGTGAAACGCTCCAGTCACAGACCTGGGAACGCAAAAGTGTAAGAAGTCTCTTGCCAGTTTTATTTCCCCGAATCCAACAGTTCTTTTTAACAACGGAATGCCTGTGTTTCCACATCAGTTTAATAGTTTGCCTGTAGATCAAATCCCTTCCTATCACAAAGAAATCATTTTATCCTGCTGTGTCATTAATACACGTGTACAGTCTGGCAAACATTTTCCTGTAGACTGCTTATTTTGCCTGTAAATTACAGGAAATCCTATACAATACACCTGGGAGCCCTGCAGCTTGAAATTAGAATACAAACCATCCACGCCTCCTGCTCAGCCAGCTTACCAGTCAAATTTCCAAACTCTTCTTTGTTTGGACGTGTAATAAATTCCGATAGTGACAAACTCATTTATGTCTCTTCAGCTTAAAACTAATACGGGTTTTAATTCCAAAATGAACCCAGTTTATGGCTCACAGAATTACTACAAAGGGATGAAGCTGCACGGAGGTTTCCAGTTGTGGATTTTATTCTGACACACGTGTAACATACAAATTTGTAACAAAATCCCTGCAATTTGAGGTATATTGGCAATAAAATCAATGGCCAGGCCTTGGTTCTGTGTGATGTCACATCTGTATGAGCCCTGAGATAGTGTTAAAATAGCAACAGCTGGTACTTGTTCTAGACACAGAGGCTTTTTAACGGGAGGCTCCCTGTTTTCCCTTCCTCGCTGGTGCTCTGTGAATCTCAGTGACAGAAGAGCCTGCCGGGAAAATGATAGTGCTGACTGCCAGAGCGTAGTAACCACCAGTCCTTGTTAGTTTGGTGCAGACTAATTACAGTGCATCGCTTCCATTTCTTGTGTTTTTGGTGTGTGCGGACAGAGGGTTTTCCACCAGCATGGGTTGCAGAAAAGATCTCCAGCCTCTCCCATGGTTTGTGACCTCCGTGCTGCAAAGCAGGTGGTTTTATCTCCTGCTGTTGAATAAATTCTCCGGTTCAGGAAGGGTACAGGAGTTTGGGGAAAAGATAGCTTGTAGCTCTCCAGGACTCTGAGGGCTGCTGATGGCTGTGGTGAAAGCTGCTTCCCCAGAGCGCTCTGCCAGACGGAATCACATCCCTACAGGTGAGAGAGGTAATGCAGTCTCTTTGAAGCACTCTCCTGGCTCTGGCTTCTTCTCTCTTAAACTGGGAATGGCAATTGCATCTGTTTATTAGCAAGCATCAGAGACTAGCAAATTCCCCTCACTGAAAAGAGCCGTTAAAAACAGAACCAGGCCAAATCCTGCTCTCTGTTTCAGCAGGGTAGATCTAGTCGAAACCACGGCTCACACTGTCTAACTGTTGAGCTGCCTTGAAGTTTGAAGATGCAGCTCCAAACACATGTTCCCCTGAAAGCATCAATAAGAGCAGGTTTTGTATGCGACTTTCCTGGGTAGCTGCTTTTGGTGTGGAGCGGTCCCAGTCCCAGTAGATATTCCTCCCGAGCGTGGCTGGTGGATTTGGGTGAGGAAGCAGAAAGAGAGTAGTGGAAAAATAAAGTCTTACTGGTTGAACCCAACGGCGTATTTTTTCCTATTGTATTTCTAACCTCCCTCCATCAAAGGTACCCTCCCGGCCGTGGGCCCTTGAGCAAGATGTTATTTGCCAGGTTTGCATAGGAGTTTATAAACACGTAGGAACTTGACTGAGCAGGAGGATCTGCTTTTCGGGGTCTAGGCTTCGTCAGTGTCTCAGAAAATCAGAAACATCAAATGCCGTTGCTTTGTAAGGCTCCTGATGCACTGGTGTCACTGGAAACTGGTACTTTAAAGCCATGATGTCACTGTGGAGAAATATGATGTCAGGGCTGTAAAAGAAGGAATAAAACTTGCTAAAATTCCTTTTCACATTTGGAAGTTTCTGTTTTCCATTGAACTCTGTTCTCTTCCCAGTGACCTTCACCTTCTTTATAAGTACCCCTGCCAAGAGCGCTAAGGGTACACAGGAACCACCATTCCCCTTCTCCCTGTGGGAGTATAGCTACCTTTTATTACTAGAACTAGTTCTTTCTTTAATGGTTTTGCAGTAAAAGTTAAAAAAAAAGTGTGTGAGAGAGAAGAAGAAAGTGGCCTTTTTAACTACTACAAGAGGTATTAAATAGTCAGCCAACCTCTGGAATCACTTCGCGTTTTCCGTGAAGCTGGGTAAGGAGCATTACGGAGTTTTTTTGGGTAAAGTTTATTGGAACTTCACGGTAGGACTACAAAAATGTGGATACTCTGATTGTTTTTGTTTAATAAGACTCAAGGCTCCTGGCTCTACCTTGCTTTAAAGTCTTATTGCCCCTTAAATTTTCTGCAGGATTTGAGTCTATGGTTTAAAAAAAAATCATTCGCGTTAATATCATTTTGTCTTATCCTGCGGGGCACTGTGTACCTTTCGTATTTACTCAGCTCCATGAAACTATGCAGCTTCTTGCAGGGTCGTCTGGTGATGTCATGGGTGACTCGTATGTCCTTTTTATAGATCACTTGTCCGAAAACCTGGGAAATCGAAGGAGAGTTTGATCCACACCAAAAGTTAGAGATCTGGACTGGGACTATGTATCTGCAAGTGTGATTTGGGTGGGTAGTTGCAAAAAGGTAAATCGTGGTTATCTTCCGATAGCGATGTAGTCACTAGCTTTGAATTTTTGGACCGTTTCCATCCTTTGACATGACAATGGCTCTCAGCTCTCACCAGGAGTGAGCAAAGCAATTAGGAGCAGATGAAATGACTCAAACTCCCATTAGGGCTCAAACTGAGCCTATTCTTAGGAGTTTAAGTTTGTTGAACTTCAATCTTTTCCTTTATTTCCTGTCCATGTTTTTTCTTCCTGGCTAACTATCTCCTGTGAGGTTCTGCCACTGGAAGCAGGAATATTCACAACAGGAAGAAACAGGCAGGGGAATAACAACCGCAGACAAGCCACATTTTGTAGATTTGAAAGTCCAATGTAAATATTGATATTTCCTGAGCCCATCTAAACCAAATTTGAAACCTTTTGGTCTTGTCCTTTGCTAATTCTTATGTCCTCTCCTACGCCTCTCAAACTTTGTCATTGATGAAGGATGGCTTGCTCATACGTTGGTACTCCTCCTTACTCCCGCACACCACGCCTGACTGATATTACTGGTGAGGCCACGTACTCAATCTGTTAACGTACCCCAAAATTTCACTGAGCTTTGAATCCAGTCCTGATTTAGAGCTGCCACTGGAAGGGGAATGAATTCTGTTGTGTTCATCCAAGGAAGAGAAATGAGCAATTAATGGCAGAAAAACCCAAGACAAACGTGTTAGATCTCTAAGAGTGGTTTAGTCTTTGGCAGACCTTATTCTCACACAGTTTTTTGGGGGCAATATTTTAGATAGAGTTCTTTTGATGATGTCAGATTAAAAGGACAATAAAACAAATATTTTTTTTCTATCTGTTACTGGTTAGATTATCTTGTTTAACATAATACTTTTATCATCTAGCTATTTTTCTAACCAGCCTGGAAATGCCAGAGGCTCAGCAAGCTTGGTGTAGTGCTTTGTGGTAGGTGAAAGAATCATGATAGGAGTGGATATTCCCAACCTCACACAACTCTAATTAAGAGTAATTCTCAGTAATGGACTTTGGCTGCAGGCTAAATAAATACCACTCCTGAATATTTTTCTTAAATCATGCAGGATTGTGTTAATTGAAACTCTCACATCTTCTTCTAGATTGAATCCAACTCTGTGTTGAATCCAACTCCGTGTTCTCCAATTTCTGTCTTCTTGTGTGTGTTGCTGAAGAGCATCTGCTAACAGCAGTGTAATTAAAGGCATGACTGTATTGCCTTTCACATCTTTTCTTACAGGGGTCATGTGTTGCCTGGCCCCAAAAAACTGTCTTTGCGCTGAGACATGGCATGCAAAGCTGCTGCAAAAATAAGATCTTTGTTTTAGCAATTGAAAAATAACTTCTCTCTGATGTATCAGCTGCAACTGTAACTGCAGGAGGATTTCAGGCAGAGGACGGGGTGAAATATATTTAATATTAACATCACTCTGCAACTTGCAGAGGACTAGATTTGTAGGCCCTCAGACTTTGCTCAGACAAGTTTCTTTTTGAATGCCTGAAACCTGATTTTGATTGAAAGACTTTAAATGAATGGTGAGCTGAGAGGAGAGGGACACCTGAGACCAGCTCCTCAGCTCCTGCAACACTGCAGAGCACTGTTGGCATCAGCAAAGCTGTCATTTCTCTTTCCCTTCTTTCTTGGATGAATTTTACCGTTACTGATTTGCCGCTGAGCATCCATAAAGGACCCCTACTGAATTCACAACTTGCAGTATGCTCCCAGCCCAAGCACAGGGAAACACGGAAGCACAATGATGGTAGGTGAAGGCCATGAAGGAAAGGCAGCAATGTCAAGTTGTGCTCTGCAAAGTGCACACGTGCAGAAGGCTGGTAATTCTGGGGAACGCAATGGAAGGAGGAATGACTAGTCATGCCAAGCAGGGTACGACAAATCCACCAGGAAATTAGCAACCTTCTCGGGTTTCTGGTGCTTGTTGCCAATAGTGGAAGAAAAAAATTACAGAAAGAAAGAAGGGAACTTAAGTGTGCTTAGCACAGGATTTATAAGAAAAAAAGAGATTAACATCAGGTTTTCAAAAGCATGGGCAGTGCGTTCCCCCCTCAGTTTTGCAGACACACGTGTTGTTCCCCAACCACTGGCGTTTGCACGTGCAGACCCACTTTTGTGCTTGCAGGACCGACGCCAAGCAACGGCAGGCTGCACATGGATGTTTTACCACTCTAGGGCAGCATTGCATTTGACTGTCTACCATCTTTGTGTCTACAGGAATTCTGGAGGCAGATTTTCTGTAGCAAGAAGCTGCAGAATAACAGGGGCTTTCGTGTGCATGCGTGAATGCCAGGCGTGACAATGAGAAGTTAAAGACGCCGCTTAAACCGTAACTGAAAACTTCCTTGCTTTAGTGAGTTCAAGTCAGACACTGACTGGTATTTGATCAGAAGGTGGGCTGATTTTTATTTTTTTTTAATATGGTTTAATTATTTTGAAATTATAGTGGTGGTTCAGTAACCAGTGGCTCGAAAATTAACTGAATTATGAAAGCTGAAATGTTGCTGGCAGCATCAGTTAATGACAAGGTCACCACCACTGTCATATTCCAAAGAAATGTCACACTTGAATGAGGCTGAGATGGCTGCACTGTCCCACGGTTCCAGGTAGAGAAAATGAAGCAAGAGCTCCTTGGGTACTGTTTTATCCCATGTTTGAATCTAATGCATTCTTTTTTCAGCTCATTTTGGTTCTGCTGTGTTCCCTCAACATATGGAGTCCCTAGATATTCAGCCGTAACATGGAAACTTTGGGGGCTGGGAATTACAGATCGTGAATAGATTGAAAAGTCCCACTAAATGCTCCCTTGGGTTGTTTGTGTAAAGATTAATTTTTGTTGTTTCTGCCTTTTACAAAAATCGAGTAAGTCTAGAATTATTTTTCTCTTACAGGCTGTAGTAGGGATCAGACTTTTCACGTGCCCTGTACACCGGCGCGGAAATGCAGAGAGACACATCTCAGGAGCTGACTTAGGAAGGTGTTGTTAATTGAAAAGGGGAAGTGTAAGAGATCTTGTAGGAGATACAGGAAAAATTAACTGTTAAGTTCTTGATGTTTGCACACTATTTAATGTAAAGCCCTGCTTTTACAATTTAGCGTAAATCAAACCGGAAGATAATGATATTGCGCTTGACCCTGTGCTACGGCAGGCAGTGAGAGCACGATTAGTCCGGGCAGCGTTCGGCTGGTGAGTGAGTAACGGATGGAGGAGATTACTCAGAGCCTACTCTCTTGTCGAGCTTGCTGTTTGAGCCACACTGTAAGGCTAAAATTAAGCAGTACTGTATTGGGCTGATGTTGTTCCGATAAAGTGAATTAGTGGCGAGGTTAGGAAAATAAGTGTCTTTTCAGGACTGAAGCCATTCTTTGACCCAAAACCTAACCTCAGCCATAATTAGGGCGCACGCACACCTTGTTGGGAGCAAACTGGAGCAGTAACCCAGCTGGGTGAAGAG
Source organism: Chlamydotis macqueenii (assembly GCF_036417535.1). Lineage (NCBI taxonomy): Eukaryota > Metazoa > Chordata > Aves > Otidiformes > Otididae > Chlamydotis > Chlamydotis macqueenii. The sequence continues at coordinate 124,137,863 of NC_141558.1, read as the reverse complement.
CTGATAGCTCCCTAAGCTGCTTCAGCACAAAAGCCAACAAGCTGCTTTCGCTAGCCGTTTACGTTGCCAGCAGATAGGTGGTAACAATCAACTGGAGGGCCTTAAAACCTTACCCCACGCCGGCTATTTGCAGAGTGAATGTATTTCTGTGTCATTAGACTGAAAGAGGTCAACGCGCTTTGCTTTTCTTCCCCCGCCTCCCATCACAAAGTCTTATTTGTCTGAAGCCCTCTGTGAAGCTGCAGTACATCTGGCAATCTGTATTAAACCTCCCCGCTCACGTCCCTTTCCGAACTTTTTTGGGACACCTGCACACAGACAGATGTTACCAAATGCCTCTGGATGAGTGTCAGGTAGCAAGAGCCATCCAAAGGGAATGTTCTTGTCAGCTCACCATGAATTTGGAAAGGTCTAAGCAGCTTAATACAGATCCTGAAGAAGGAGCTGAGAAAATGGTCGGTGAGGATGAAGAGTATAGCCAGGGCTAGGGAGAGGGATGAGCAGCAACTTTGGGTGGGAGGAGAGGCTGCGGCAAAGAGATAGAATAATAAAACACTGTTTTGGTAGAAAAGACAGAGTAAGAGCATATTTTGAATAGAAAAAAATGTCTGAGGCTTTGGAGGCGGAATGGTTGAACTTTAGAAATGTTGCTCTTTGTTTATGAGAACTCCAGTGGTGAATGTTCATGGCAACTTTGGCTGAATGCTTTGCTGGACCTCCACAACATCCTGCTAAAACCATTGAGGTCTCTGCCCTGGGGACACTGCCTGTTTACTTACTTACATATCTTCTTTCCCTGTCACTGTGCTGGGGTTGGAGCAAAGAGTGGATGTTTTCAGTCTTCTCCACGATGTGAAGTACTTCTCGAAAGTGGGAGCACCTCAGAAAAAGCACCGCTTTATCAGTGTGCCAGGGTGGTTGTGCATGTACTGCCACCCATTTCTGGGCTCCAAAGAGACCTTATAGCGGCCTTCCAGTACCTCAGGGGGGCCTACAAGAAAGATGGGGAGAGGCTGTTTAATAGGGCCTGTTGTGATAGGATGAGGGGTCATGGTTTTAAAATAGAGGGAGGTAGATTTAGATTGGATATTAGGAAAAAATTTTTTACAATGAGGGTGGTAGAACACCAGAACAGGTTGCCCAGAGAGGTGCTGGATGCCCCATCCCTGGAAATGTTCAAGGCCAGGTTGGCCGGGGCTCTGAGCAACCTGATCCAGTTGGAGATGTCCCTGCTTCTTGCAGGGGGGTTGGACTGGATGACCTTTGAAGGTCCCTTCCAACCCTGACCATTCTATGATTTTATGTTTTCGGTGTTTCCAGTGTTTGCAGTGGGAGAGAGGAAGGTCAGGATGATTGGAAGATCTTGTGCTGTAGAAAAGGAGCCAGACAATATAATAAAAGAGTTTGACTCTGATATTAGTAATAATAACATTAATTATTATTAATAACAACCAATTATTTAGCCAAAAAATCGTGTTAATGCTGAAGAGAACTATTTCATTTACTCTTTATGGAGCTACTTGGGTTACTGTTAACTGTTCATTAGTACATCTTAGAGATCTGAACATTCCAGTCTACACTGTTAAAAACACACGTTTGCTTTTTTCTAATCATAACTAAACTGCAGAGCAGGGGTGGGAGTGTTCCCTGTGAATTTGAGAGCCCAGCATTTCAAGAACACAGCCATTTATTTCAAGGCACATTTAAAACTGTGCCTGTCTTTGCTGCTGCTACCCACTTCCTTACCAATTTCTGTAAAGAGCTGTAGTTCCAGCTTTATCTGGATTTTCCCTGAGCTTCTGCAAGCAGGAGCTATTGCTGTAAGCTGAGAAGTGTTAGATGCTGCTCCTTGTAGGATAGCAAAGTGCATCTTCAAGTAAAGAATTTGGAAGATTTGGGCTCGTAAATTGTTTTTATCTGAACTCTCCGGTCCACACAAACCAATATTTTTTCATGTTCAGTTACTCTCCAGACAGGTATATGGTTGCAGTTCTCAGGCTTATGAAGGAAGCACAGTATGCAGTGCTCTGAAAAGGGATATAGCAGCGGCAAACAAATCCAAACCACGTGTGTAGGCACACGTGTGTGCGCCTCTGTATCTGTTGAGATATTTATTTGCCTCTGAACCTGCGTTTTTTTCATAAGAGGTTCAAATTTGGTCAAATCACCACGTGAAATGTGGACGGTGAGCTTGACTCCAGCTGTGAGTGGGATCTACGTGGTCTGGCAATCGCCAAATTCATCAGAGAGCTTGAAATCAGCTCTCTTCTTCTTCCCTGGACAGGGAGCCAGAAATCATGATAAGACCCCCTTCCACTCCTGGGTTTTTATGGGCAGTCTCTCCATAGTTAATAAATGAGTTGGGCTTGATGGAAGCGTGTTACGGTGTTTTGGTTTCCAGTCCGCTTGGGGCCCGGGGCTGCATTCTTCTCGCTCCCTAGACTCCCCTTGAACTAAATGGGAGGTGTGGGTGAACAAGATCAGACCCCTCGTCTGCAGACACCGAAGCCGCCTGCAGCCTCCGGTGACCTCCCTCGCTTTCCGCAAGCGCTAAATTCATTGCTAGTTTAAAAAAAAAAAAAAAAAAAAAAAAAAGTGAGGCACTTCAGCTTCTTTTCGAAATAGAGAGAAACAATAGGGCACACTGTAGTGAGTTCTCAGTCTTTTATCTTTCTACAGATTCAACCACAGTATTGATTCTTTATTGACCTAAACTGTCCTAAGCGTGGCTGTGGTTTTTTCTCATATAGTCTATGGGAGAGTTAAGGCAGCTACTACTTTAATATTGATTTTTGTGAAAAAGGTGCAGGAAAGGGGGCAATTTGTGTCTGCAGTTGCTCTTCACTATAAAAGATACCATTGTTAGGAGCTTATAGCATTATATCAAGGGTCTTAATCTGTAGCAATCTTTTTTTACAACTTAGAAATAGGCTTGGGCAAATGTGTTATTGGTGTTAATGATATTTTGAAGTGAAGAAAATTTGTCAGCCTTTCCAAGTAAAATGCTCAACTTAACCGTTTGAGAACTTGACAGGTTTGTTACAGCTGTTTGAAGGAATTATGTCTTTTGTTCCCCTGGAGAAAAAAAAAAAAAAGGAATAAAGAATGTCCGTTTGAATAAACAGTGATAATAACGTTATCTGAATAAATCTTTAATAAATTGAAATTATTACTGCAGGCTTAAATAAGCGGTAAGTTTTGACAAGAAGGGCACTATCATCTAATTATACTTACTTTATGAAAGAGGGGGGCAAGGGCCAACCTGTGAGCCGTCTAAACCACACTAATAGAGTGATCCCCTCCGCAGACTAAAGAAGGAGCCATCAGACAACAATAAAACAGAGCCGGCGCGCTGGAAATTGCGACTGAACCCCTGATTCTCGCAGATACACCATCTTAATTGTTCCGAAAGCCGGCAGAGCAGCGTGGTAAGTGCATGGCAGAGCAGCCTTTGCTCAGTGGATGAGAGAGCCCTGTGCCAGGTATTTTACGGTGTTCCTGAAGGTTTCTTTAGTTCGCAGTTAGTCGCTGCTGTACGTTAGCTTCCCCTTGGCTGAGTGCTCGGTGTAAGGGTCTGCATCACCATTTGCACAGGTGTGAAGGTATAACTGGTACCTAAATTGCGTCTTCCTCTGGGCACCTGCTTTGCTAAGAACACTTAAGAAATTCCAAGACAACACCTGCTAACTGCTTTATTGGTGTGTATCTCATATTCTGTTGTTAGTCTCATCTACTGTGTAGAATTACAAAGAGCTGTGCCTGCTGAAACACATTGCTTTTTTTCATACTAGCCATGGGAAGAGGTAGGTACACTGAGGTAAAACACAGACAAAAAATTATTCACACACCTTCGCCATGTATTTTGTGTGAGCTAGTACGTGTGGTATTCCTCTAATACCTACTACTTAGTTTTTTCCTTACAGAGAATCAATAAACAGAAAAATCATTGTCTGCTAATGTCCATAATCTTTTTGAACACTTGATTTGTTTGATTTGTTTAAAACCTCCACTGGCTGCATTTATTTCACAGAAGCAAAAAAAAAAAAAATTGATCATAATAATCTGCCAGAATTAAGAAACAAGTATAAATCTTGCTTGTCTTGGATAACTGTTGGATTTGGAAGTACGGTCTCCACAAATCAAGTCTCTTGTGTATATACACATAGTTTTATTTTGCATATATATATAATATTGTATTTTAAAACTGTTAATCTAGGCCCTCTTCTGCATGTACTTATGATATATGTTTATTCATATGCACCTGACTACATATGATCCCCCCCCCCCCCGCCCCGTTAGAATCTTGTCTCATTTAGCATTCAGGATATTTTAAGGCTGAAATAACACCGTGCAGTAGAGAGGGGCATTGTCCTTAATCCTCTGCAGAAATCAGTCAGAGGGCTGCGAGGGTGCCGGGAGGAACCCAGTGCTCTGCAGGAGCGGCACGGGCACAGACTGGTAATGTGAAAGAGGGCAAAGCATCAGGAGGTGATTCCAGAGCTGATAGGAAAAAGGATGTGGATAAAGTAATGACTTTTCCTCTTCTTTTTTGAAAACAGCTCGACAGCTGTCGTGGAATTACCCAGAACCTGTTCAGCTTGTGGCACGTGTTGGGCAGGTACATTCTGAGCCCAAACTCTTAAGCTTACTGGTGTTACAAGGGACTGAAATGGCCTCCAGTCTCTGTGGCACACCTTAACAACAGGGAGGGCTGCAGCCTCGCCTGCTCCCCATCTTTGTTTCCCTAAATATGTCACATCTCACTTTGTCTCGCAGGACTCTCGGGAGGAAGGCTAAAAATAGAGACAACACATATGGCTGCGTGCTGGGGATCTGGCTGGCTTTAGTTTCCATTCCTTTCGCTGTCGCCAGGGCTAAGCAGCCTTTTGCCTTTACACGTGGGCTGGGACCAGCCATTCTTATCAATAAAGATGATAGTTTGGCAAATATTGTGAGCAGAAAGGTCCTTAAAATGAAACGTTCGGACATTTTCAGCTGAAGTAATTGGAGATGCCCTGCAGTTATCGTACGCGCGGGGTGTAAATTTGCCTAGGTGTTGCTACTCTAATGCAGCATTTCATGCTTATTTCTCATTTTGTATATAATTCCCTAAAACATACCAGCACTGTAACTGCTATAACTTCATGGCTTTTTCACTCATGCCAGCAAGCTGAACAAGTGGGGTGAGGTTCCAGCAAATGAGGGAGATCGCTAGAGGCTGAGATTTTAAGAGTCCACAGAACCCAAGAGCAGCAGAGAATCCGAGACACGAGCAGCTCTCCATGAGAAGAATGCTCAGAGCACAAAGTTACATCCCCCCTCCACACAAATACACACAGACAAAAATGACTCACTGTGTGAGTCAGAGAGAGGAGGTTTTATTTACACCACAGAACTTGGAAATAACATTCCCACTGATTCTATTCTGTTCTTATTGTGGGTATAAGCAAAAGGCTGTTAACACTTCTGTATGAATCAAATTTTTAAAAATCACTCCGCCCTTCAATCAGAACTGTTTTCTCACTTCTGTGAATTAACCTACAGAACTGGCACATAAAATAATGTGTTTCAGTATCTATTACGGAATATGTTTTGGCCTGGATCCATAAAAGCATTTAGGAGCCTGAGTTGCACTAAAATCTCTGAACAGAAAAAAAAAAAGTGTGTCATCCGTGGTTACTACAAGGAACTGTAGCGTATTGCTCTTTTCTCTGGGCAAGTTTCAGGCTGTGACTCCACGGCCAGGCTTCGCAACTGCGCTGAGGCTCTTCCCAGCCAGTGAAGGTAGGCATCTGCCCAGGCATTTGTGGCATCTAGTTCTTGGAGGTCCTTGTTCATTTTTTACAATATAGGTAAATTTCTGGTAGAAAGAAACCATTTTTTTTGTGAACTTTTTCCTCTAATCTGAGCCGCTGAAAAATATTTTGATAGACGTTTTGTTGCCATCCCCGTCAGCCTTTCATATCCCAGAACTCCCCGTATCACCATCTCGTAATAGCAGGTTTTCATGGTAGCCAGTCCAGCTGTGTTTGGGTGATTTACAGGTGGTGAAGTCTCCTCCTCATTTCTCAGCTCCTCTAATCCTCTGCAAGAGAGGGCACGACAAATTTGTTGTTTGAATTTGTGACACGTGTTCACTGATGGAACAGGACATTTCTCTCTCTGTTCTCCTGCGTATGGACTCTTTCCAGGGATTTTTTCTAAACAAAATACGATGTTTGGGGCAAACATTTAGGATGTGTTAATATGCCAAGCATAAAGAATGGATGAAAAGGTGTGATGTCTACGAAACGGTTAGTCCTGAAAACGGCCAAGGTAAATAAGACACCGCTGCAACTGTCTTAGCCCCCCACAGTCCTCATGGGTGGGTTTATGTGTGCCAGCAGAGCCACGTTACCCTTAACTGTGTGCTGTTTTACTTGGCTGTAAAGGGCTAACCCTTTCTGTAACTTGGCTCTGGTTGTAGGTCTCACACCTTTCGATTACTGACCTTTCTTGTCTAAATTGTTTTTTTAATACATATTAAAGATTTTTGATCTAGTTTAATTTCCTAGGGCTTTTTACAGTAGAAAATATTACAGAAAATATTTCTGCTGATAGAAAGATGTGTTTTAATAGAAAATGTCTTACATTCTCAATGGCTAGACAGGTCAGTGGTTTTTAAAACCTGATGCTTTTTGAAGGAAGCAGTGCCAGAGAAACTCAGGAAATTTGATGTGCTGTGCTGTTTTTTCTGCACATTCATGGGCAAAGGGAACGGGAATGCAACTTTGCTGCAATTCTCAAATAAGAAAAATATTTACACTGTAATCACCAATCAATATTTTTTCTTATTTTCCTTTCAGCATCGCATTTTTTAATAGTGGCTTTAATACGTCAGTGGTTTGTTACCATGATCCTCTGAAATTCTGAGAAGATAAAGTGTTTCTCTGTTTGAAGGCAGAATATTAAAACTGTGTCCCATTTAATTCCCTTTTCTGATGGTTTTATCTGTGCATTATGTGTAATGGAAGTATTGTAATTTTATCAGGTTTGTAGATTCAATAACTCAAGGTGTGTTGCTCTCCACAGCAGCAGTGGCACACACAATCTTGGGACTTGGCCCAGTTCTTACAAAATTCAATTGAAGGCTTTCTGTTGACATCAGTGGATCAGGTCTTTCGTGATGAGAGTGAGGAGTAATTATTTTCTGCACGTGGGGTGTCTCATCAGGAATTGCGCAGTTGTGAGTCACTTTCTGCTGGTGGTTAAGTTTGCACCTGAGTTTCCATCCTAACTCTGATTTTGTCTCATACTTTAAAATCCTCAGAAATGCCACAGTGGACTAAGGGGAGTAGGTTTTTTTTTTTTATCCGGTGAGATGCAAGTTAGGTGGTCTTGGAACAGTTCCCACTAAAGCAGGGGACAGTCTTACAAAATCTACTACCATTTGTACTAATTAGCAACTTTGCTGACAGCCTCTGGTGAGTAACTCATTACTGTCTATTTGTGTGCTTGGCTTATAATTCCCCTAACAGCCAGACTGTGTGCGCTGGTACAGCACAATATTGTTGTGCTCCAAGACCTTCTTCTTGAGCAGTAGCGTCTCTCCTCCTTTCTCCACACGTAGTGCTTGAAGTATAAGTAGGTCAGTGGCATGGAGACACAGCCCCTGAGTAAGAAGGGCTTCCAGTATTTCTTTTTTCCTCCTCTTTTGGTCTTGAAGTAGAGATGAATAAAATCTGTTCGTTTCTGGCACTGCTCTTGCTGATGCTGCTTGTTTTCTTAGCACATTTTAAATTTTCTCTGATTCGACCTTCACCCTTGCTTGTGGGCATGATATCACATATTTTAGCGTGCTTTTTTTCCTTCCCTCCGTATCTATGTTAGTCAGGCCTGGTGGAATTTTGAAGTACTTTTGCCACAATTCAACAAGAGTGTTCTTTTTTCAATTTCTGTAGGTAGATTCTGCTATTCAGTGATTTTTTTCCCCCGTCCTTTATCAGAGGCTCTGTCTTTTTCCATATGGTAATGAATCATTCCCCCAGGAGGAGTAGCGTTTGCTCAATTCAGTGGACTTCTCACAATGCAGATACATGCATTTCTTTCACCTATCATTTTGATTTTAGTTTTCTTGCAGTTTATTGGCTCCAATCTATATTTTCTTTGTGATCTGTTGCTAAAGCTTCCTTTCCAGCTCTGGTAGATACGGCATACCTGCACTTTCTGCCTTTCCCTGGAGGTGTTATCTACATATCCAGTTTAGTCATTTACACCACACCCTCTCATGATTCCGTTTAGTATCTGGCCTGAGCCTGTGATCTGGTTTCGTTTGGTTCTCTCCAACTTGTCTAATTGGAAACACTACCACTGACAATGCTCTGTCCTGTGAAACAATTGTTGTACGTCTAACGAAGTCAAGAGGATGAGGATGAACGAACGCCTCTTAAGCTTGGGCTTGGATGATGCTGCTCAAACAGAAAGGAGTCTCAGTTATACACGGCAGCTTCTGCTTTTTATTTATGTAGTGATTTGATGATAGGGATGTGCCAGGATGAAAGTACGGTGGAGGTTTTTTCCCAGTATTATTTGTCTTGTTTAAATAAGCTTTTACACAAGAGCTGAGATGGGCTGAGGGTTAAATGAGCTGATTACAAACCGAAACTCCTGTGTTGCTTCCCTGATTTCTGACTCATTGCAAGACTTTGAACCAGTCACTTCAATATTCCTTGTTTCCAAAACAAGCCACATGCCTTTACCTGTTTCATTGTCTGCTCGGTGAGACGGGTCCTGCATCGTCGCAGCGAGGAGCCCGCAGCACGGGCGTCTGCAGGAGCAAGTTTTTGAGCATTCTGAATCTTGTCTGTCAAATGCCTGCTAATTAGTTAAGAGCTTTTCGAAGGAAAGAGGAATTACTATTAACAAACAGTTCTGATGCCTTAAAAATAACTCAAGACTGGCACTGGATTCTTGAAAGAACAAATGGCAGAGATTTTACTTAAAGATCTCCCCGTGGGTTTGGCTAGATGGGTTTCTAATGAGCAGGTCTTTTATTTCTGGGATGTTCTGTAGCTCCCTGCCACAATTATTCATCTGCAAGTCCTAGAGCCAAATTCTACCCTTAGATGCATGTTTGCTTCTCCCATTGGCTTTCTTGAAAGCTGCAGGCATTTTTCCTAAACCATCATTTGGCCTCCAGTTGTACTGTGGTCATATTTGCCTGTCCAAAATGACTGTGGCTCTCCATTTGTAATCTTGTAATTTGTAATCTTTATTGAGATACTGCTGGGGTTTTTCTTTCATTACTGGCATCTTATTGTAATATTGATTTTTTGTTAAATGGAACTGCATTGATAATTTTGGCTGGCAGCTTCTTGGTTTTGCTTTCTTTCGTATACTTGTTTGAGGGTGGGAGAGTATTCCCTACACTATAGCGAGGCTGATTTCTTTGATCTGACTCTTACGTTTTGTCTGTCTAAACAAATTTAATTTTTGCCTAATCTGTCCATGCAGTTCCCAGTCACTGTGGTATCTAGGCACTAAATTATAGCCCTCTTTGGAGTATTTTCTTCTTGTAACGATGCTAACTTCCTTTCTGAGTAAGTGACCTAGCCATTGTCATGCTTTTGTAAACAGTTTCTTCTCTACCTATTGATTTTGCTCTAACATTAGTGACCACCCACTGTTTCAGACTGGGAGAGAGAATAATTGTTACATAGGCATCCGCATGCATACAGACACAAACCCGTACACCTGCTCTCGAGCGGACGTCTTCTGCAGTTTAATTCTCACGGAGGGTTATAACAGCAGGTCTCACTGGGATTACCGGGGTAAGGCTGAGCATGGAGGACAGGCTGACTGGAGCGTGCCATGAGAAACGCTTTCAGGCTTTTCCCCGCTCGTTACCCGCCCTGCGCACTGCCTTTGTCGCATCCAAACGTAACTTCTGCGTGCTGCCCATCCCAGTGGCGTGGGAGGCTCCTCTGCTGCCGCTGGCTGGCCGCACCGAGGCAGAAGCCGTGAAATACGTTTGCATGAAGTGAGCTTCTCATCCAACACGGCAGCTCTCCGGTATTTCAAATATCCTCTACCCATTGCTTCATTACGCCACAGCTCTCTGAAAGACCATCTCTCTGAAAATCATCTCGCCCATCGCGTGGGACAATGCTGGGCTGAGGCCCGAGTCCTCACGGGGACTCCACGGGCTCAGCCCTTTTCCGAAGCAGAGCGCTGGTTTAGTCATCTGGAAAGGATTTAGAGGCCTAAATATTGGCGTTAAAATGTGCCGTATACGTATATGGAGAATGCAAATCTGAGAAAAACTGAAAATATTTTGCGTACAACTGGCGAGTACCTGGTGCTGATAGCTGTAGCCATCTCCATGTTGATGGGAGCACACTTGCTGTGACAAACTGGAGCTAATGAAGGACAAAGCCCTCTTGGATCTGGGAGGGCCCCTGTATGGCCAGTGCCCAGGAACGCGCGTGTCCGTCCCCTGTCTTGCTTGCACCTCTCTTTGGGAACGTGAAGGCTGAGAGTCCCTGCGTGCCGGGTGGTTTTCTGAAAAGCATCGACCCGGCCACCGTTCTTGGTGTTTGGTTAACGGACCTGCGCGAGAAAGGGATTCACAGACTACAGATTTATTGTCAATTTTGTTATGCTTAAGGCAGGCAGTAATTTCAGTTTTCACTGCCATTAGCTAATAATAGTAATTAATTAGTAAATTGTGCCGTTGGGATCTCAGGGTGAACTAACAGGGAAAATGTAAATTGAAAAAAAAAAAAAAAGGCCACTAATGTTTCTGAGTTTCCTACCACGGTTGAGGGTTTGTGTCTCTCCCTTCCAAACTGAATTTCTGAAGAACAACTTACATCGCCCACGGCACTGTCTGGGAAGCGTTTGAAGCAAAATGAGAAGGTACACCAAAAAGTATCAGAAAGGTGCTAGGAAGTGGAAGGAAAAGCAACAGAGAGCTGTGTTACTGTGATAGCAGCTGGAGAGACAGGGCTGAAATCTGCCCTGGGTGAAGTTTGAGTGCAGTTTCATCCTGATGATGGTGAAAAGTCTCAAGTGAAGAGCAGGACCTGAGATTCCCCGCTGGCAGCGCCTGCCCCGCGCTCCCTCCGAAACTCTGCCAGGCGCCTTCCGCTGCACCTCAGCCCCATGTTTGCCATCCGTGATATTAAGGTCTGAGCTCTCTCTTCTGGGGAATTACTGTGGGGATCAAATCTGTATTGGCATTATTCCTCCCTTTGCAGGATCTGAGAACCTCGTATTAAACTAGGAGAGGAGGGGAGGCGTATTGTTGTTTGGGTTTGAGCCTGATTTTACTGACTTCCCAGTGAGGAAGTTTTGGATATAACACTACAAAAGAAGAAAACACAAAGATAAATCGAGGGTTTTCAATTCAAGGTCATTTTAAACCCTTTATCTGTCTGCAAAAGAAAGTGGGAGAGAAAAGAATTAAAAAATGTGAATTAGGCTGAGTCATTTTCACTATGAATTGTTTGCAGCTGTCAGAATCAGATCTGCATAGTTCACTATAGCTCAATTTCCTTCCTGAGTTAATAACACATTGAACAAACATACTCTACTCTGCTCCTTTTTTTATTTCAAATAACCTCACGGTGGATCTGCATTCCAGTATAAAAATGTCTCTATTAGCTTAGGCTATTTATAGAACATCAGAGGGCTGAAAGATAGTTAAAAATTAATCGATTACCATCAAATAACAGACACTAAAAGTGTATGAAATGCCTTCCTCCACTGAATAAATTAATAGCTGGAGGAGAAGTGTATGATCCTGATTTACAGGCTGGCCAGATTCAATTTAACGCTGACCGGCGCAGCTCATCAGCGTCCAGAGCTGTACAGTTTGGGCGGTGCTTTCCGCCGCTGACCCTGCAGCTGACGTGCCGGGCAGGGGGAAGGCGATACGCTTTGCAGGTATGAGGTGTCCAGCTTCAGCCGAAAAACCTTTGGAAGGACCAAAGGGGGTCCGATACCTGCTGCTGGGTGATTCCTCTTGACCTGTCGAAAGGTGGCACTGGCTGATTCACAGATGGAAATTACTCTTTCTACACTCTCTGTCACCTGTGTGTAGCAGGTAAAAACTTGGGCTTACAAAATATTAAGGTGCTTCTCTAGTAATCTTACTGTGAATAGTAAAATGCTGCTCTGGCCTTTGTACTCCGTGGCTATAATCACGCCATGGGTTGTGAAGAGAAAGAAAATGTTTTATGAAACCAATGAAAATAGTTATGGAGGGAAAAAAAAAAGCTTTCGGGAACATAGGTCATTCTTCAGGTCTGAAAGGAAGCAAAAGAAGAACTCAGTTCCAAGACTGCTGCTTCCGTATCATCTCTGAAGCAGGGCTTGTGTCCCCTGAAGCTTCTCTGTTTCTTCTAAGAGTGCCAGTCCATCTCGTAAAAGATGCTGTTTCCCTGTGGAATTTGCCTTTTTACCACGGTGTAATTTTGAGCAACAAGTTTTCCAGCAGGCAAAGCTACATGGTGGGGGTTTATCACTTGCAGGCACCGCAGGACTTTTGCCCCAAGATGGGCAAAGCCCAGGGTGATGTTGAGAATGCACTGATGCGTCCGTGCAGCTCAGTTTAATGCTAGGATTAGTTTTGTGACTTTTGAGTACGTCTACATCTAGGGTAGTTTGCTATCATGCTTTTAAGAGACAGCAGCTGATGGATATGATGGGCCTCCTGTTTCAGACCTACTCTACAGGGAAGAAAGGAATTTGATGAAATAAGGAACAGCTTCTAAGACAGGATGGTGAGTTTAACATCTGCCCCTGTTGATTGCTGACAGACTGCAACACACGGCTTACAATGTAGGGAAAGTCTTTATTTCCTCTTTTGTTGCCAAATATGCGTATTTCCGAGCAAAGGTGACATTTCTGTGTGTCAAAACAAAGGTAGAACTGCATAGCCTTGGAAACATCAAACTCAGACAGAAAATAAGGATTTGGCATGGCTTAATTTGGGCTTTATTAATGCCTTTAGAGGAGAGGGATGGAAGAAAGATTAGGCAGATCAGAGCTTTAAAAGTCATAGATCACTCGTTTAATAGCTCTAATTCTTAAATACTTGAAAGGTTTCATAAAGCCATTCTCTTCAAGTGCAAACTCTTTCCCACTTTTGACTGTTGCGTCTGGACCTCCCAAGTTCTTAAAAAAAAAGCTTGCTGCCGCAAATCTTCAGACCCTTCCAGCAGTGATCCTGCACCAACGATCCGTACGCAGCCAGCATCCTTAAAAGGATCATTTGAGGAGGACCCATGCGCACGTACTTTCACCCAAGGTGCATATCGTATTATTTTAGGTACCCACCAAATGGGATTTGAAGCTGAAAAAAAAAGAGAGGTTTGCCATTCAGTTCCATTTTTCTGAAGAGCTACAGATTTAGAAAGACTGGATTTAAATGAAGTTACTACTAGGGGTTTTTTTAAAAAAAATCAATTCTGGTGTTATAAGAAATTGATGGCTAGATTTCAGGGTGAATTTTATCTAAAACTGAAATATTGACTAAGGCAATATTAATATTTTGTTCTGTTTTCTTTCTTGGAAAGTGGCATTTTTCACTGCACTGGATTTTGTCCTTTCCATAATCTTAAAAGAATTAGCCATGCTTTTATTTTAAATATTATAGTGCTAATTTTAAACGAGCAGTGCAAAGCAGCAGTTTTTATAGTAGCTATTACATAGTATAAGGAGTTTTCTGTAATAAAATCAATATCATAGGATAAATATTCTGAGCTACAATAATAAACTACTGATAATTTTGCCCATAGTAATCATTTTTAGCATGGCTCTGCTTTCCACCTTGTGATTTTTCTGATGGTATTTAACATGAATTAAGGTAAATTCCAGAAGGTGCTAGAGCCTGGCACTCTGTAACATTAACTATCTCCCCCCAAACAATTTCTTTCAGGTTATTTAAAATCAAAGGTCCTAAATAAGATAATTTTAGCTGCCTGTGTACCTGTTTCACAGCGTTTTCTTCTCTTTGTGAGACCAGGCTGTGCAGTGCCTGCTCATCAGGCTGGACCAGGCTGCGCAGCGCTCGCTGCTCAGCCTGAACCCTCTCAGTTCCACGAGCTCTAGAAGTGGCTTTCCTACCCCAGCCGTGCATTTGCACCATCGCACCACAGACCGCTGCCCTCAGGTGTGCTGATACAAATGTCTCCTGGGCCACCGGGGACCTGAAGTGGTCTGGTTTATGCCCTTTTTTTTTTTTTAACAAACCTTTGGGAAGTTCAAAGTTAATTTCTGAGATTAAGGGTTTTTAGAAAGTGCTCATCTCAATGAGAAGTTTTCTTCAGGTTACCAAAAGATGAGCGTTGCACTATTTCTAACGATTTGTGCCAAGGATACTGGGCCAGATTCTGCCAGAAGAAATATGGCCCAGCTGGTGCAATACTTGGCTTTGGTGGAGAAACTGGGCTTCAAAGTTTGAGTGGAACATGAGCCTTGCATGGCATGACCAGATGTCAGCATCTGCAGAGCCCAGCAGTGCTCAGTGTCCTCAGGGAGGACCTGGTGAGTTTGGGCGCTCTGCCTCACTGTTTGGGCTACAGGGAGTGCTGAGGCCAAGAGCTTCATCGTCTCCTGTCGTGCCGGTGGAGCTGGCAGCAGGGCGGCGTCCCCTTTTGGCTCAGGGTGCGGGTACGGGAGACTGGAGCGGTCAGAGAAAGCAGCTGCTGGCCATCTGGCCTGTAACGTATCGAAAAGGCAGTTCCAATAACTCATTTTACAACCAAGCCATCATTTATCCTCCTAGCAAAATCTGTTCGACTCTGGTTGTATAGGTTATACAGTAATAAAAGTTCAAGTGTCCATAAAATTGCCATTGAACTGTAAATTAACGTGAGGTAAAGTTGTGGCCCAAGGGAATAACCAAGCTTCAGAAAGTTGTGTCCGAAATTCATTAATGCGGAGTTCGTCTCTGGGAAAAGAACGGGTTCGTGCTGGTCTTTGGTTGTTGAGCTCAGGGTTTTGTTTTCAAGTTGAAATTGCCATTGTCGTTTCTGCTCCTTTAAACAGGACTTTGTGAAATCAGAGAAAAATCTATGAGTGGGATGACTTGTTTTTTTCTTTCCATGCCTGCACCTCTTCGGGCACCTTGTAATGGTCAAGAGTTTCCTTTTTGCTTAAATACCTTTGCACTTTGTGGTTGCTGAGCTCCCTGAGTACCACGGTTGGCTGTTCTTTCTCTAACCCCTCCCTTAAAACCTTTTTTTTGTTTCTACTTCACTGAAAACAAGAAACCAGTAGTTCTTATAAAGAGGTCGGTTTTAAATATTATGAATGAGGATTAATAAAAAAAAAAAAATACTTGGTCCCATCGCCTTGGGAATCAACTGCTATTTTGAAAGGTGGGTAAAAAGGCAGTTGGGGTACCCAGAGCTGTGGTGCAGTCTGCAAACCATCACTGCTGGATTTCCACATCCGAGGGAGCACAGAACGTAGAGGAGCCATACAATGAGGTGTACGTAAATAGTTTGCACGTCCTCTGCGATGCTGAAACTATCGGGGTCCGTTGCAGCACTTGGGAGTGGCTGTTTGTGCCGGGCTTCAGAGCTGCCCTATAAACCACCTCTCCGTGTTACCAGCAGACTGAAAAAGCTGTCTCCTACATCTCCTGCTAACAAGCCTCACAGATTCGTATTGAGTACCTGACTCTTCTCTGCTCACAGTAAGAACCTTTCCGCAGAGTTTCCGTCGCTGGCACTGATGCCGGCCTGCCTGCCGGCACTGTGCTGGACTGACACAATGGCAAACAGCGCTTCCCGTCAATTACCGACAAAAAAGAGTCGCCGTCATTCTCTGTCATTCTCTTCTTCTGCTTGACACCGGGATGAGGGCTGAGGCAGCTGGAGCAGGACCTCCACCGCACCATCAGTGGCAGCAAATTCAAAAATAGTTAAAATGTTTTCTGATTCCTCTTCTGCTTTTTACCACTTTTACATTTTTCATACAGAAGTTGTTTTCAGTAGTTTTCCTGACTTCTCTTTTTTCCTTACCATCTCTTCCTCTTTCCATTTTGCCTTTGCTGTTAGTTCCGCTCGTCGTTCTTCTCTTTTTCTTTCTTTTCAATCTCTATTTATTTCTTGTGCTTCATACGTTGTCTCTCTGCTTGGTTGTCTTTTTCCCGGCACTTGCTAGATTCCTTGTGTTTTTGCAGCTCTGATGCTAACTTGTCTGCCAAAGAGTAAACTCCTATTTCTGGAAAATATATGCAGCTATATGCGTTGCTAGAACATCTTCAGACTGTTTGCTCACAGCCATCCTGCAGAGACGGCACGACGCTGTTCACGGGAGAACGGAACGGCTACCACTGCATTTATCACAGCTGGAGCCAAACGGCACGGAAGCACACACCTATGCAGTCGTACGGCTTCCGCAGCGTCTGCCATGGGTTCCGATCCATCCGCCTGGATCTCTCTTAAATCCACCAACCTCTTTCCTCCTCTGCCAGTGAAACAATATGGTTTGGTTTTATATGGGAGAATCGCATGAGTTAGACCTTTAGATATCGTTACCCTGCTCTTCTTGTCCCATTGGCTTTGCCCATGAAGAGCTAACAAGTAGTTATGCCATCTTGTGTAGGCCAATGCGCGTTCCCAAACTGGTCCGTTCTCAGGTCAGGTTATACTTCTAGAGCACTCTAAATTTGAAGCTCTGAGCAAGAGGTGTTGCAAGCTGATTTCTTGGGACGTCTGTGAGATAAAAAAGATCAGTATATTGAGGTGGTTCCAACTTGTGCCTCTAGATTAGTATCCTAAAGCAGCAGCACTCCATGTATGATACCTTTTAAAACATTCTTAAGTTTTCAGCATTGTTTATTCCTGAAGTACAGTAAATAAAGAGGGAGAATTTTGAAGACACAAAGTATTCTTCCATTGAAAGTCAATGGAAATTGTGTACGGAATTCCTACTTGTGCCTTTGATAACACGTGTCCCTGCTTTGCCCATGGCTTTAAATCCCACATGCGCACAAACACAAGCCCCGTGTTCCTGTTCAACCTTCCACACACAATTTCATTTCCTTTCAGTGTCGCAAACTTCCTGCGGCAGCTGAAATACGTCAGGGATGTGTCTGTCAAATTGCCAAGACCGGGTTCCTCAGCTCCCACTACGCACTTCTGGGGTGAGCAGATCGTGATGGTAGCAGAGTCGCGTAAGAGCTTATTAGCAGCTGTTGCAGACGCTTTCTCTCTGCTCTTAAAACAATGAGGAGAACAACAACTCAGCTGGGAAGAGCATATGCAAAAGCCTTTTAATCATTGCTTCAACTCACCATGTCACCATGCGTACGCTTTCTCATCAATGAGGCTAGGAATACAAACCAAGAGAACTTCTTAAATATTTCAGACACCTGCATCTTGTGAAACAAATTTATGCTACCAGATTAAAAAAAAAAAAAAAAAAAAAACAAAAAGGAAAGGAAGGAAGAAAGAAAAAAAAAAATCTCTTGCATCAAAAGTGTCTCCTTATGAGGAAATGAAGGATGGGAACAAAAATACCCTACTCCTCCATCTCCTCCTCTTCTTTTCCCACCTCAAACTTGATGCTAAAATTCTGTAATCTGACAACCCCCTGCAAAACGGTAGCTGAGCCTTTACAAACGGGCCTTTTCGATGCAAGTCGGCAATTCGAAGTCTCCCCAACGCCAGCCGTTTCAAAGCTGGGTAGGCTCTGTCTCCTTTTTGTTGCTCTGTGCTGCCCAGCTCTGCTGTCCTCCTTTATCTGCCGCGGTTGCGAAGCCAACGCCAGCGGCAGAGCAGAGGGGCGCGTAGCCGGCTGAGGGATGCAAACGCCAAGCTTTGGAGTGAGTTTTTCGGGAAAGTCTGTAGCTGGTCACTAGGCTGGAGATGTGCCCGCGGGCTCGGCGTGGGATGCTGTTCAGCCACCCTGCTTCTCCCCAGCCCGCTTGGTTGCCGTCGCCGTGATGAATTTGTTTCCTTTCGTAGTAAGTCAGACAAAAGGGACGTTGCTAAACCTTTTGTGGAGCCCAAAGACAGGGCTGTCGGTTGATATTTGTTTGCTGTGCAGCTATGATTTTTATGACCACCAAGTTGCCCCGTGACTGAGAAAGTCCAGTGTTCCAAACTGATGTGCTCGGCAGTCGGTGAGCGGAGCTCGGCGAGGCAGAAGCGGCCAGCAGATGTCTCTCAGGATATTGCTTTCCTGCTCTCCCAACTCCCTTCCTTTCCTGAAGTTCCAGAAACTGGGCTTGGTGGGTTAGGAGAAATGCCGTGTCTTACCTCTCCACCCATTCTCTGCAAGTATTACATCTCTGATACTTAGCTTTGTGATATTGAGGTTTTTTTTAAGCCACAGCCTAAATTAAGGGAATGTTTTATAAAGATAAAAAC
Source organism: Chlamydotis macqueenii (assembly GCF_036417535.1). Lineage (NCBI taxonomy): Eukaryota > Metazoa > Chordata > Aves > Otidiformes > Otididae > Chlamydotis > Chlamydotis macqueenii. Next base: position 124,119,495 of record NC_141558.1, on the reverse strand, counting down.
ATGGCAAGGGAAGGCAACTCCTTTGTGTCTTCAGAACATTTCCCGATTGTTTGCAGCCTTTGAGAAAACAAAGCAGTGCCGCTCGTGAAGGCATACAATATTTTAGATCACTTTTGATTAGGAAAATCATTCGCATTGCTGGGGTTCCGCTTCACTTCGCATGGGCGAATTGGTAGATGGCAGGGAAAATATTCCGTTCGCAGGTGCGGGCTGTGTCGACATGAGGCATATCTGCTAATCAAGCTGTACCTGCCGAGCTACGCTGGCAGATTTTTCCTTGGGTAGACCTGGCCTAAGTCTGAGCTCTTTGCGTTAGCTGGCTGTGTATTATCTTCTGTATTTTGATGGCGAAGCTGCAGCAGTGAGGATAAGTGGTTGCTCGTGGCACTGAAGGAATTAGTTTTCGAGGTGGAAGTGGAAGGCTGGAGTCCCCTGGTCCCAGTCATGTTCGTGCCAGACCGCTGCGTTTTGGCTTGGATGGGGTTTAAAGCTCAGCGCTTAGGTCAGGCGGAAAACGCACGCGCTATTAGCGTTTGGCAGGGGCTCTCCGTTGGCATGATCCATGTCGTTGAGAATACAATAGTCCATCACCAATGCAATCATCTTCCTGCGACTGAGGGGTTTATGCAATTATAAAAAAGGGGATGATTTGAATGTTGTATCCCTCTTGTGGAATGGTGTTTGGAATTTATCTGCCAAGATGGGGAAGGGATTTTGTTTGTTTTGTTTGATCATTTCTTATCACAGAACTTTGTTTGACTCAAACCACAACGATACAAGCGTTCAAACACCACCTTCAGATGCAATATTGATTTATAAAACAGCAGAGCACAGCTGCCGTGCTTCGCTGTTGCGTGCGGAAGGTCTTCAATTCCCAACAAATTACTGGCATTTCTACCTATTTACAAATTAATGTTTCCTCTGAACCTTGTGCGTTTCTTATTATTCTAGTCTGCTTTCTTCAGTTTCTGCTTAGAAACCTTGTGCGAGTGCATATTTTGCGGTGATAGGGCAGCTTTAGAGCATCAGTTAAATTGGAGTTAAATAAAAAAAAAATCTAGATCAACTTTTATCCTTAGGCAAGTTATGCACCGAGTGAAATTAAACCACTATATGTACTTGTAGATTGAAGACTCGGAGGTGGAGGATGGGTCAGAAACACTAAGATCAAAGTTTTTCTGCTTTGAAAAAAATCTCTTTGAAAAGCCCCCATGCCACCTATTCTGCTTGTTAATGTTTTGACTGGAAGTGTCTGGCAGTGTCATCAGCGGCAGAATATTTTTAAAGACCTTTTTTTTTTTTTTTTTTTTTTATTTGGAGCTGACTCTAATAGCGAAGCACTGGATCCTTAGCAGCCTCTGGTATACGTCTCTTAAGGGAATATTTTTGTTAATTGCAAATATTTGATTGACAAACATGGGATGCAATTAGTAGGCAGGCACAGTAGGAATGTGCAGTGAACTGGATCTCTGAACCAACAGATCTCAACTCTCCCAGCTTGATCTGAAATAGGCTAGAGCATTTAAACCATATGTTTCCCTCAAACTTTTCCTTTCCTCTGAAAATTCCTTATTTCCCTCAACTAACCTTCTTTCACTCGCTGCACCAAGGGAGCTAATTCATCTACTGCGATCACGTCAAATAAAGACAGAAAATTCTGCACAAGCTTCAGACTTATGCTGCTTTTTGACCGTGGCAGTAAAAATTAATGTGGACAAGACTATACATGCCAGTTGTGCCTTACAAAAGCCCTAGGTGAAAGAGAATACAATCTAATTTAACTTTAGACATTTTGAGCTTAATGGTCTATTTAAACAACCTGCTACCATCTGACTACATTTATCAATTATATTTCTTTTTATTTATACAGGGTCCTGTCTTTCTGGAAAGGCTATAATTAAAACTTATCTAGATAAATTGTGCTCAGATTCTGTGGCACGAGAAGGGATTGAAAGGATTTCAGTGTTTTTAGGTGTTCTTTTTCATAAAAAGGTTGCTCTTAAATCTTTAAAAGGAAATAGATTTTCATAATCAGAATAACCTAATTGCAACAGCTGTCATAATTGCAGCGAAGAATTACCAACAGGAAATGCGGTGAGGTCTTTAGATTGGAGTATTGACACCCCAGAAAAAATTCTTTCTGGGTAAACAACACCTCTGAGAAGGGTCATTGCCAGGAAAACCGCCTCTGAGGAATTCATCAGTTCTTTGGGGTTTCACGCGATTTCTGTTCTCTCTCTTTGTGATGTCATAATCATCTCTGCGATCACCCCACGTGACATCGCATATCGAGCATTGTTGAGTGTGGTGAAGCAGCAGGAGTTCCCTGCGCCTTCAGATCTTCTACAGATCTCCGTGCCCCGCGTGCTCCGACGCTGAGACACATGCAGAAGCTCGGGTGGCAAACAGCAGCCCAGTGTGGTGGCCCAGAGCTGGGGGGGAGGTCATTTGCCCTGTGGAGAAGCTCATCCGTGGCTGTCTTGGACATGGCCACAGTCTGCTTCGACACACAGTGCAGTGCCAGGAAGATACTTTCTTCCAGCTAAACTGCAAGAGTATTTTTCTTAGATGCTGAGAAGTGCGGACCCCATTTGGCAACCTCTCCGAGTCTGAGTGGGAGCACTTGGCACGGGCGAAGCAACAGAAGCTAGACCTGCCCTTCTTCTGTGTTCGTGTTTGTAGTGAGGTTTATTGTATTGTCAGCAAGCAGTCTGAGGAAAATGGAGAGGTCACTCTGTCCTCTTTATTGTTTTTGGGTTTTTTGTTTTTTTTTTTTTTTGTACAGAGTCACCCAGTCTTATAACAACCTAATTTTATTTGTGGAAATCCCAAATCCCTTTGAGATCTCTGGCACTACTCACACGAGTAGAGTACGTTTGTACGTACCTACGTCACCGCGCTCCGTTAAAGCATGCATATGTGTAAAATCACATAAAGGGGCTAATGAAGCTTGGCTCCTTTCGGAAGGGCCCGATCCCGCTACGTTTACTCCTGCTGTGGACTACTCCTGTGATTAAGGCTGACTCACATAAGTGTTGCAAGATCCAGCCTTTAATTTGCAAATCCCGATAACGATACGTGTTAATCAGGCACTTCATCAGTGAAAAGGGCGCTAGATCTGTAGTAGCTGTATGGTGAGGCGATAAATACAAGCTAGATTCCTTAAAAACTTCCTTCCAGAATTTTGTCCCTAGAAGGGAAAACGTCTCGCTGCTGTCTGAGTCCTGAATGCAAAATTTTTGATTTGTTTTAAGTAGCACCGCAGATCTAACAAAAAAAAAAAGTCATTTTTGTCTGTAAAATTTCATGTTTCATATTTGCCACCCCCTTACTGAAGCAATATTTACCAGGGGCATTTTAAAAATACTCCTTTTAGTAGGTTTGATAGTATTTATACGTAAGAGCAGTTAATGAAGGCCCATTGCAAACCCGCAACGATTTAGACAGAGCTTCATGATGAACAACTGTGGTATGACGGAGTTATTTTAAGTGCTGCTCCAGGTGCACGCTTGGACTCATCAAGGTTGCCCTCAGCGAGGACTGGTCCCCCATAGATAATTCTTTTTTCACACCGGAGCCGTTGTTGTGTCTCTCTGTGGAAGTGCTTGACAGAAAACGTCCACAGTTAGGCTGTGCATAATGTCTGCTGTCAATTTGTAAAATCTTTCTGTGTGACTGCGTTGAAAGAGGGACTTTGTCACAGGTTTTCTGTTCGCAGCTCCACAATTTAAATTTTCCCGTTTTGTCGTGTTAATGTAATTCGCTTAAAATATTTAAATTGTCCTTAATTAATTGAGGAGGGAGATTATCATTGTGGTGAACTCGCAGGCAGCGCGCAGAGCAGTACCGACACCGTTTTGGTGAATACAGGTGATGGATGGTGTTGACATGAACGGCTGCAGTTACCCGGTGTGCGTATACACAAATTATACCGCCATGTGTGTTCCTCTGTGTTATGAAAGCCTTTTGTTTATATATACCCAGCTATACATTTACACATTATGTAAATAAACACACATATGCCCGTGCAATTTAATTGAATATATGGCTATGGGTTAAGAGGCACGTTACTCTGATGAAAAACATCTTATGGTACAGAGTAAAAATATTCCTGACGTGCTTTTGAGCCTCCTGTAGAATTTAAGAAGGAACTGCAGAGATTTCTTTAAGGTAGTGGTTCGAATAATTTGATAGGAAGGCATGGGACTCTGCCAAAAGCTTGAGGCTGTTGAATGGCGGTCTTAGAAAGCCATCAAGTTTCATCTTTATTCAGCTCCTTTTATTCAATTACGAGCTTTTCCATCAGTCTTTGGTGGATGCAAAATGGAACACTAAGCTGTGAGTGTTGTTTCAGATTAGGTACATACTTCTAAGGCAACGTGCAAGAAATTACGCCTGTGGAGTTGTCTTTCCAACCTTAAATTCCCCCAAAACTGACACAAGCATCTCGGAGTGGAATGAGAGGTTGCCCCAGGTGCGTTCTGTCAGCCTCGGGGGTGTGGTTTGGCTCTTTGATGTGCTGAGAGAGAGGCACCGAGCCGTGGGCTAGCGCTGCCTCCGACCCGCTCTTCCAGGCTGCTGGCCTGGAGGGGCCCACGGAGGTGGTCTCCTGCTGCAAAAATGCCTTTGGGGAGGAGCGGGAGGTGGTGAACCCTCTGCTGAACCGCACTGGGAGGGAGCTCTTGCTGGACCTCCGTCTGAGGTGGCATTGCATGTGGAGCACCTTCTCCCTGGGTCCTCCTTTGGGACCGCGGGGGGCCCGTGGGGCACCGATATCTGTTTGTTTCGGTGCAGGGCGCCGCAGGCCGTGCCGCGAGGTGCCGCGTCTCGCTCTGGCAGAGCCCAGATGCGTGTGTCTGCCTCACAAAGAAATCTCTGCTTTTGCTTTTTGTTTGTTGATTTTTATTTTTTTTTTCCCCCTCCGTCTCACGCGCTCAGCCGGGGCGCCTCTCCTCCAGCTGTTCCGTGACACCGCGCAGCCATCAAACGTTGGAAACCCGGATCAGAGAGCAGCAGTGACAGGCTCCCCGGTGCAGGCAGGCCAAGTCCCAAATCCATTGTTCATCCGAGAAAGCTCTGCAGAGTGACTTGACAGGTTTGTAAGGCGCCAGAGAACTTCACCAGGAAGTTTTCTTCCTTTTCTATCCCTTTCCCTCGCTCTGCTTTGGGCCGGATGCAAAAACGTGTGCCATTTTAGTAATTACCAAAATGGGGAATATCGTTGCTCCTGAACACGCGTCCGCGCGGATGATCAGGTGTGTGAGAACCGGCGATCCCTCTGCGTGCGAGAGCTTACGCTCCGCTGCTTTGTAGTATGGCATTCAGACACCGTGTTCTGCGTGTCTTTGTTACCATCGCCTGATAAATAAACAGCCCTAAAATTACAGAACTTATTATGGTAATTGAGTGAAGAAAAGGAAATGCAAACCCTGCTTGGCTATCTATTACGTTGCCGCTGCTGAAGTTGCCCAAACCTGCGCTCCTCCGATGATATTGTAATATTAGCCTTCTTTCTTTTTTCACAATGATTGTTTTCTGTCCATCTCAAGCTGGATGTCAGTTCATTTAGATTTACATCAAGTAGTAAATTAAAATAATCACTCAGCAAACACTCTCGGCTCAGTTTTCTCTCTCAGTCAGGAGTTGCGAGAGATGCTTGAAGCATTCAAGCAGAAAATATTGCTGTCTAGATATTTGTCCTCTGGGTGATAAAGGAGGCATTGTCTTGGGACCCACTCAGGCCTCGGAGCTGATAGTAGCTGTGCATCACAGCTGTGAAGTGCGCTTTGTTATGTGTCTGAGGATTAGGGTTCAGGACCTTGTTTTTCTTGAAATACCAGACTGATCAGAGCTGCATATGTTCGGGGGAAAGCAGAGGTCGATGGTTCTCTGTCCACATTTTTACTAGATTATTCTTGGACAGAACTCTGGGAGAATACCCTGCAGCTTAAACCATCCCGAGAGTTTTTCGCGTTCTGCATTATAACCGTCATGGAAAAAAGGCTGAAGTTTATCTGTCTGCATTTGAAACAAAAGACTACAGCATCGCAGACTCTCTGGGCTTTGGACCCGTGCTGGAGCAGGCTGGATTTGACTCCTTTGTGTTCCATTTACAGTATAGCTGCCTGTTTAGAAGCACAATAACCAAACCCAAAGAACGTCTGGCCCTAAGCATGGCACAGTCAATCTTCAGTTCGACAGCTGATCTTAAAGCAAAGGTGGAACTGGGGTGGTGTGGTTTTTTTTCCTATTTAAAAAATTAATCTGCATCTTCTTTCCCACCCCCAGAGGGGGTTAAAAAAAAAATTAAAACCTTTCTTTTGGCAGGTAAGATGTGTATAGAAGCACTCTTGGTGCAGATGCTGTCGTGAACTAAAGTGATACTTCCCGTACAGCCAGTGAGCTGAAGTGCGAGGAGAGACTGCGGGGTCTGGGCGCTGTCTGCTCTGCCGCTGAAGCAGCCTCACCTTTGTAGCAGCACGGTATGGGGGTTTGTGGAATTGAGGATTTGGGGCCAGACTGTCGCCTCGCTTATGCTGGTGCAATACCACAGAAGCTAACTGGATTTTACTGGTAAACGAAGGACTGTATGTAGCTCTTTTGTTGCGAGTGACTGTGTGTACATACGTTGCAAAAGAGACTTTCAGTGCCAGTGTGAATCCGTCCCTTCCGCAGCGGGGCCCTGATCAATAGGCAGAATATTGCCTTGGAAACGATTCCTGTTAATCGTATAACCCACTGATGGGATGGAAGTGAGAGCAGCATTTTGGCCAGATACAGTATAACGCCTAAGGATTCGTTCCTGGTATTTCCCTGCTGAAAACACATCAGTGGGCGCAACTTTTAACCTCATCAAACTGCTGCCTAAATTCTGAGGGCCACCCATACATCTTTACTTTTAAAACTAGGCCAGCACGGTAAGTGGTTCCTTCTGACATTCAAAATATGAAGTTACATCCCAAAATTGTCTTGGCTTAAGCTTCAGGTCTGGAATTACTTCCCACAGAGTAGGACATCTGCTCCACCCCTCTGGAGCTAGTGAAAAGGCCAGGCTCTGGTCTTTGCCCAGTTCTTCCTGTCCGCTCTTCCGCCACAGAGCCATCGCTGCCCAGTGTTGGGCCTGCCCGTCCGTACCGTGGCTCCTCTTCCAGGCTTGAAGTCGGTGAGGTGGCTCAGGTGCTCCTCTCCCCAGAAAGGTGAGCTTGGAGCTGTGCACCGTGGCACCCTCGAGGCGATTTGAAACATTGGCTTGAGCTCGGTGGGCTTAATGAATGGTGTGAGGTTACCGTCGTGACAGGGCACCAGCTCAGGCTCAGCCGCAGACCAAACAGCTCCTGAACGTGCTTTTACCCATCCAGTCTTTGTGTGGATGTCATTGCCACTCAGAGGAGACTCTTGGCAATTTTCAATTTTGGTAGTCTTGGCAAGAATGATCCAGAAGTAATTTTTCTGCCCGGACAAACCTGTTTCCAAGTGACAAAAAAAGAAGAGTAACTGGGGCAGGATGTGGAGTAAGGAGCCTTGGTCAGAGACTGACCTGTGTAATTATCGTTTGAATTCAGCTCTCGGCTCCCAGCGCAAGGAGTATATGAGAGAGGATGTGCGTGGGGCAAAGCGGTGGCACGTGGCATGAGGGGGCATGATTTCTTGTTACTTTGCTGTCTGCCTGGCAGAACTGGTTTGCTGCGTTAGTGCATTTCTGCCTACAGAAAGCTGGCATCATATTAAGGCATTTATCGTTGGAGATATGCTAATAGGAGACTTTCCAAAAAATCAGGGAGTAGCAATCAACGTCTCATTTGTTCAGGAGTAGTCTTTATGTTTAGGTATTTACCTTCACTTATGCTTTTTTTTAGGAAATGACCACAGGGTACTGACCTCTGCTTTTGTGCTCATAGAAATCCTCTCTCTCTGTTTTATTTGTCCTCTGGCTTTTTTTTTTTTCCCACTAGGTTTTTAAAATGCATTTTGGTTTTCTTTTTTAATGCTTTGAAAAGATTTGGTTTATCCTTCCTCACTCATGCTAGCACAGCGATCCATCACTCCTCTTTTCTCCTTGAGTTGTTGCTACTGATGAGGTTCCTGTATTAGGATATTTTCTGTGCATTTTCCCCCTTTCCTAAAACAAGAGGTTTTACTTCTTGTTTGTCTGCCTCATACTTCTTTTCTTCTTCCTATATCCTGGCAAAACACATGACAGGTGCCACTTACTTTTTCTCTCTAATCCCTGTCCGCAGCCCTCAGCTCTGCTTCCCTCTACCCTGTAGAGACCGATACTTCCAGTGACACTTTCCCAGTGCTGCTGGGCACGGCCCTGTTCCCTTCCTACCCGACCTCTACTCTCCTCTGCTCCATCACACCCTATAAACAACGCGACACAAGCACCGTGCGCAGAGTGACAGACCTGTGCTGGGAGGCGGAGCACGGTGACGCGATGGCCCGAGCTGTTCGCGCTGCCCAAGCTCCTCTCTCAAAGCTGGATAAGAGAAGCGGGAGTTTCCTCGTTGATTACGTTGAAAAAAAAGAGAAAGACAATTTCCCGAATGAAGGAAAAAGAAAACCTGCTGGGGCGGAAGGCAGCTTGCAGCCTCCAGCTCCTTACGCGAACTCGCGTCGCTGAAGAGCGTTGGAGGCAGAGACGTGAAGCGTTCCTCTGCTAGTGCCTGTTCCTTCTGCTTGAAGGCAGGAGACGCAGGGGCCAGGATATTTCAGGGTAAGGTATTTTGCAGGTATGAACTGACATATCAATGACTACGTTATCTGTGTGGATTTATATTAAATCAGGTCTCGGAGTTTTGTCTGGTTTGAGGTCTTCATGGAAAAATCCGCAGGCACATCGTGATGCTTACTGATGTTGTTGGAAGCATACATCATCTTTTAGATATCTCAATACCAATATGAATGTGGAACTGCTGAAATTATCAAAATTTTGACCTAAACCCAGTGAGACACTTCTGTTTGTGAGTGGTGTAGCTTTCTTGGGATTTTGCTGCTGTCAGCACTCACTGCCATCAGGGCCCAGCGTAAAGCTAGGCACTGGAATGGGGAATTCCCCTAGTTCTTTGTAATTAAAAAATAAATAAATAAAATGAAAGAGAACAAAAAAAAAGAGAGATAATTTCCTGACTGCAGGAAAAGAACTACTGAGGTAGAAGGTTACCAAGGCCTCCAGCTCCTTGTGTGTAGCTGAAGAGAGTATTCAGAGGGTTCAAACACAAGTAGGAGATTTCTGAGTGCAGGAAACAAACAACGCGGAGCGAAGTGAGAGAATTAACCACGGAGCAGGAGGGCAGCTACCCCACGTGCATCCATTCCTGGCGAGGGAGGTAGCCAACAGATCCTTGAAAGAGACGCCTTACAACAGCTTCATTATAAGCTCTTGCTAATTTGAGAAATGTCAGGAATGGTGATATGATTTTCCACTCAGCTCTGTGTGTATATCTGATTAGCTGGTACTTTCTGAAAAATGCGAGCAGTCCACGGTGAAGTCTTTGTACAGCGCCTGGCAGCGTAGTATCACTTCAGCATAAATAAATGGTATTTGTAATGGCTTGATTGTTGTAGGCAGAACCGACTGCCGTGCATTTGGAGTTTTCCTCCCTCTAAAAACAAAAGTATTGTCTTGATGGTCTTCTAGAGCTCACTTGGTGACAGTGGGATCTCACGGTGGGTTCCCTTTTGCGTACAAAGTCAGCCCCTTTCTGAGCAGCGCCGTGCATATTCCAGACTAAAAGGGCAGCTGAGAAGGCAGGTTTGCCTGCAGCTGCTACCTGGAAATCCGCAGGCCGTCGTCTTCCTTATTTCCTCTGTCGCTAGTCAGCTGGAAAGCACGGTGACCTATGAGTAACGTGGTCATCCTAAACCCGTGCTGATAAAACCTTTACGCTACTGCCTCTTGCCATCTCTCCCTTTCTGTCACTCTGAGATGTTCTGATCCAATCTTTACTTCCTTTGAGGCAGGGCATTCTATCTCAGTGCCCTGCCAGCCTTGGAGAGTCAGAGAGAAGTGATTTGGAGGCTTTTTTTTGTTTTGTGTTTGCCTGATAGACTTGTCTGCAGAGCTTTTATATCCATGAGAAAGGATGTGACTCTGTACCCGTGGCCCGAGGGCCCTTTTGGACATTTCTCCTCTCAATTAGTGGCTGCTATTGAAGGCGCAGCAGAAGAATTTTGAAATCTCAGAATATCAGTTTGGTCCTGTGGGCAGTAACCCACCGAGCATAGCTTAGAGCAGCCTTGGGAGATAGCAAAGCTCAGTTGTTCTTTGCTCTCTCCACCTTCCTGGCAATACTACGGGTGTCCTGGCTGCCACTGGGCAGTCAGTCCGCTTGGCATATTTGTAATTATCTATGTTTGTTTGCACCGCTAACGAATGTTTCTTGCTTATTCCTTACAGATCAGCGTGGGGGATTTTATGATGGATTTCTACAGTTGAGGGATGACTGTTTGTGAATTTTGAGGTAACTGCCATTTCTTCTGCTTCTTTCATGAGCTGCTCTGGATACTGTGACCTTTCTTTGATTTTAGGCTGCAGTCCTCTCTCCTTACCCCCTACATTTGTCACCTTATGATCAGACTGTTGTCCTGAGTTGCATCTTTGAGCTACTTTAAAATGTAAAGCGAAGGATGTTCTGGCTACCTGCTCAGCATCTGGGTCTTCTGTCCCACCAGTCTGTTTGTCCAGAAACCTGCAAACTGCCTGTTCACGTCTGAGGGGTTTTACTTGCAGTTTATAAAGGAATAAATGGTTGAACCCTTACTGGATAAAAAACTGTCTGACTGTATGACCCTGCCGTGACTGTGGTTAAAGGAGGAACTCAGTGGCAAGACATTTTACTTCTCCTGAGACAAACACCCTCACTTTTTGACTAGACACAGCCCTCATCTATTTCTCACCTTTTTAAAGGGCTGAGATTTCCTTTGGATTTTGTAGTAGGTTTTTAAATGTTTCATGCTTGCATTAGCTTTATTCCTTTCTTTGAGAAATTCAGAATTCAAGTAAGCGAGTGCTACAGTGAGGACCTACAAGAGAGCATTGGGTGCGATGGTTTGAGGCCCAGCATATCATGAACACACTAAGCCCCAGCCTTGCTGCGAGGCCAAGCCCATGGCTGTAGATCTGTGCGCTGCCTGACAAGGTTGTTCAAGGCAGGGCTTTAGCGAGTCAGATAAAAGCAGACTGTTTTTCAGTTTGGCTCTTAGCCATCCTCGTTGTGATAATGTTGCTATTGTAAGCTCCTTGGGGCAGGGAATGTGTATGTCTTGAGCCACTCCAAGATTGTGGCTAGCGTTCTGTGAACCAAAGCTAATAAATCAAAGCCAGTTTTTTTTTTTTTTCTCATGTGCTTCAAAACCTACTCCATTTTGGAACGAGAAAACCAAGTATGGCTCACTGCAGGCTTTGTCAAATTATTCCTCCCCTTCACACTTGGGCTCTTCTTCATTTTCCACACACTTAATACTCACCCAGCTCCTTTCTGTAACTGGCAGCTGATCCAATTACACACTAGAGGTAGAAATACTGAAGTCTTACAGTTCAAATGTGGAATGATATGCATAGTCACTTTGTCACTCAAAACCTTTTTAAAAAAAAAAAAAAAGAAAAATCAGACTAGCTGGCCATAATTAAGGGCAGAAAATAGAGCACACAGTTAATATCTCCATGGTTTGCCAATACTGGGATGTCACAAGTACCAGTCAGGAAACCAGAGCCATGTGGCTTCCCAGATAAAAACACTGGTTTTTTACTTCTGGGGCTACTGTTCAAATCCAGCTTAAGGTTCTAAATTAAAAGAGACCCTTAACCTGTGCCAGAACACGTGGTCCCTCCAGGTCAGAGCTGAGGTTATTGGCAGGACAGTGGGATGAAGCTTTGTGTTCTGCTGCCTTCAACCAATTTAATGTCATAAACAAAGGAATGAAGGTCTAAATCCTGCCACAAGACCGAGAAACCAGAAGTTATGGGCACCAGCACCCAGATAGAGAGGGTCTGGGAAATGGGAAAACCTGAATTATCAGAGGGCTGGGTCGGTGCACTCTGGGTCTCACTGCTGCTGCTTTCTGCAAGGAGACGCTTCATGGTAAGGGGCTCATCCGCTGCTCACAGGCAGTGGCATCTCAAAGGCAGCGAAATTTGGGGTCAGGCGGATGGTGCTGTGTTCTGCCTGAGCTGCTTTCTGGGCTCCCTGATCCACTTTCCACTGCGTTAACGGTACAAAAGTGTAGCCGCAGTCAGATGCGGGATCCCAGTGGCACCATCAGCATGTGCAGCTCTTGGGCTGTGTAAGTCGCCTGCGCAGAGTTGTGCCAAGAGAGAACTTGTTCGTTATTGGAAAGGATCCCAGTGACTTACCAGGGGTAATAATGACCCACTTGGAGTTAGATGTAAAGTTAGGATGTAGGAGTTACGTTTTTGGAGAATTCTGGTTCAGATTCTCGGCTGGATTTATGTTCAGGAATTTGTTCAGAAAGCAGTTTGCATTCAGCAGAAGCAGTAAAACTGCATACGGTAGCAAAGGATCTGCCACATTACCAAAAATGTAGGAACCTTCAAAGCCTCCAAGCTCCTCCAGCTCCCACCAGAGAGCGAGAGCTGAGAGTCCCATATGACAAAAAAACAAGCAATAATTAAAAATCCCGATTTTGCCCTTTTGTTCAAGGTACGTAAATGTCTTTGCTTGCTTATAAGTTATTTCCTTTTTGGTAGTTCCTTAGCTCAGTAATCTGAGCTTGGGAATAGAGGAGTCTGAAAGGAGTGTTACTCTGAAACAAAACACCTGTCTTTCAGTCAAGACTAACTTGACAAGCAACAATTTAGTTGTCTAAACTTAGAGCTTTCAGGATTTCAGACTGCATAAATGTCAAGATGCCTAGGTAGGGCTCAAAGGTGAGCGACAGTGTAGGCAAATATACATCGCAACTTCAATTATGCAAACCCCGATAACTCTCAGTTACCTGAAGTTTAAACATGTCTTTCCTTGCTCTTAGCTTCTACATTTTTCTGTTAAATCCCTTTGTACTGAATCACCTATGTCTTTACCCAGCATAGCCTTTAAACTTTTACGAGCTCGGCTCCTGAGGAGCTTAGCGTGTCTGCCGGATCACAGCATCAGCAACCCCTTTCTGACAGAGCCTGTAATTATCCCTTCATGTTACCTGTTACATTTGGATAGAAGTATTAAAATAAATAAATGATCGTTTTCAGCTTTGTTGTCTCCAGCTACATTCCACTTCTCCACAGACATGGTGTCGCTGAGGTACCCTTCATCCTGATTTGAACGATACATGCCTTGAAACACCGTTCTTTAGTGATTCCTTGTTAGGGAGGTTGTGTCCTCTTATTAGCAGCCAGAGAACGGGATGGACTTGGCAAGTTAGCAGAATTCACCATCAGCAGGTTAGATTTCATGGACCCAATTCTGCCCTTCATTGCTCTCCATAACATCTTGGATATTGACTGATATCCAAGAGCCAAATATGCCTCAGTTTCTGCAGTTTTGGAGCTTAAAAGCTGCTGGGATCCAAATCAAGGCCCTCAGAGAAATTTTACTTTACGTGTTCCTGACTTACTTTTGAGGAGGTTTGTTGTGATTTGATTTCAGAGAGGTAGCAGTTCAGGTTTACAGGTCCCTGACCCAGCTAGAGACCTCAATAGATAGGTTTTGAGTGGCAGAAGAAAATGGCTGGCAGGAAAGTGTGCGAGACTTCTTCACCTCCTTTTGCACTTTTATATTTTCCAGCCTTACTTTCACCCCATTCCTGACTTACATTTGCCACTTTAAGTTTCCCCCAGCACTTTCTAACTTTCTAACATCTTCTGTTCTCCTGTCTATGGCAGACAAGTGGTGGAGGGAGTTTCTCTCCTTTTCTCCTTCCTCTTCAGCAAGCGTTCTCTTTTCTTTCAGGGGAGCAATCTGAAACAGAATAAGGTTGGGAGATTTTTTTGTTTCACCCCCAACAGCAAGGACTCTGGAGAGAAGAACGTCTGAATAAGTCAGGATGATGGGCAGACCGTTCTGCAAAATGAGAGATGGCGTACGCCCATCTCTGCCGTGATCCCTTTTCAGATAAACGTTCATTAGTGGCACTAGGGGGATGAAAGCTGCTGTACAAGTGTTGCCCACTCTGCAGTGGAGGATTTTTTGATAGAATAACGCCCCTGAACGATAAACTGGCCCCCATGACAAAGAATAAGGGGATTTCTGGCCAGGTCAGGCAACGTCTGCCTTCTCCGTAGCTGAAGGCAAAGAGCTTATCCTACCAGCACGAATGGCATCAGACATGGAGGATCCAGTATTGCACAGGAAAATAAAATCCTTTTCTCCGTCGAAAGCGGAGTTGTGCAGCTGAACTAGAAGGCAAGACGCAATCCAGTTTCATCTGTTGCTTTCGCTGAGAACGGGAAGAAAAGAAAACTAAATGGGGATATTAAATTGTAAGTTTTGTGGATAAAAAGCAATCTCATCCTCCTGACAGCAAACTAAAACCGCAAAGGAAACACAGCAACAGAAGACAGACCAGACTGTGCCCATCTCAATATTTAGGAAGTTCCAGTGTCTTAGGTGTTCCACGGCAATCAGAAATGGAAATAAATGAAAGTTGCCTTTTAATTGAATTACACAATGACATCAATTTGAACATTAGTAAACAGATGCAATTCTGCGCAGTGCTTTAAATTACGTTTCTCACATATGCATTTAATTTAAATTTATTGAGATGGTTATTTATGTTAATAAAATAATTAAAAGCAGTTATTTAAAAGTAACTATGAAATAGCTGTGTAACTACCTATATTAATAAGACAGTTAGTTAAGGGATAATGTCTATTGCTTTATAGTGTAATTGCAATAAACAGCTGCTGAGTTTGATTAAGAGCTGAAGTGGAGCTAAAGTGTTTGAGCAATCTCGAAAGCTATTTGTTGTAAGTGTACTACAAAGCAATAGCGATTATTCCTATTATACAGAAAGCCATAGCATAAACATTAAGATACAACTCCTTAGTAGGATGCTTTTTTTTCTTGGGTTATTCAAACATCTCCCTGTGAATGGTGGGGCTGGAGAAGGAGAGCTGGGGCTTTCGTGGGAAGGAGCCTTGGGGTGGGGGGGCAATAATTTTGTCCGACGCAGTTTTGTTTGTACCCAGAGCCACCCCTGTGGGAGCGCACACCTGAGTGCTAGGAGAGGCACAAGCTGTGCTGGCGAGCTGTTTTCTCGGGGGTGGCATCATGTGAAAATCTCTGGCTAGATCCCTTTCAAATGTTATGGAAAAAAATTCAACCTTGGCCCCAGGTCTGACCTAGGAATTTCTTCAGCTCTTAGTTGGAGTACAAAAAGGGAAAGTTGAGCATACAGGAAAAATCCTTCTGCAACTTCATCTATGAAATGGCTGCTGCCATTCCGTAACTCCGTCATTAACACACGAAGCAGACAATTCCCCATCCCCAAGCGTATCCTGCTTTATGGCGGTGACACATTCCTAACCCACAGACCATTAATTTCACTGGGATCAAGTAAGCAAACAGGCGTTACTTGTATTGCAGTTGTTATTTACAGACTCCGCGTTCTCCTGCTTCTGGGCAGCAGACTCATACAGAAGACATTTGCCATTAAAATTTCGGCTGTATTAGGGTCCCTCAAGTTTTGTAGGAAGTCAGGGAAGAGTTGCTTCATTACTTAAAAGCTGTTTTATTTCACCTTTTATTTGAGAGCAGCTTTGGATGGTGAACTCTGGCACGTTGATGGAGGCACAAAGCGCTATGAAATGCTGCCAAGCAAAATTTTACCCATCGAGATCTTACGTATGTATAGGTTTTGTAGTGAACTAGGTTGACCAAGTCCTAGATTAAGATTTTGGGGGAGTAGGGGATAAGAACGTGTCCCGAGTATCCCACCTCAGGTCCTGAGCATCTTCTGACCTTGTTGGCGCTTGGGAAAAACTCAAGGAAGTTCTCGCGTTCAGCCAGAACCAGACTTCTGTGAGATAGGTGGGTGAATCTGGTGAATCGGTGCTGTGAACCAAGCTCAGAGAGTATGTACTGAGGTCCGTTTGATCAAACCCCACCAGCTGATTTGCGTCGAGGTTGTAGGGATTTCACATAAAAATGTAAAACATTCAAAAGGCAAAAAAAAAAAAAAAGATGTTAGTAGTACAGTTACAGTAGTTTCCTCGTTTTGCACAACTTACCCTGAAAGATATGACATGTCTTCAGCTAACCAGTCACATATAATATTTTGAAAAAGCCACCAGGAAAAGGCAGCTTGACAAAGTCTGATGCACGGTGAGTAATCCAAGTGCTGATTCGCTACCCATCTTCTGTGGGTTGGTTTTGTTTCTGGTTAACGAAGGAAGCAGACGTACAAGTGGCTCGGTACCGAGAGTGTGCGTGTATTCAGATCCCCCTCCATGAGAGCACCGCTGCTGCTAGGATCTTCCCAAATAATCTCCGTTGGTGGCTGAAATGGAGCCCGGGACCTGCTCCGCTCTGACAGCTCCTACCTCAGGAGGAGCTTAGGCGACGGCAGAAAAGCCCACCCAGTGTACTCGCCTTGTTAAGCTTCTGGGGCTTGCAGGCCTTCCTAACTCTGCCCTGGGGAAAAACTGTGTAACAATGGATAAAAGACTTGGGCCTCCCAGCTTAGTTACAAAGGATTCTCTTCACTCATCCTCTTAGTGAGAAATCCAGTTGAATGCTTTTTGAAATCTTTCAAATATTAAAAATAAAATAAATCTTCTTATTCCGTTCCCTGGCGAGGCTCTTGACTGCAGTGCCATGTTGTCGTACGCTTCAGGTCCTTTCAGGACCCCCGTCAGTGATGTGGCTGCAGCCAGGTACGCCGGGAAAAGGTTATTCAGTTCTTTGTGCGCTTTCAAAGAGTCAAAGGAGAAAAACGAATGAGCCCTGAGAGGGGGAATATACAGCGGATATTGAAATAATTTGGTGGCAAGCTGCAGAAGGTTCACTGCTGCTACCTGGCTTGCTTGGGATCCGTTTTGGAAGAGCTGGAGTAAGTTTATTTGTTTCAGATAGAGAGGGAACTATTACTGTTTCACCTGGGCAGATGAATCATTGCAGCTGGTCGCTCGGAACAGTTACTGCAGAAAACACTTGGCAAATCAGTCATGACAAGAACCAAACACAATTTTCAGCTGCCTGAGAAACTGGTTTGCCTTCCTTTTCCTCCTCTCCTGAAATGTTATCTGCTCTCTTCCTTTAGTGCCAAAGTCAGCCTAGAGATGCTCCGCTCCCTCTTTGCACGTGCTTTTCCACCCAGTGGCGACAAGATCCTTCAAGACACTCTGAGGTCACTTATAATCTGGAAAAGTGAAAGCTATCCATGTGTGCCATCGTCAAGGGAATCATCAAGTGACTCTGTTACATGTGGTCTTAGAGGTCAATTTTCCTTCTGTAGAAATCTTTGACCAAGCACATTGTTGTCATTGCTTTGTAAAGAAACTTCCTTCCTGGGAAGCTCTTGCAAGCAGCAAAGTGGTTTATTCTCTCCGCCTTGCAGTCTCTCTCTCTTTCTCTCCCCTCCCAAGGAGCTGGTGAATACTCAGCATCACCTGATTTTAAACTCTTTCTTCAAAGCCTTGGGTGCTTCTCAGTCCTGTCAGAGAGCGTGCTGGTGTGTTCCTGTGCCACCTGGAGTTAGAGCAGATGAGAACCTGAATTTCTTAACATTTTCGCTAAAATATGTGTTTAAATTAATGTAAATTAAATTAATGTAGAAAATATTCACTTGCTTTGTTAGGTTTTTGTTGGTTTTGGGGGGTTTGGGTTTTTTTGACATCCTGCTATCTCTGAATTTAGCTTTGGTTCATTAGTCAAGGAAATAAACAGCTACATTTCTTATTATTCTCACTATCACAGAGTGTATTCTAAGCCCATACATATCCTGCAGCTTGTTAAATAATTCTTTATCCTTTAAGAAATTCCCATTAATCTCTGACCAAGAAGAGCAATAATAGGTTAGTTAGTCATCGTATATAAAAATCGGAATCATTTTTACAAGTATCTTTAATGGCTTCCATTAATTACGTGTCTTCATAAAAAAAGCTACTCCTCTCACACACAGCATCCTTTCATTCTTCAAGAGGATCTAATTTCTGAAATAACTGAAATTAAGGCACTGGTGCTTTGTTTGGGCAAATTAAGGAGAAAAAATACTCACACAGCTCAAGCAGAAGGTACGGAAATCACGTGTTCTATTAACTTGTCAGCTACCTTGGTATTATTAGCAAAATTTTACAAGTCAACCCAGTGGACTGCTGTGATTAGTGTTACACTGACAGCAAAATATTCCACGTGGACTGGGGTGTGATTTTAGCTGCAGCCTGGGTGAAAGTGAGACGACTTCCTTGCTGCTCTTGGCTTTGCATGTCTTTGGCTCAGGTTTCGTGGTGGTTACCCAAGGGCATGGCGCACCCGTCCAGTCCCATCCCTACCTCCCCGTGCCTGCCTGCCCTCCTCAGAGGAGTGTTGTGTTTCCATCTGCTCAGCAGCCTCAAGGGGAATTTTTAGGGTCAGGTGGTGGTTTAGCCCATTAGTTCTCTGATCAAACGCACATCTTCGAGTGGGCAAAAATGGTCCCCTCTGGGCTGGGCGGGCAGGCAGGACCAGCCCTTTCAAGGGCAGCTCAGACTGCTGGTGGATTAAAGTGGCTGTAAAACCACAGCCAGGATCATTATGTCATTCACTCCTTTTTTTTTCTTGCCCTTTGTTAATATAAGTATTAGTTTGCTACCTTAAACCCACAATAAAAGGCAGTGTTCACTGCCCTCCCATCAGAACTGCACTGGACAGTGCTTTCAGAACTCTTTCAAAAGGTGTCTCCTCTGTGTTCATTTGTCTTCCTCTGAAGATACCAGAGGCCCTGAGTAACGGATACAAATTTTCAAGGTCAAATGTAAAACAGAGGCCGCCTCTAACCCTTCACGGCCTCTTTAAACCCTTCCACAGTCCATAGGTTGAGAAACACTGAAGAAAGAAAGATGGTGCTGAAGCCTCTTCCTCTCCTGTTTTATTTCAGGTCATGTAACCTTGCTCACTCTCGTTGAAAGCCTGAGGAGCTCCAGGAAGGGTTTAAAGAAGAGGTCTTCCTCTCCTGTTCAGGTGAATGGTCATGAATTAGACTCTTGGGAGACCAAGGCAGTATAAATATCTAAGGAAATCTTCTGATTACACGTAGTGTTAAAAGATGCTAAAAATACTTCTACTACAATTAGTGCTGGATTTTTGTGTGTTTACTTATTTATCTTAATTTATTACTTTTTTTTTTCCCCTTCCCTGGGAAGTGTAGACCTATCAATAGATAAGGGGGAGCATTCTGTGTTTTTGTATGCAGTCTGAGTCCAGCACTTGGCCAAGACCCAGATCTATTGTGGCAAGAAAGTAATAGATGAACTAACTGGGGACTCAGACTCTCTGGCTAGCATCCAAGAAACATTTAAAAATGTAGTACTGCACATAACAAGTAGGAAGACGCATGCAAATGTTGATGTCGTATTGAAAACTGTTAACTTATTAATACGTTGGGTTTATAGATGTGCATTTGGATTTTAAAACCTGCTGTCTAAGTTCATGCCCTGAAATTACCTGCTGAACTACATGCCTGAAATAATATTTAAAGTAGTGCCACGCTGGTGAGGTACTTCTGAAGAAAATGACACTTCTGGATCCCGAGGGCTAGACTGTTTCTTTGGGGAGCATCAGCTCTGAGGTAGTGGCAGTGGCCACTGAGTTGAGCTCTCAGGAAGGTTCCTGAGCAACGGTCGCTCTTTATTTCTTCACCACGTCTTGCCTGCCTGCAGAGCAGCGAGTCATGCATGTCACCCTCAGGACCTTGTTGTACAGGTAGGAGAGTTCACTGTCTATAGGTTCATGTGATAATTGTGGGTCAAGAGCTTTGTGTGGTACCCGGAGATCTCCTAAAGCCTTTTAGAAGGGAGATTGAGGATCGTTAGCTAATACAAGATCTAGGATGATAATGATGCTAATACTTAGGATGATAATGAATCTGATTCCTTTAGGTCTTCTAGTGGGTGCAAGACACAGCTCATATTATCCCATCCGTGTTGCTTATGACTTCAAAGTCTGGAGAGCATTATAGTTTTTGATGTAGGTCGGGTTTGCCATCCAACCCTGGTGAGATATAAAAGGAGATTCAGTCACTTGTCTTGCAGACCGTCAATCCGCTGAGCAGAGCACCTCTGAGTACGCATAGCCACTGCCTGGAAGAATGGGTGAGGAAAGATGCTTGAGTCTCTGCTTCCGTGTATTTAGATGTGAGCCAGCTGCAATACGGTTCTCGGTTAATGTCACACAACTGGTGATGCAACCCCAGAATGGTTTTGGTTTCGCTGCCAAAGGTGTCCTTGCCATTTTCCGTGTCGATCTGAACACTTCTGAGGGTCTTTTGCTGCACGCTCGGCAGCACGTGCAAAGCGGGTGTAATCACAAAAGTGCAAAGAATTCTATATAAACAAGCTTGCTGGAAAAGTAGGTGAGCTCTGGTTGAGACAGGAATGTGAAATGATAATTTCTTCTACCACAGCGAGAAGCAAACCGGTTCAGTGATTGAGCTTTATTCACAACCATAGCTATCATCACTGACATTCACTAGAGGTGTCAAATTCCTGATTTTTATGCTTTTACGGTAGTATTTTATCTCTTTCCCTCTAGAATTATTATTTTTTTAGTAGGGATAGCTTAATGTTAGGGCTAACAGGTGGATGGTGGGACTTGGTTTTTTATTTTTTTTCACCTGACCTTACTCACTCCCTATTCCCATCTCATTCATGCTCAGAGCTTTGTTTGAGCTGGAGGACCAGTTTCACGGTGGTTGTACTAAGTGAGCTTGCTCAGACAGTGGTTTTTTTTCTAATCTCTCAACTCTAATTGTTGCATGCAAATTGTTTAATAAATAATGTTGGACAGGGAAAAAAAAAAGAATAGATATTAATTAAGAAAAGGATTTAGGCTGACTCAGTCTCCTACATGAGACGAAAGGTTAAGTAAATGCCAAGGCCACTATGCCTCTTCAAACAATGAATATTAGTTTTAGAATCATTAATGTCTGCTTAGAAAACAGAGTCATACTGGAGACTTGTATGCCAAAATAACCAAGGCCAGGGCTCTTTCTTTTCAATCCGAAGCTAAATTATTCTCCAATAGAGGGGTAAATGTATGCAATTAACGGCGCTAGGTAGGACAACAGGGAACGGCACTTTTAATACGTAGCCAAATTGAGATCAAGTTTTTCTTTGAATCTGGTAACTTGGACATTTAATATGCACAACCGAGCTCTGCAACAGAATTAGTGAAAAGAAGCAGATAATTAACTCCTTCACTGCTTGTCAATGGAGACAGAATGATTAGCCCGCTGTTTACTGTTTACTGTCTTCTAAAGTTGCTGGATCTACAAAAACAAAGGTTTTTTCAAGTGCCTCTCATAGGATTAAGACAGTTGTGTAGTCTTTATTAGAAAGAAGATTACCACATCATACTTTTCAAGAAAACTTCATCCTAGGAAAGATCTGTTTCTCAGGTTGCGGGGATTTGAGATTGGAACAAATGGGACCACGTGAGCTAAAGTAGGAATGCATGCTCTGTTTTGGTGTTGAAAAGCTTAAGAGGACTAGGCTGAAAGGCTCAATCATCTACTTATAAAAGTAAATAACAAAAGACTTCTTAAGGTGACTCTCACCGGTATGAAGGCAAAAGTCCAGGTGCTTATTAACACTTCCCCACACCCTCATGTGCCAAAAAATACTCTGTAGCAGACAAGACGTGCTACTTACCGTGGGTGCTAGCATCACCCATTTGGTACGGGTGTACATGATAACAGCGCTTAATTCTCATCCAGTGATCTCCAAGAGAATGAGTATATTTATTCCCAATTTACTGAAATAAAGAGATAAAAGATGGTGGTTTGTGTAAGGCAACTGAGTAGAGCAATGGCCAAATGGGTCTGAAGCTCGATTCCCGAGTCCTAGATAGTGCTAAACTGTAAACCTCGTGGAACTTAATTGGGATGTCTCTAACATACAGGTTTTGACTGGACAGGGACCCAATCCAATTGTCCCTGTGTTTCTAGGGCTAGTTTGATTCTGGAAAGTTGAAACCTGCAAAGTTAAAATGTATTTTTACATCTGTTTGTATCTAAACGAAGCCTGCGCTTCCTCGCTCTGGGTTCTGCTTGAGCTGCGACGCAGGCTTTTCACCTCTCAAGAAGGCTTTCCAAGCAGCGCGTTTGGGTGCAGCAGTGACTCCCGTGGAAGTCAACAGCCACATGCAAATAAATCCTCCAGTTTGAAAACGGTACACTTAAACAGTTCAAGTTTTGTTTCTAAGGCTGAAGCGCGTTGCACCTCTCATTGAACTGAGTAAATACTATTATGCCGGAGTCCTTTGCGTTGTCATCAACAGGAAGAGAGAGCTCTGCTCTAGGGCTTGTTTCACTGAAGGGTCTGTGCTGGAATGTGTTATAGTTACATTTAATATTTGTGCCGTGTCTAGATCCTCCCTCTCCGATTTCTGGTGCTTGCTGCTTTCAAGAGTGGAAAAAACATAGCTGAGGAACAGACCCATCCCAAGACACAAGCTCAAGCTCAATTCCAAGCCTTATACTTTCCTTTCAGACTTTTTACCCGTCACTACTAGGAAAGAGCAAAGATGCAGCCAAACACCAGATTCTCACTTTCTGATATCGGGCTCCTCTCTCAGTGAGTGGTTTGTTAGTTTGTAGGAAGCTAACACATTGGGTATTTTAACTGTCCGTATTAAGTCATCTTCATTAAGACCTTTTGGAAAGAATCTTTGTTTTCTACATGTGAATCTCTGTGTTTTCCTTTTGAGAATTTTATTTCTGGACATCCGAGCTCTGGATGACTAAAATTTGGTCTCTCCTACCCAGCTGGCCTGACTGTTGAGAGCACAATTGGATTCTAGCGATCTGAAGGTCTCTTAACGGAGGCCACCACAGCGTCTCAGCTGCGTGCAGGATCTGAACTGACTGAGGCCACCTAGGAGCAGCTTCCCTCTGACTGCAGTGGCCTGTTCCACCACTTGGCAAATATTTGATTTTGAAAGTTTTTAGCTCTCAATTACCACACCGTGAGTTCATGCCAAAAGGCCAGGTATGGCCTTGTTGTATTTGCTAAAAGTCTGGCCCTGGCACTGTGGTGTGGGAGGATCGCCTGTCAGGCGAGGCCTGAGGTCAAACTGGCCCCTCGCGTTCCTTGTACGGGCAATGCTACCTTTACATTTGGCTCTGGGGCGGCGTGGCTGATGTCATCAGAGAGAAAACCTCCAGGTTGCTTCATGTTACAGCACAGTCGTACTCATTATTTTATCCCCTATGGATACACTTCAACCCTCTCTGTCCATCCTGACAGGCACCGACTATTGACTCATCCCTCCATCCATCGCAATGGCCCTTGTGGCAACACCAACTTGGGGCAGGCAAAATGGCCCCAGGCCCTTCCTCCTGAGGTTGCTAACCACAGAAGCAGATAAGATGAGAGTCCAAATTGCTATACAGGAGCTGAGACTGCTGAGTCTTGGGAGCAGCCTGGATGTTGCCTTCTGCAAAGCGCCTTTTTGCACAGCGACACAAAATGTCCTTGCTTTGTGCTTCTTCACTGCGCTGATCCACGACGACGACCAGCTCGAGGCTGTGCTGGCTGCGCGCTCGGCGGGTCTCTGTAGGTAAGGATGTATGCCTCAGACCAGCAAAGGAATCCCTGAAATAGTAAAGGAGAAGGGAACTGAAGCTGTATTTGTGTAAGGCTGCTCGTAGAGGTATTGGCTATTAAGGCAGCTTGTGTTGCACTTTGGATACTAACGTGCTTAATGTGGCTGTGAGCACAGGGCCAGCTCAGCAGCACCGGTGAGTGCTGGCAGCCCCAAGCCGCTGCTGCCCCAGCTAGAGCCGGTCCCGCATTGATCTCACCGCCTGATCTCACCGCCTGCTCCAATCCTCTCTTCCCTCCCTCCAGGCTGCTCCAGGCCTTTCTCTCAGCGCCTTCACAGCCGGCTCTGATCTGCGTTCCCTCAGCTCCCGCCTGCTTCTCCAAGCCCCTGCCTCGCCGCCCCACGCGGCCACCACTGCTGCCGCCTCTCCGCCACCTCTGTGAGCCTCTGAGGCTCCGCTCCCCTGCCTCCCTGCCAGGTGCTACCCCTAAGCACACCGAGCACCCTCAGGGCCCCTTCCCTCATCTTTTACCTTTTCTTCCTTTGTGCTCCTGCTTCCCCAGATGAGCCCTGTCCCGCTCCCCAAGGCGTGACAACCGTGACTGGCATCTGTCTCAACACCGCTTCTCCTCCACCCTGGCTCCTGGTCGGGCAGGATTCAACCCTCACATCTCACTGGGGTGCAGAGGTTCTTATGCTGAGCTCAGTCTTTCCTCAAAAGACCTCACCCAGTTTTGTAGCGTAACCCATCCCATCAATCAGCGTATCTCCCAGTGCCAGCAGGCTGGACAGGAGCTCGGCTCAGCTCCTCGCAACGTTTAATCCCCAGCGCCAAGTCACCAGGACACTGTAGTCTACTGGGTTCCGCTCAGGCATAATTCCATCATTACCATTGATTTGTTCGCTCACGCTCCCCACGGTGCTTTTAATCAACTCTCCATCTTTGTGCCTTCACACCTTTACGCTTTTCATGATTGGCTCTGCTACCTTCTGCCTCTGCAATGAAACAGCACCATAGAAATCCTCCTGCCTCTTACATACATTAACAATTCCATTTCTTCTCTCTCTGGTCCAGTGAAGGGATCTCCCTCTCCCACAAAGGCGCCACTGTCTCTGCAGAGCACTCCGGTAAGCGCGCGGGGAATAGCTTCTATTCATTATTCCTCAAAGTCCAGTACAATGGGCTATAATTAGTTACTGGCCTCTTTGGTTTACTCCACCTTCAAAGGCTCTTTTATAGTTTAAAAGTGAAGGGAGATGCTGACGTTAATTTTGACTGTCTTTCCAGAGCATTGTACAGAGAAGATAAAACTAACGTGCAGGTAAAGGGATAAGTAACTCACTAGCCAAAAAAAAAAAAAAAAAAAAAATAGTAGCAAATAGGGTCATCACCACATTCATTTCATGAAAGTAGTGTGGTGTTGGAGAGAATTCATTAGCCTTTTTGTTCTGCATTATCGCCGTCATTTATCAGCAGCTGTATCACACGTCACAGCTACTATCCTTTCTGACATCCGGTGGGGGA
The DNA here is from genome assembly GCF_036417535.1 of Chlamydotis macqueenii. Taxonomy (NCBI): domain Eukaryota; kingdom Metazoa; phylum Chordata; class Aves; order Otidiformes; family Otididae; genus Chlamydotis; species Chlamydotis macqueenii. Next base: position 124,094,277 of record NC_141558.1, on the reverse strand, counting down.
CCAACGGACTCCCGGAGAATGCCGAGTTTCGACGCCAGGCTTGTGCCACGTGATGCACTAGGCGCTGAATTAATTGTGGCAGATAGAATTTTTTCCAATATACTCCTAAAGGGACACTCAATAAAGCGATGCGGTGTGGTTTACCAACTCAAAGAAGCATGGACAAATAAAACCCCATCAGGGGCCTGTCCTTCTTTCCCTTAAACCATCCCTAGTTCATTAGAAAGGAGAAGACTGCAGCCTTGTTCAAGCAGCTGAAGTTGCAGTTGTCAGTTCAGAAGAAAATATCTCATGTATAAAAGCGATGTACATCCACCATCCCGTCTAAGAGAAGGAGAAACCCTGTGTTCAAGTGCATCAAGAGCATCAGAGCAGGAGGTGCAGAGGCTGATCCCAACCCTCTAGACTTGGGCAAGCCAGATAACCCCGTGACTCAAGTGCTGGGAGCAACGGCGTTTGCTTACCCCACAGGCAGATTGTGAGGATTAATTAATATTTGCAAAGTGCTTTGAAGATGAAAAGTAGCGTGTTAAGTACTAGAAAGTATTATTAATAGTGATAACAAACTGATAATCTTGGGGTGTGTGAGTCTTTTCTTAACCTTTTCTAGCAAGACCTTTCATTGCAAACAGCTTGAACAAGTGACGCCACTACAGCCAGAGTGCCTGATCCCTTGTTTTCCAAAGCACTGGGGTTACGCTGGTTGAGCAAGGCACTAAGTGAGTACAAAACCCATTCTATTTCACCCTTGAAATAAGGGGATGCTAACTGTTAAATGTGTTAGAGTGGAGCAAAGCAGCTTTGGAAAGATCCCGACCATTTGGGTTTGGAGCCTGTGCTTTGCTCTCTATCAGCTCTGAATGCATCCCCAAATTTTCTGCGTTTCCCATCTGCCCTCTTGATGGCTGCTAGCAGCAGCTTCTCACTTGCCTGCTCCTGCTTCGCCCCCTCGACGTGCCGCGGTGGTTTGCGCGGTCACGCGCTGTGCGAACGCTTGCTGTAAGAGGTTCGCCAAACTTGGAGCCTCTCGTGGAAGCCTGTGTCTCCACTGAACAAGAAGTGGTGCTTTGATTCTTGGCAAGCTCCCTCTGCGCACAGCCACAGAAGGGGAAGGTCGAGGGCAAGAAGTAGTGATGTGTAGAGTATAGGGCTGGATCTTGCCAGTAGTGGCTCCTACCGTTACCCATTTGGATTTTATGCCAAGAAAATCAGGCACCGGTGTCAGACACCGTCAAGACGAAGTCTGTCAGCGTATTTAATTTGAAACAAGAAACAGTTTCAGTATTCTGGCATTATGAAAAATGTTCTTCCTCTGAAAACTTTGAGATCTAAGAATTTTGTCTGGAGTGTAAACAGTACTACTCATGAAGAGTAAAATTTATTTCTGAGCTTGATAGGGTCAAGTAACTCTAACTAGGATTAGCTAGTGTTTCACAGAACCTGATGTTTTTTGTGGCTAGGGAATCCCTCGAGGAAGGAAGATATCCACGTTTGATGAAAAGCTCCTAATAAAATTAGGTACTGCTCCCGAGCTTATCAAAGGAAAATGGAAAGTCATGGAAATTAGAAGTGCAGCTCTGGAATCTCGTAAAATCCTGACAAGATAGCGATCTGGAATTCGCCGTCCATGACTTTTTCTCTTTTTCTGCCCCATCTTCCTGTGCACACGTAATCCTGCACACACAGCCCCTGCTTCTTTCTCCAGTCAGAGGACCTCAGTTGTGTCTCTCATTTTCTCCCTCAGCAGCCCCACCTCTAAACCCCCCACCAAAATTAGGGGGGAAAAAAAAAAAGAAAAAAGAACAGCAGTCAGGCTGGGGTAACTTTATGGGACTGTCCCAAGATAACCTCTGCCATACTTGATACTGGTTTCTGCAAGCAAACTAACTGGTTGAACAAATGGGGAGGAATATCTAATGTCAAAACACAGGTGAGAGTAGTGGTACAACAGCGATAAAAAATCTAGCTGTCCAAAATCTGCAATGTGATCACTCTTTTTGGTTCATTGCTGTCACACTCTGATACTCGAAGCTCTAGCAAGGACACTGCTCAGGTTTTTGGTTTTGTTTTTTTTTTTTTCCCCTTTTCCCTCCTTTTTCCCCCCAGGTTGCTTTAATCTGTAATATCAGCAATAATCACTGTGCTATTGTTGCCTAGGCATTCTTGAAGAGTCAGAAGTGGACTGTAATTGAAGAGTTCATTATTGAGATCAGTTGGCTCCTTGATTACAGTGGCAAGGTGAAATACATATCCTCACCAAAAAGCAACCGCTAAACCTTTAGAGAAGTCACCCACTTTTTACTCTTTTTCATTAGGACCCCGACAAGCTTGTCAGCAAAATTAAAGGTATGTCATTCACGTCGTGCATGCATTGCAAAGGACTATAAACCTGCCAACCTCTTTGATGAAATAAAAGGGTTTTATTTATGATTCATGTAGGAATATGAGGTTATTTTTATTCTGTCAGTACACTAATAATCAGACAAGAGCTCAGGAAATGAGAAGGCAAACTGACAGGGAAGGTTCTGATAAAGGGGAACCCTCTAGGGTATTTTGCCCCCTTTGTAATCTCATCCTTTTTAGCGTGAGGTTATCAGCGTGGCATAGCGTGATCTTGCAACGAGCTTGGCTCGCAGGAACAAAGGGAGTGACTACCTAGCAGGACTTGAGGTGTAATTCCACCAGAAAAAGAAAATAGTTCCAGAGAGGTCTGCATTGTGGCAGAGATGCAGACAGGAACTTCCAATCTAGTTTTCCAAGAGCACAGTGAGTTGTAAAGATACACTTCTACTTGGTTTCCCTACGGGGCAACGTAACCAATCTTAACAGCAACAACAAAAGAGACCTTGTACGGAGCCATTGCCAATTTGTTACCTGTTTGTTTTATACTAATTTTTACAGGACCCAAAGCAGGGCGTTTTTCCCAGCGCTCCCAGTCTAGCTCGACATGAGATACGGCAGCAGAGTAAAGGGAGGACGGGGAAGTAGCTCCCTTCGCAGTCCCTGGTCCATGTTTATGCTGGGAGAGCAGCTCAGTAGCAGGCAGCATTTCAAAACATGTCTTCCTCTAAGTGTTTCAAATATCTCAGCAGCTTGAGGCTGCTTTAGTTCTGTCCCAGCTGGGCAAAGCTTCTGGAAGTGCGTTTTGTGCTTCTTGGTGTAAGCTGTCATTCATCCCATGAGCACAACCGTGATTCCAGAAATGCTCCATGCGAGTAAAACGGCATCGCTGTATCAGCTGGCTGGCCTCAAGTGCCGTGGTTTGCTGAACAGTGGTGGGCTGGCAGGAAAACGCAGCCTAGCAAAATGTATGCAGAGTGAAGCGAAACAAAGTTCACCGGAGGAAGGAAAATAATACTAATCCTTCCTTCAATAAGCAGGGAGCTAAGTACATTTTGCGTGGTGAAGAAACGTAAAAGCAAAGGGAGGAAAGCACACATCTAAAGGTGGTGCGACTGCCTTCCTCTCTAAAGACAACATGTGGGGCATTTGGGTCTGAATAATAGCGGGGGTTACACCCTGGTATATTCCCTCTAACCGGAGAATCCCCTTGGAGTGAGGGACGATGCTAACATTTTCGTGGGATGTTTAAATCGTTGAATAGATCTGCGGAGGATAATAACTAGTGTTTGAGATGGGATTATATTCGCTCTTCAGTGCTGTGATCTCTGTGATAATTTTTCATATTTGGATTTGGGCCTCACAAAGGTTTGAGAAGTTTGGATTTGGTTACGTGGAGCTGGCTCTGTAAAGATGGGTCACGACCCAGGTATCAGAAATGCACTGAGCGGATGCAGTCCGGTTGTTGGACGTAAAGCTGTTCTTTGTGATCGTGTTGGGATACTCCAGAGTGACACCTTCCAGACTCTTGTTGTGTGTCCTATACCATCCTACTGATGCTGAGATTCGGGGTAATTCATAAGGCATGTTTTTATTGCAAAACATAAATCACAGAGAGCCTCGGACAAGAAGCAGCAGGATCCTGCTGTTTGCAGAACACTTGGTGCTCATCCCTTCTGAGAAGCTGGCCAACTGGCGAGAGCTGACTGGGTTTTTGACTACTGTATGATGCTGAAAGGACACAGAGTAACCTCAAGGTCCCTTTAAAAACCTCCTTTCTTCTGTTGACTCAGTGATTTATAATAAAGCATAATTTCATTTCTCTCAGCTAATTACAAACTGCTCCCTTCCAAACTCTTGATCTTTCCATGCAGCCAAAGGCATCGCTAGCAAATCAGACCCAAGATTTAGGAGGTTGCGGTACGGCACCGCTGTTCCCGTAGCAGTTGAGTTCTTCTCCTCGTACCTCTCAGGCCTGCCGTCGTGCTGGAAAGTAGAGCAGGTAACTGCTTCATCAGCCTGAGATTTCATTCTCCTGGAGCACAGAGGTTCATTATACTTACTTTATCAGCAGTAAGGTTTACTGCCGAATCCATGAGAGATATTCATGTGAAACACGAGCAGAGAGAGAAGCATTGCATCTTTTCATTAATAAGCCCTCTTCTGGGATCCGGCATTAGTGAGATTCAGCGGATCATAGAGCACAGGGGTATCATTTTTACATGATTACTCTAAATTCTTAAACCAGAGGCTTAAGAGAGAGGCTTCTCACAAAGGCAGCTGGGGGAATTGTTAAATGATTGGCACAGTGCTCGCGATGGGCTGAACCACTCTGGGTACCCCCAGTCGTGAGGGGTACCAGCAGGCATTTTATTACCTGCCGTGGAGGGAAAAGTGGGAAAGAGAGAGTGTATCAGACAGAGGAAGATGTGCTGACCCTGCAAAATATCTCTGTAGTCTCTCTCCTCCTGAACAGAACTCTTGCCGCAATACTGATGCGAGGCATCATCACACCGCGCACAGGCTGAGCCATTCTCTTTCCTCACCATATCTTCTTTGTGTCTAGGCTTATTTTTAACCTGTCTGATCCTACCTTCTTTAGTATCACTACTAAAATAGTCCCTTTGCAACCTCCACCCCTGGATAATTAATTTTTGACTGAGCAGCGGGTCATTGAATTCCACCAAACATGATACATCATCTACACGTGGGAAACTTTGGGTGGCTCAGAGGACTGGAACACAGCTAGCAAATCTTTGCTAGATTGTGAGGGTGATGACATTAACAACAGCAAAAGGTATCTGTGGATTCTGGAGACCTGCATTGTCTGTGATTTCATGCAATTCCATCCAAAAATATTGCCTTGCGCTCCCTCTGTCTGAGCTGTTCAGTCCTCTCCTGCCAGGCTGTGTGCAAACCAAAATCAGGATGTTGATGTGGCTGAAATAAAAACTCTTTTTTTTTTTTTTTTTCCTCCCTGGATTAGTTTTCAGCTGGATAAGTTCCTTGATCAGTTCCAAAATACAGATGCACAAATGCTTATCCCGGCGTGAGAAAAGGGACCCCGTGGGGACCAAAGGGGCTGGACTGCTGCTGTCATTGACAGTCAAAAGTGTTGGCTGAGCTGTGGTTTCCAGTCTGCGTTTAGAAAATGGAGATAATAGCAATTCCTTACTTCTTTACTTTTTATGGTAAGGAAAACATTGTCAACATTTACTGCATGTGTCCGTAGAGCTGGATCACAGAGCAGGTGTTAAATCTATGCAAACTGTGCACAGCTTGGGTAGATGTGCAAGAAATACCTACTCGTTTCACCAAGGAGAGCTTTCAGTGGGAGATGAACGTGAGAATCAATACAGCGAGTGAAAAGCGCGGTGCCGAACCGCGAACCACGACCTCTCTGTGAAGCCTTCAGCGTTCTCTTCTTGATTCTATACCTGCCCTAAAGCAATTGCTGTGATAGGCAACGACTGCCAGCGTCTTCCCAAGGTATCGTTAACTCTGAAATACGATGGTGACCACTGCTCCGTTAACATTTCTTTGGTGGGTCAGCTATTTCCCCAATATGTTGAAGGCCAGTTGCAAAAACCTCCTGCTTCTCAGTCAGCCTAATAGCTAGAGGTTGTTTTAAGCTCTGCAGTTTAAAAGAGAGGAGTTGAAAGAAACAAAGACCACAACAGACCTGTGAAACCGAGAAACCATATTGGAGATTTCTGAGGTATCCTGCTGCAAACTATTTTGAGCCTTGGTGTAAATCCATCAATTTTCAGGTTTTTACTGATTTTAGGCAGAGATATTCCTCTTTGAGAAGACTTCTTTCAATATAGCTCTTTCTTCAAGTCCAAAAAGAAAAAGAAAAACAAGAACCAAGAAGGTGAGGTCGTGTGGGGGGCTGAATAATCCAGATCAAACGGCAAAGAACGCCCAATTAGAAGCCAACACATTTCTCTTTTCAGTATCTCTGAAATTGTTTGGCAGACTTAATTAGAAACAGGTGCAAGCTATAATATTTATTGCAACAATGCATCATTTTTGTCTGTTTCCAAGGTCAGCGTTCTAGCCAATAGGAAGCCAGCAACCCACAGGGAGTATAACTTAGTCTATATGGGTAAAACGTGAATTACTTAACCCTTTAGCTAACAGAACGAAACACAACATTGCGCAAAGCGCGAAGCTTACAAAATAGAAAATCCGGTAAGAAATCTTCCATGATAACAGGTTCCAGTGAAGTAAGTGACATCACCAGCTGAGCTAATAGCCAGCCTTAGGTAAAATGGAGTAGGTACAGATAAGGAATGAGAAAAACACCTTTTTTTTTACTACTTCTCTTTCAAAGGCCTGGGTTTATGTAGAATTTGCTGCAGTAGGAGGCCGTGATTGCACGTTATCTAGCGCCTACTGTACAGTTGGGTCCCAAACGCCGCGTTTGGCTGAGCTTGAGCGATGTGTTCCTTTGCCTGCGTCTGTCTCCGGGGGAATCCGGCTGCAGATGCACCTGTACAGAGGCACCTAGGCGCTGCCTTTTTCGCCTGCCAGATCAGCGTGCCGGGGATTTCGACTGCGAGAAGCCTGAGAGAGAAAGTTGTCCATCCTTCTCGCCTTTTAAGACAGCAAATTTAGAGAGACAAGGTCCACGAGTAAGTGTCCCAAACATGGTTTCGCCTGGTCCTGCGGTGATTCTGTCGGTTAACGATGGTGTCGTGTGCTTGGTTACAAAAAAAACCCCGTTTTCAAAGCCAGCACTGAATTCCCTCTTGTGAGTTTTTCTCATAATCTTTGCATGACTTCTTTGTGCCTTTGCGATCATTTGGGAGTGAGGCTCTTTTTTAAAATTCTGGTTTGTTCCTTTTAGATGTGACAAATATAAATAGGGAAACAAAGCGGCATACGTTAATAATAGAGATGTGTGAAATTGTGGGAATTTTGCCTTTTTGCAAAAGCCGCAAGAAGCTGCCAATATTTCTGCAGACGGAAACTATTTTTTTTCCACATTCAGATCATCACACAGCGTAAAAATCTGTGGGTATTTGTGTATCTTTGGATAGATGCTAAAGGTAAGGAGGAAATACAGACTTACCGCTTGAGAATCTACACGCCCTGGGTCCCAGCGTGTTCTTTTGGTACCCACAACTCCCCGAAAGGCACATCAGCATTTAGTCACGACCCTTGCGCAGATTAATTAATTCCTAATGTTCTGTGTGATCTCAGGAACCATCCTTAAGAGAGTATCGTCTGTCCTTTGAATTCAGAGGTAAAATAATACAACCACGTGATATTGATGGATTTGGGATTAAATTCTGAGTGAGCGTTTAGTGAGAGACAGATCCTGTAGTCATTTTTAGAGACCTCAACAGAATCAACACTTATGTTTCGAGAAGACCCCTTCTCCCCTACACCTTAAGAAGTTCAGACCTGGCTGGAAACTTTACAGCTCAGTGTCCTTGCCGATTTGTTCCCTTTAGTGAATTTAATATCCCACACTTTTTAACTGAGCCTGGCTCACGGCTTGCAAATCCTTTTAGTAGTGGGCTGGTGAGTTTATACATCGTCCTGTGCATCACAGGATTGCTTAGATAATCTGTTTCTTGAAGAATTCGTAAAGTCTCCTCCCTCTAATTTTTCCCCCCTCTGCCTCTCCTCCTCAAAAGTACAGGGCTCGTACAGGGCTAGCTCTGAACCTGGGAATCTGTCGCGTTGCGGTAGCGGAGGCTGTTGCCAAGGTGTCACAGGTGTGCGCAACGGGGAGCAGAAGGGAAAAAAAGAGAGATTGTAATGGTCCAAAGCCTGCTAGGATGGCAGCTGCCATCCTGCGGAGCACCTCTGGTGCCAGGGAGCCGGTGAAATGAGGGGAGGGCAGAGGGGAGCCTCCACGCGCTCGTCAGGAGAGTTCAAGCTGGTATCTACAGTCCCTCAGAAGGCGTCCAACGGGAGTAGCGTGGGGACGGGAATGAACAAGCCAGGCTTCCGCAAGGGAGCCAAGCAACACGTAAAAGTGACGAGCGCACTTGGGACTTCTGGAAACACGCTGAGGACACTTGGGAAAGGGGATGGTGATTCTGGGAGGCTCGAGGTGTTTTGCTTTGTGTCCCGAGTGCTAAGCCAGACTTGAATCGTATTTTACTGGGAATCAGGCAGCTCCAATTACAGGTGAATGGCTTCAGTCTTGGGTCATTTCTGCATTGTACTTAAGTGAATAATACCTTCCCTTTCTTCTTCTTTTTTTTTTTTTTTTACTCATTGATCAAGCTGCTTTTGAGAAAAGTGATACTTTGCATATCTGGCTAAGTGCTGTTAACAGCCTCTGCCTGCGGTTTGTTAAAATTAAAAAAAAAAAAAAAGAAAAAGAAAAAAAGAAGTGTGATCTTGCTGGAGAAGTAATTTGCTTCTCTCCAACCAATGATGGCTTGCACTTTATGCAAACTGGTATCTAGGGACAACAAATCCCATTTAATACATATGCATAGTTCATAAAAAAAACGACGTGAGAGAAAGAGAAAAAAGATAAAGCAACGAGTCAGCAAAAGAACAGGTTCCGAGGAAATTTATTGTCCCAAATTGGACATTTGTAACAGATGATGTGAACAAGTGTTAACTTTGTTTTCAGCAGCTCTTCACGTACATTCACTAGACATCACACAGATTATGTTTTAAGGATCTGAACTGTAATAAAAAAAAAGTGTCTGTGGGCTTTGGAGTGTTGTGTTCCATATGGTTGGGGAAGTGCGGAGTTATTGCGACAAGCATCTTGTGAAGCTCATTACGCGCGGCGGTGTTAGATGCGAATTGCCGCGCATCGCTATAGGGTACGTACATGACATCCCACAGTCAGCAGATAGCAACTGGAAATGAAAGATATGAAGGCACAGAGTACAGCTTCAGGGAACATGTTAGACAAAACATCTGCTGGTATCAGAAAGCTGCATTATCAGATCATTGTGGGCATGAATTTTTTATAAAGACTTTTTTTTTTTTTTTTTTTAAAGCTGCAACTTTGAAAGTGACATTTTGCGAGAAAGTTTTTGATTGAAGTGTGATGTCAGGAGAAAGGCCAGTCTAGTTTATTATCTGTGTAAGAGCCAGTATCGGCAGCCTGAATCCGCGCCTTTCTCCAAGCAGTTGGGTTGGCCGTTTGCGTATCACAAGTGCTTTTTCCCTTCCGATCTCCACGGCTGATAAAACCTTGACCCGCATCACAGGTTCTAGCTCTAGTACCAGGCTCCTCGGCAAGGAGTTTTCCAAGTTTTGTTCCTGAAGGGCTACTTGGTGACGTGGCTTTGGGGCTACAGAACAAAATCCACCCAAAACACAGAACCTTTCTGTTCAGAAGATGGAACGCGGCGTTGGCCACAATTGAAAAGCCATCGCGCGTTGCTTACAAAAGCTCCTCAGGCCCACGGGCTGTACTTCGGGAGCGTTGCCGTAAGCTGTGGACATCCCGGTGCTTCGAGGGGCCTCCTGCCTACTTGACATTCCTGACGTTCGCAAGGGCAGGGAGATGGCATGAAATGCATGTGCGTATTGTAACTATTTACATTCAAACGGCCAGGCATTTTCCAGTCTCTCACCTCTCCTGCCCCAGCCATGAATTTCCCTTCCTGTCACTGGTGTTAGAGGGCAAGGCGACCTCCCCCTCTGCAGCAGCAGGTACCGGTGAAAACCCTCACTTTTGTTCCTCTGCAGATGGTCTCTCTCTCTCTCTCCAGTCAACTGCTTCAACACTGTTCATCCAAAAGCGAGCAAACTAATTTCCTATGCCGATTCACAAATGGTCACCTCAAAGAGAAGACCAAAATTTCCCTCATTTTTTGGACTTCTTCCTATGTGTGCGTAAGGGAGGATGGGAGAATAGAGGGACGTGCCCAAAAGCATCACGACTTATGGAAGGATTTAGTTGTCAGCGGCAATTTTTTATGGAATGCTGTTCATTAAGGTAACGAGGGCTGCAGAGAAAAAACAGAGGCGACTTGCGCTCCGTCACCGATACTTAGGGAGCCTGAACGGAAGCGAGGGATTTTGCCGGCCTGACCTGTTGCTGAACGAGGCAGTTGTCAGGTGAGGGATATAGCTGCTGAGAGCAGCTGCCGAGAGAAACGACGCTCCCCGAGATGACAGCCCATCTAGGCCACGGCTGTAACATCATTTTCCCAACCGCGGCCTTTGAGTAGCGTTTAAAAACAGCAGGCCTGGCACACAGGACATGCAGATCAGGGTTTGACTGTGTCGCTTGCCCAGGCAGGAGCTGCATCAGGAAGGTAATTCAGCGTCCTCGCTGGTGTATAAAAATAACCCTGATGGGTTTTGGTGATTGCTTCCTTGGGCCGAGATTTTAGAAAATACTTAAAGATAAATTTAATGAAAACAGAAGCAAACCAGAGCTGAGTAGTTTTGGTTTTGTTTTTTTTTTTAAATCCTGTTTAATTAGAGGTTTATTACGGACTGAAATTTTGATTTTAAACTTGCTCATGTTTGTGGAAAGAAAAAGCTGACCGTGGATCTGCATTTCCCAGGGGACCTCTCCACTGGACTGGCTCACGTCTGTGCATCCAGGCGTGAAGCTCCCAAAACCCTGCACTGTTCTGGTTTCGAGGGGGATGAGGAGGAGATCTGGCCTTATCTGAATACCGGTCATCACGGACGTAGTTATAGTTGTGAAAAAGTGAATCAGAGGCCGCTACATTATTAATGTTCTTCTTTTAAAGAGTGCAAAGCTCTTCTATCTGAACTTCATGTTCCACCTCCGGGGAGCCTGAGAAAGAGCTGCTGCTGAGCTCAGGCACTGGGTTAACTGGGAACTTGCCTGGGCAAGCTCATCTCTCCTCTCCAGACCAGAGACTTTCTCCTCTGAACCAGTGTCCCAGCACCCTGGTGGGAAACGTGTATTTGGAGTTGGGAGACGGGCAGTACAGCCCCCTCAAAACGAGACGTCACCCAAATTTCTTCTTAACTGTTGTATGCAGTGACCCAACCCGGAGCAAAACTGAGTCCTGCCGTCAGTCCTGTCTGTACAACTGCGTGTAGAAGGCAAGAGGAAGCGTTGAGCAACCTCTTTGGACACACAGTCAGGTCGTGTTTTATCTGCAAGCCAATATATCAACATGCACTAATTGCTCTGTGTGATTGCAGCCACAATTTTAATTGCAGGGGCTGATATGTGAACATATAGTCCATCCCCTCCTTTTTTTCACCTTAGCTTCTAGTTTGGGTTTACACCCTCCTTTGAAAGATTTCCTCAGCCATTCTTCAACTTTTCTTTGTCTGTACGTGCTCTCCCTTGTAGCAGAAATACTTCTGAACAGGTGAGTGTTGCAGTGAATAGATAAGATTTCTTATAGAACGTGTCTGTGTGCGTACATATGTGCATATATACATAAATTGGGTAATATATATACAAATTGTGCCCCACCTACAGATGGTTGTCATACGGGAAGCTCGTAAGGAGCGCAGGCAGTATGTCAAGTCAGCAGAGCGAGCAGAGCTGGCGTTGCAATGCGGCGAGGGCGGATGGAAGGATATATGGCCGTGCGGCTAACGAGAAGGGAAGGGAAGTGGCTGGAGGGTGAAAAGATGGAATGGGTCCCAAATGTGGCACGCGCATATGCTGCCGTACAGCAAACGCAAACCGCCACCACCGCTGACAAGTGTATTGCACCTCAGGAAAACAGCTGTGCCAAGTGCCCAAATCCACGTTCAGCCTCCTGACCCCGGTGTCTCCCTGGTCTGATGTGGATTAAACTGGTCAGGCCGGAGAGCCCGTCTGAGGACGCATTCCACAGAAATAATGGCTCAGTAAATCTCCGAAACACTTCTTGCGCAGATAGCTATTTTGCATTTGCAATCTTGCTTTGGCAAGATTGTTTTATTTTATTTTATCTTATTTTATTTAATCTGCTGTGCTCAGTATCGCATGAGCACTTTGATTATCTGTGCAGATCATTGCATGGTTTAGCGCAGTTCTGTGGCACAAACCCTCCCACATAACCCTATTATTTGTTAATAATTTTTCTATTTTGAAGAACCACCCTTTGACACATGAGCTGGATCTCCTGTTCTCAGGCATAAATATAATAAAGTCCCCTGTGAAGAGCATCCCTCTAACTGGTCCTATCTGCTCTGTATATATTTGAATATATAAAATATTAATAAATTATTTGAAATGTTTAATCATATCCATTTGACTCTATGAGACTGAAGGGTTTCTGTGTTAACCGCCTCTGCGATATCCACATACCGCTGATTTGTTGTTGATCTTGAGTTTTTAAAGCAAAATAAAATTGAGGTTTGCAGTTTGATTTGAATTAATCGGGTCTGATTAGACAGGAAGAGATCAGGCTGTTCTGGAAATCATATCTTAAGTAAAAGTGCTATTTGTTTAACATTATTTTTTTTTTCCAGAGTGCTAAATCTTATGGAGGAGGGCATTATGATGAGGTTCAAGGTGTAGGAAAGAAAGCAGTTCTTAATGAAAATACAGATATTTTAGAATGGAGTCACCTGGTGGTAGGTCTCATAAATGTACATAAAGAGGTGCTTCCTAATATTATTAGTTTGGGTTTTTCCTTCACATCTCGCTGACTGTCCATCTAAAAGCTGGGATGGATGGAGTCACAAAAACAAAAGACTGTATTTAGTTTAACAAGCCAATTTAAAGAGAAAGGTTGGAATTACCTATGGCAGAGGACAGTTATGCAAACTAAATGATTCTTCAATTAATAATGAGAGCTACGAAAGGCAAAGGAGATGGGCTCCTCCTCTCAGAAGGAGAAAGCCTGTGGTTCCCCGTGCATCCCCGTGGTGGGTACCAGGGTGCGTGAGGGATGCCGTGCTGAAGGGCTTCCCACCAAACCCTTTCGGGGCCTCTGCTGATGGCATCTTTTCAGTGGAAAGGCTCCAATGGGAATTTTGTATTTCTCACCAGGTTCACCTCAGACAGTCTCCATCTCACAGGGCTCTGTTAGGAAGCAGCAAGCGGACCCGGGCTGCACCGGCACCTGCCAGGCCCTAAACTGTGAGTACGGTGCCAGAGGGATTTTAACCACAACCCACTCTTTCTCTCTTGCTCTTCCTTTCCTCACCCACTGGTTTGCAGCCTGGAAAACGGGCCGTGGAGAGATACAAGCCTACCTGTAGGACCATCGGTTTGGCCTTCTTCACGCAGCTTTTATCCTTCTTTTCCATCCCTGACTGTTGAGCTCCAGAGCAACAAGCCAGATGTTAAAGATGTGAAAGAGCAAAATCCTTTGCAGACTGTGCCAGCGTGCAGAGTCAGAGGGGAAGTGAGCAATGACGTTGGGAGAAGGGGGACGAAGCGATTATCCGGCGGTGATTATTCGGGAGGGCAGTAGTGGGAGGTGCTGGAAGTGACAGGGATTCACTACGGGACGCAAATCACTTCAGGCGAAGCCATTAGGATCAATTTGAAATAATTTGAAAGAGGGAGGCTAAAGTGACAATAGTATCTTTTAATTGAAATCACAAGTATCATTCTGCAAGATATGATTTAAAAGACCAGGCAGAGTTACTTCAGCTGAACGGTGGAAAAAGTTTTTCTTTTTAGATACCCTTGCTTACTAAGATCAAAATGGAGCAGAATGTTTTTTTAAAAAATTCCTAAATCTCCATTATATATATTTTTCTATTTCAATGCTCTCTTTTCTCTTGATGGGCATGTTATAAATGGAATTAACTACATTACTAATGCTTTTAATCTGATTTTAATAGAGCCTGGGGCTGAAGTGTGGAATCAGCATGTGTCCCATTAGAAGAAAAATACAGTTATAGCAACAATAAATATCATGTCCAGATAAACACATTTGTCTACGCGTTACTTTTATTTGTTGAGCTGAGTAGCCTATGTAGAGACCCTGGGGGTTTTTTTTGTAGACACTTTTCTAAAGCTGAAGCCCGTACGATGGGATTGTTACTGGTTTTGGCAGCAGAAATGCAAACTTGGTAAAAGAGCCTGGCATGGCAAACCCCTGAGTTCTGACATGTCCCATTTGCTCCTGACTCTTTGATTTCTGCTCGCAGAATCTGGCGTATGTTGGGCATTGACCTTGCTTTTTTAAATACACTTGTTTTAGAAGACCTTTGCAGAACGCTGTCTGTTTGGCCTCGATGTAAGCTGTTAGGGAAATGTAGTACAAACACAGAAGTTGTGTGTTTTGAATGCCAGAGATGTTAAGCTGAAGAGCAGTTGGTAAGATCTATCCTTCTGACTGCTTGCTGTGCTCTGAACAAGGAAATGTCCTTAAAGAAACGAAAAAAAAAATATTTATCCTGCATTTGTATGAGGATTTTTATTTATTTATTTTTCGCAGGAAGTTCAGGACCAGACTTCCTTTGCAGTCTGCAGTATTCTGATAGGGCTCTCCGACGCTCGGTGCAGTGAAAGCAAACATTTGGAAAAGTAAGTGATTCTTTGGGATGTCCCAGGTCAGAAGTCACTGTCTTGTTATATCATAGAATCAGCCCCCCGTAAATGTCTCTGAATACAGGTGGCTCAAATATGGGAGTAACTTCTTCAAAGCTTGGCCTCTTCCTTGTGGAGCACCACACTTCAGTCATGTATCGCTGTGCAATAAAACAAATTGCTGGGTCCCAACAGGGCAAAATAGAGTGAGGGAATGAGAGTGCCTTTATAAGATGGATAGAAGACATGTCCTTCGTTAAGCCTGTGTCTGCTGAAGTCCATAGAACTCTCCTATCAACTCCAGTAACAGCAAAAGCAGAAAGAAACTTGGACACGCGTTTGAGATGCGTTTGATGTTCTCCTGTTGCTGGTAAGCAAACTCCTGCACCCTTTACTTGGGCTTTAAGGTTTGGAGCCTGGAAATTCAATCAGCTGAAGAACGTGGCCCTGGAAAGGGTTGCTGAGTTTAGCCGTATCTGAGTAAGTGGCAATAAAACTCTACACATAGGAAAACAGATTTCAGATTGCCAAAATAAATGTAAATTTGAATTCGTGGTCGTATGTAGCTCTTCAGGACAAAATCTGGCTCCATGTGCAGCAAAGAGAGGCATCTGCGCTCTGCCAGAACATGAATAATAATCTTCTGTGGCCCGTGGACAGCACTGGCTTCCTCTCAAAGACTTTGGCTGGGTTGGCTTTGCAAACACACAGGAAGGGCACGAAGACCTGTCTTTGTTGACACTGGGTTAAGAGGCTGCGAGTGTTTGACGTGGAACGTTTCCTTGGCTAAAGCAGTTACGAGTAGGTTTTGGTTTTTTTTACCTCTTTCTGCAAACTTGTCTCCCTGATTCAGTGGCGGCACCGCGAAGCCCTCCTGTTACTGTCAGTAACTCATCTCCAGCATGTATACTGGGTTCGTGGTCTGACCCATGAAGTTTTTTGGGGAAATATGTGAGCGTCGTGCTACCGGTGCCAGTGCTGGTGGCTGCTCTACGTAGGATCTGTTGGACCTGTGCCACCAGTCAGTGGGAGGGATGGCAGAGCTGCTGCCACCTCTGTAAAGGAGACCAGCCCGAAATTCCCTTAACCAGCACTCACAAGCTGGTCTTTTTTTCAGGGAAATGGCTTTTATTTGTTGCGAATTCTTCATACAGAAAAGCTGCTTCTGAAAACTAAATAATGTAACATATTCTGGGTTCTGGGCAGATAAAAATTGAAAGGGCTGTGGTGTTTGTGGAAGTGGAATGATAGTGACAAGCTCCGCAGGAAGTCCCCGACGATGGCGTTGAGGGACTCGATCCCCTACAAAATGATGAAAGGCTCTGATGTAATGGAGTTTTGTGAAACAATCTGGGCATAAATGCCACATTCTTCCCCATTAACAACCGCTTTCCATTATACCAGGATTTTTTTTTATTTTTCATATGTATTTTGAGCACACTGAGAACAAAAATTTCCATTGTGATAGTGCTGCGGGAAGATTTAAAGGCTGTGGTGGCCTAAGAATTGAAATGCAAATCGCACT
Organism: Chlamydotis macqueenii; assembly: GCF_036417535.1. Taxonomy (NCBI): domain Eukaryota; kingdom Metazoa; phylum Chordata; class Aves; order Otidiformes; family Otididae; genus Chlamydotis; species Chlamydotis macqueenii. The sequence continues at coordinate 124,078,003 of NC_141558.1, read as the reverse complement.
TCCACACAGCCTCCTGCTGAGGCCCAAATTTTTATAGACCAGGTTCTGCAGCCCTGATGGAGAATCAGTGATCTGCCTTTCCTGGGATTAACAACAAATTAGTTGCGGTCTGAGGGATAATTGTAAATGAACAGATGAAAGTTTGTCACTGAAGACGGTCCCCTGATCTTCCGTTATTTTTCCAGCTGTGGTGTCGCCGTCACAGCCCCCGCTCCGCGACGTGCTCTTGCTGAATTTAAACCTACTGTATATAATGATCCTCTCCCCCCTTGTTTTTTGTTTTTTTTTTCTCCCCCAGTGTGCAGGTGTTAAAACACTGACTGCCATGAATTTTGTGTTTAAAAAAAAAAAAAAAGAAAGAAGACAAAGCTGTGGTTTGGAGGCTGCTAGATGGCAAACGGCAAACGTCGCGGCTGCTGAAATCGCTACCAGGACAATGGGACGTACATGCGACTGTGGATAATGCTGTTTGCTAATTGCTCATGAAATTTCAGGTAAGGAACATCTAATTCCATTTGTCAGAGCAGGTAGTGGCCTGGCGTTTGCTTTTCAGGGTGGGCTTTTTATTCTTACAAATACATGGCTCTTGGTGTTTGGAGGAACGCTTTACCAAAAGGGCTGAGGCGATGCTCCGTGGCGCCACAGGAAGTTTTCAGCCACGTAGATGGCAGGACGTGTCCCCGGTGCCTCTGAACGGTTCTTCGTGCACTTCACACAACGTGCCAGCAGGAAAGGCCGTGTTCAGGCAGGTGTTTTGGGTTACCAAGTCCTTCTTGTTGGGGCTGGGCTTTCTCTGTGCTGGTTGAGACCCTTCCCCTCCCCGGGTGCCGTGCCTGAAGCGCGGCAGCCGTGACCAGCCCAGAGCAGGTAACTGATTGCCAGACATAGAGCAGTTAGAGGAGATGGATCCTGTCCTCTTCTTCTAGAAACAAAGTGCAAAGCCATTTTTATAGGACATGGAATCTGTCTGAACAATAGCAACGCTCAGCCCTTAATAACAGTTTTGAGGTGGTAGCTTAAACATAAAGAGACAGCTTTGCTTCTCGGCACCCTGGACCACGGAAGCCTCCCAGGAACCGTTCCGGTAACCTCCTTTCCCTTCCAGCTACTGAGAGGTTTTTGACTGTGCAAAAATCTGCTGGAAATTATCACCAACAGCGATCACAAGCTCAGAGCTGAATCCTCCGATCTGCATCTGCTTGCCATCCTGCAACTTTAACTAGTTCTCCCACTTAGCACTAATTAGCTACCGGCTAATACTGATGACTACCAACGTTGCAGCATTTAGGAGTTACCTCCACGTTAATGAGAATTAGCATTTGTTGACAGCCATGGTGGGAGTTGCCTGTCTGCAGCATTTCAGGGGTGCCCCTTGCTGTAACGTTTGATTGCCTCCGTCGTTAATTATAATTGACACTGAGCAAGTTTTTCATAGGTCTCCTTTGGCTACGCAGAGCCGAAAGACGTATTGAACTCCGTCTGTAGCGGAGAGAGAATAGGCTGATGGTAATATATTGCCCAGTAACAGTCCCTCCTTCTCTCCACCCCCCTCACGTGGGAGTCACGCAGCCCAAAGGGATGGAGCTGGGGGCTTCGCTCCCACATGGGAAGGTGGCTGCGGGGTTTTGCCGGGACGGCAGCCGAAGGCTGCCCTAGCTCAGGACAGACTCTGGATTCACCTCGCAGCAGAGCACTGGCCAGGCTGCTCAGAACATCACTCTCCTGTGCTTCGCTGTCCTACGTGAAACGCTCTCCCGCTACTTTTTTAATATGTGGAGAACAATTTAGTCATTTTAACTTAAAGTCAGTCGCCTTCTTCGTTTGGGAATATGACGGTAGTTAAAACGCTACAGAAATCCAGCACACCAGCAGTAAATAACTCTGGTGGGCCGTTCAGTGCCTAGTTAAAAAAGGGTGCATAATCAGAATTAAAGCAGTGAGATTAAAAGCAGGGAGAAATACAGGCCCCTTGAAGGGAACATGAGTGCATGGCTGAGGCTTCTTTAGGGATACCAATTGCCCGCGCGTGGAAAAAGAGATCTGGGGGAACGTCCTGGCCGCCCCGGTCAGCTTTCCAAATCCAGTCTGCAGAGAGAGGCGCGCGTTATGCATCCCCCCTGCGGGCCCTGGCTCAGCTTCGCGCTGAAAAGCGAGCTTTTTCCATTTGCTACCGTGGAAAGGAAGCTGCTCTCCCCCTGCCCCTGAAGAAGATGAGCTCTAGGAACATACAAGGGGCTTTTTTTGTAGTTAGGGGGCCAGAAGGGGAAGCGGTGGTCAGAGGCAGAGATTGGAAGTTGGCTCGTTAAGTAAATCTCAGGCCATGGCTGGTTTTAATTTATTTTTTGTTTTATGTGCAGGGGACTAAGCGTTGCAGGCCTGGCTAATATCAAAGCCTGGGGGTTTGTAGATTTTTAATCAAGGTCCACTTTGGGGGGTTCTGCTTTGGGTAGTTGTGGCTGTGGAGGGCTTTTTTGTTGTGTTTTTCTTTTTTTTCTTGCTGCAGTGTCTGGATTTCTTTAGTTAAACTTTTCCATTCTTCAGACCTGAGCCAAGTGAGCGATTTCAAATTACCCAGCACTTTCCACAGAGGGCTGCTTTGTTGTTTGGTTTTTTGCTTTGGGATTTTTTTTTTTTCCCCCAAAGCCAACTTGCAGTCCACTTTCTCTGAAAATCGTAGGTGGCATCTGCAGTCCTACCCCATCGCCTCTCCCTAATTTGGCTTTCTTAGCGCCCTCTAAATAGTTGATTGCTCATCAAAACCGTATGAAGGGAATTTTTAATGAATTTGTTTGTTTGTTTGTTTTGTCCCTCTGCTGGCAGGAAAAGTAAATCCCAAAGTGTTTCAGCAGGTGCTATTAATATGCAAATAATGGCGAGTACGCGGGGTCTGTCAGACCTCCCAACTACATGGGAGGTGTCGCTGTTGGAGCAAATTAGCTTTCCGTAATTTGCATGCTTTTCACAGCCTCCTGGGACTATATTTTAGATCAGAGACAATAAAAGCATATGCTGGTAGTTCAAAATGGGACTAATTTTAGACTTTGAAACCATTTTAACCTAACTTCTTAGTGGCGTTAAACTGTTATTTGCAAGGAAACTTTTTACGCAGCTTGTCATTTCCATAGCCTTTCTCTTCCCCCAGTAACTGCTCCATCTCCCTTTTCAGGCTGAAAGTGAGGAAAGGAATCTTCCAGGTGGCTGCATCTTGAAAAACAGGTATTTTTCACAAAAAAAAAACCAAGGCCAGATTGTCCTAGCTTGCTTCTGAGTCTGCATTCAGGTCTTGATGGGGTCTAGACTGAGCTTTTAATGTCAAACTTCTTCCCTCCCCTTTGGCATCTCCGTGAGAGGTAAACCCATCCCCAAAGAATGCTGTGGCCCCTGCTGACCACTCACACGGGGAGGAAGCTGCTCATAGCATCACAAAATCTTCTTTCCTACCCCACCAAAGCAAAGAGACGCTGAGCTGACGGGGCACAGGTGGTGAATGCCCTTGCCTGGCCCGCACCTAGAGACAGAGTCTATTGCAAAAATCTGTTTGAAACAAATGGAGAAAGCGAGGATTTCAGTGCAGGTTCAGTCTGTAGAGTCAAACGTTACTGAACTGTACAGGCACATTGACATCCGTGGTGTGTGACAACTTGAATGATGGGGCATCAGCTGCTGGGCCTGAGAATTTGTGTCTTTCTTTCAGGTTCCGCAGTGATTGCCTCCTACCCGATCGTGCCACACTACTTGAAGGGCCTGGCCAGGTAGGCTGCGTACGGGGCAGCCACTTGAAATCTGTCCCTTATCCCCCATGCCCGTTTCTGCCCCTCTGTCCTTGGGTATTTGTTGAGCTGGTAGGAAATGGTTCTCCTGGCTCGCGGCGCCATCCCGACCTTGGCTGCCCCAGTTCCTCCCGCGTTTAAGGACTGCAGTGAGAGGTTGGTTAGAGAATCAGCAGATTTAGCTGATGCAGATACGCTTCGGCAGCAGGCTGCGGTGGTGCTGGCCGAGGGAGTCTGTGAAAGGTAGAGAGGCAGTCGTTTTATTTTGTTTTTCTGCCAGTTGTCCCGTTGCCCGGAGTATGTGATTTGTGAGTTGCCTTTGGCACCATTGCTCCGTTGCTCGTGTATCTCTGAGCTGTGTTTCCAGGTCACTTGGTCCGTGGGGTGGTGGCCACCTTTTATTTCAAGAGGGATAGAGTTCAGGGGTAGGATCAGATGTGCGGAGGAGATGGCAGCCAGGTGGAAGTAGTGTTGTAGGATTTATTTCTAGCATGGGAAAGGTGAGCGTTAGCAAGAGAGAGTAAGGCTGAAAGATGTCCTTTGAGACAAGGCCAGGAAAAAAACCTCCTGGGATGCAACTTTGGCCATAGAGCAATGTGTGGTAAGACTTCTGAATTTTTTGGGCCATAACTTTGCCATCGATGTTTTTATGAGCATATTTTATACACACAATATATGGAAATACTTCATTTCCCAATTTAAAAAAAAAAAAAAAGGCAGGGCTTGAGCGATGCTTGATTTCACAGTATTGTGAGTTGTGATCTTAAAGAGCCGTGTTCAGCCGTGAGCAAGGCACTGAACCCCGTGAAAGGGAAATCCCTTCCCAGCGGGAACCCAGCGGAGCTGGTGGAATTGCAGCTGATCGTCATAAAGACAGAGAATTAAACCAGCGAGTTCATTCCCGCTCCCAGAGGTGGCCACTCCGCTAAACCGGCCGTGACACAAATTATTTTCATTGTCAACGATCAGGTCCAGAGATGAAAGGCGTGCTCTTTGAGTGCCGCTCCTACCGCACCAAGCTGGGTTTGCTCTGGCGTGTGAAGCCGCGTCCCGCGTGCCGTCCCTGGTGCCGCACGGGTCTTTCTGCCGGGGCTGTCGAGCCCGGCGTCTGGCCTGAGGAAGGTTAAGTTTTAAAATAACCATTCCTGAGGCTGTAAGTAAACCAATGTGAAAGAAAAAAACAAGTGCTGGAAGTGACTTGTGATAATCTTGCTGAAAATGCTGGATGCTTTTTTTTTTTCCTTCTCATTTCCCCCTAAATGTTTTCTAACATTGATACCAGTGACCTCTCACTTCTGAGCCTTTTCTTTAATGCGATGTGGCTTGCCTATTATAAGCCCCTGCATTGGCGCTGGGAACAGTTGCTTTGTTTAAAAAAAAAAAAAAAAGAGAGAAAAAAGGGCTCTGATTACTCAGGTGTCGGTACAAAAAAATGAGATGTTGTGCCAGATGGCTGCGTTTGTGAAGCAGAGTGTAGTCGGAAGGAAAGTGGAAGGAGACAAGGCAACTGTACATCAGAAGTGTGAAAACATGATCAAAATACCTTCAGCCTTGTTTCACCAACACTGCATTAGGAGGCAACTGTGGTGAGATGCAAGCAAAGCAAAGCACGGGGGGATACTGTTTGGAAAACAAAAATGCCTTTCAGTAATGAACTGCTTGACTTCCTCCAGCGCAGGCTGAGAAGTTTCCAAAAATCAAGAGACTTTGTTATGAAATGGAAGGACTGCGAACCAGTAAGCCTGAGAGCAGTGCAGCTGGTGTCACCGCAAAATGCTGCGTGCGCGAGAGTGAAATATTGATAGCGGGCCGTGTCACGGGCTTAGTTAGCATTATAGGGGGATATGCCGCTGCCAGTCATCCGTAAGTAACCGCTCTCTTCGGCAACACGGACAGTCAACAGCTTCGTGCCGTGGCTGCAGATCTCCAGGAGGAGTTTTCTAGCGATGGCCGGGTTTGTTGTATCGGGCGCATTGACGTCGTCTGCTCATCGCTTTGCCCATATCCGCACCTGTAATAACAGCAGTGGCTGGTTTGTACCTCAAACTGTTTGGACACATTGCTCGTCTCCTTGAGAAGCTCCAGTCACCTTCTGATGCCAGGGCAAAGTACGTGGTGAGCCTGTAAAAGCTGAGAAGCTGGCAGGCCCACGGGCCGGGGGTTCTCTACTTTTATACACCAAAACGGATCCTGGGCACTCTCAGCTTTGCTTCCATGCTGCAGCTTTTGACTGTCACCTGGGGAAAAGTGTGGAATAATTTGTTTGATCTGAGATCAAAAATCCAATTTTTTTTTTTTTTTTTTTCCATGCTTAAGCTGGCTCTGCTCAAACTGCTTCCTAGCTCAACAGTCTCTCCTCCTCTATGGTCTCTCAGGAGAAAAGGAGAACAAGGGCCCGGCAGAGGTCAATCTGAAAGCTTGGCCTCATTCCCTCGGTCGTATCTTGGTTTGCAAACTTTGTGGCACTTGGGTTTCATCACGAGAAAGAAATCTTAGTTTTCTTAGATTGCAGTTTGATTAGAACGTCGCAAGGAAAAGCTGTATTAATTTTCACCCGAACCGTTTCCAGAGCACAGCTTTCTCACCCCCAGCCCCTAAAATGACTTCAGTTTTTCACAGGCGCTGTCTAGCAATGAACTTCTTCCAAATCCATTGAAGGTAGGTGACGTTAACAACAACGAGTGTAGAGAACCTGGCAGGAACACGTATCTTCCTCTGATTCTTGTTCTGGTACTACTAAAGCTTGAGTGTGAAAGTTTCATTCTTTTATTTTTATAAAATCTGAATTTCTTTAATAACTTTGGATCAAAAGTTTATTCTCCACGCCGGGAGAGATGTTTTTTTTTTTGTTACAGACTGCATTGTCTTATTTGGGGAACGTGTTCGCAATTGAGAAAGAATTGCCTTTATTAACAACTCAAAAGCTTATGCTGTCAAAACTGAAATCGTTCCACCTTTTTATGTGCAAATTAAAGCTTCTGTCAAACCTTCAGCCATGCTGCATTAAATTTGTGGAAATATAAAAATATCTGCCTTAATATTAAAATATTCTACACGAGGAAGGAAATATTTTAAGTGACGCGTTGCATTCAAGATTCTCACCAAATGAGATCTGAAAGAAACAAAGCGGTGTTTTAACAGAATTTATTTTTCCCTACTTTCGCCAAAGTTCAGTGCAGGACTTAAAAGTGTGTTTAAGTTACCCAGGTGTTTGAGTATCTTGTTGGATCACGGCCTTTGGAAGTGAACCAAGCTAAATGTAAGTGTATCCAGGGCATGGCAGCTACATCCCCTGTATTATTCCTTAAAAAACAGGAGATTTTTTTTCTAATTAGTGCCAAAAGGACTGAGAAACTTTTGACTGTAGATTCAGCAAAGTTAGGGTAAAGTATAAAAGGCAACTGTTGTTTTCATGGTGGTAACTTGTGTTTTGCAAGGTCTTTCTAGAGAGGGTGAAATTCTGATTATCTAACGTTGGGCACCATTTTTAGATTTTGGCTTCCAAAATAAAGAGCCGTCTGTTTACCCCCCAGCGTTTCTGGAAAGCCGGTAACGTGGGCCCTGGCTTGGTGGAGGCCTTCAGCACGTGAATGAGGCCGTTGATGAACCCTGACGTTTTGAACGGGGTGTTTTGTTAGATGCTTAAATATACGTAAGTCCTGTTTTAAACACACAGGTTTAGGGAGTATTTGGAGACAATGCTGCCCTGATCCTGGCTGTCCCTGTGGTCAGGCCGTGAGGCTGGTGATGGTCACGGCCTGCGTTAGTGCAGCAAGTCAATAGGTACTGATGGGAAACGCCTTCCAGCTGAAAGCAGGTTGAGTTTGATCTCAGGACAGGCCACAGTCACCCTAAGTGTATGTCTGCCGGTTCCTTACCCCTTTTTAGTGGGGATAACAACAACTGGTCCTTCTGTTCGCCTCTTTTTGTTGGGAGAACAAGGAACTGGCCTCCAACTGCAGCATTGCAAACAGCCTGCAGAACCTTCTTTTTCACTGCGGTCAGTGTCTTTATCTATGTTTTGGCTTATTAGGTTTTTTCCTAGCGTCTCTGCAGGCTGCTTCATGTTTAATTCCCAGCTCTTCTCCTGTGACCAGGGAGCTTTTACCATGGTTCTTTGAGAGGAGGGGTCCTGTCAAGGCGGGCTGTGTTTGCCCATCGTATTTCTCCAGTCAGATATTCTAATATCTAGTCGTGTCTTTGGGGAGGTTTTCATGGTGCCAGGTCCATTTTACCTCATTATTTCCAAGGCCTGAACTGCGACATTTGCCCTTTTGCAGAGCTGAGAAGAGAATAAGCGGCTCCGTCTTGAGGAGCGGACTCATTCCGTGAAGTGGCCCATTCCCGACTCTCAGGGCAGCGCGTGCAATTATCCCCCCGAAAAGGCTGCTGGAACCGTGCGTGTGTCCAGGCTGGGATGTGCCCATGAAGCCACAGCCGTACCAGTACTGTCTTCACCACCCACTTCTCTTGGGCAGAAGGTACAAAAAATATTTTATTGATTTTTATCAACTTCCAGAAGTTCCTTTTGGGTGGTAAATTATTGTCCGAGGGATCCGGGGTGCCTGCTCCTCTACTGCGTTTATGCCAATGCTATTAGCAATTCTAACATCCCCGTTTTTAAATAATTTTGTTCTTCTGGACCGTCTCTGTAAATGGCGTTTCTACAGGCTGAATGTAGAATGTGGTACATTTGAAGGTGTTTATTACTGGTGCGAGGCCGTTAGCCATAATTAACGGCAAGACAGCTATTGAGTCTGTGGGTTGTCCCAGGTCCTGCCCATATTCTCTTTTTATGTTCACTCCCCAGCATGAATTCTGTGATCTTCATATTCTGCCTCTCACCAGTAGAAACCAGCAAAGCGGTTCGGGCTGGGGTCTCCTATTTCAGGCTGTAAACGTATGACCCAGCCACCCCATAAAGCACATTCCTCCAGCTCGCTGCTTTCCCTGAATTCCCAAGTCTCCCTGTGGGTCTGGTCCCTCCAGCCAGGGAAAATCCCACCCAGCAAAGCTGTAAGGCACAACGCGAATTCCTCAAGTGCCCTGGGGGAGCCAAACGCCTCCCTGCTGACTTCTCCCCAGTCAGGAGTGCCTTAGCCTCCTGCACTCGATAATTTAATTGGCCTGTGCGCAAGCTGGACATCTCTCTCTTTATTATTGTTATTATTATGCAATCAGACACTACTTAATTAAAGAATGTGCTGGGGATGCACTATTTATACAGAAACTACCTAGACTGAAATCCATTTTCTCCGTGGTGATTGCAGATAATGTGGTAAGCTCCGCTTTGATTCATTAGTACAGCGAAAGAGATATTCAGAATTATTTGGCATAATTCACAGCACTTCAGAATGCGTGTATTTTCAGAATACTCTAAATCTACTGCTTGTGCTAGTAACTCAGGCATGATGGCTGCTTCGCCGTAGCGCTGTCATCTTAAAATTGTGGTAGTGCCGCTTTTTCATTGTAACTGGCCAACCTGGAAGCGCGTTTAGGACAGGACTGGTAGGGAGCGACCGCTGCGCAGGGATGCGGCTGTGCGCAGAGCTGCTTCCGAGCTCGCCGAGGATCGGCAGCGCCTCCGGACCCCAGCCTGGCAGCAGAGCCCGACACCACGGACACCGGAGTGGAAGCCGTGGGGAACCCTCCTGACTTCCTTCTCTGCCTCCCCCAGCTGAGAACATGTTTTCCAAAGTGTCACTCAGAAAAAAAAAATATATCTTGATGTAATTTTGTTTCTTGGATCAAAAAAAAGAACCACTATGTAAATTTTAATTAGGTAATTTTATTTAGGAGATGATTATTTTTTAATATTTCTTTGGATAAAGTTTTGTGCCAGGTGAGTAAGCAAACTTTTAGAATTAGCAAGGAATCACCAGTATCTCTCCTCCCGTTTCACATTCATTCCCTTCTTGCCGTGTCGGGACCGTCCTTCTGGCTGCCCTCACCTGGGCGTGACTCCACCTAATCTGGTGCTGGCGGAGCTGCGAGGCGCTCGCCATTTACATCCACGCAAGCTGCCCACACCATCCTGTAAAAGTCCCTGAAGAAGCCAATGAGTAACTTTACAAAAAAGTAAATAAACGTTTATGGTGCTCTTTTCACCAGTGCCGAACAGCTCACAGCACGATCTGTACCCTCTCCAGTTGTCTTTCCAAAAGTCTGCCTGCCTCCCTTTTCTATCTTGTCTGGCCCCTGACCGCCCTGAATATAACTCTATTTGTGTTCGGGGACTGCTGCCAACTAAAAATGGGAATAATTTACAATGAATTAGTACCTTCAAAAATTTCACATCCCTTTCCCTTCACATTGTCTGTGAACGGATTGATTATTTTCTTTCCCCACCAGACATAATTATTCCCAAAATCATTTGTGGAGGGAGGATAATCTGTGTATTTCGTTCAGCATGTCTTTCTGTAAACACTTTTAAGTACTCGGGTTCACTCACCGTATCAAGCATTGTATTTAATTGCATTTTATTAAATTAGAATAGCTGGAGAAAGTGACTGCAACCCCCTAGCCTCTTTACATGCACAGGTAAGATTTCACATGGAAGCTGCAGGATTTTATTTTTCTAAAATACAGGATTCTCCATTAAGAGCTGAATTATAAATGATTGATTCATTCTGCTGAGTACTTAGTCAGCCAGTGCTCTTGGGTCCTTTAGGAGCAGTTACCTGGGTAAACGGTCACACTGTACACAGGACCCTTCGCTCTGGTACCTCCTTAAGAGCTGGAATAAAATCCTGAACCTAAATAAATCCTCTCCAGTCCCTTTACAGGTGAGAGCGTGAGGCGGCTGTACACAACTGGCCGAAGAGATGACTGGCAGACCAGCCCCAGTGGTTTATTTGTCGGTGAGACAGACAGCGCAGAGGTCTTGTTTTCTCATCCCAACGAAGCCAGAGGTGACAGAAAGTCGGCAGAGCAGCAGCCCACACAGTTACAGGCCAGGCTGTAGGAAGGCCGGGGCGTTACATTCAAGCATCATTGAACACGAACCTACAGCCTAGCCCCGTCCTAAAACTTCATCTAAAATTAATCCTGCCCTCTCCACAGTCCAGCTCGTTGCAACAGTGTTTTTCAGAGTAAGCTATAAATATTTTGCTCATTAAAAAATCCCGTGTTCAGACCTTGAATCGTTTGCTTGCTTTCCAAAAATACTTCTGCGATGCTAAAAGTCTCCGAAACGTTCCCAGGGCGCTTCCAAGATGAGCCAGCAGCACGGGGGAGCATTCACACAGAGCAGGTGGATTTTAGAGCGCGAGTGCTGTACATCATCAGTATAGTCCTCAAGCTTTATCAATGCTAGAGTACAGTGCTTCAGTTGAAACTAGTAAGAAAAAAAGAAATAAAATCAGAGCAAACTGTTAAGCATACAAGAAATGAGAGGCTTGCTTTGGCTCGCTTACCCAGTTAGCTTTGCGTTAACTTTCCCAAAGCAGGATTTACAGAAATGTTTTCATGCCAAGCACAAGTGTCCTCTGAATATTGACGTTACTGTGTTAGTTGATTCAACAGAAAGAAAAGGTGCTGCAAAACAACGTCAGGTCTATATTCATACCAGGACACCAAGAGGAAAAAGAAAAAGTCAATTTTAGTATTAACATGTAAAAAGTAACCACTTTTTTCACACAGGCTTTTTAAAGTTCAGCTCTTGTGTTCCAACCTCAAACCCGCAAGGTGCGGCAGCTTTCCCGCCCCTCAGTGCGCGTGGTTGCGCTGCGTCACGGTTTGGGGATGCTCTGACCCCTCGGTTGTTACGGGAGTGACACCTCTGCTGGGCTGGCTTTGTCCCAGGTAACGCCGCCCCGCTGCCCTGGGCACATGGATCCATGGATCCGTACGGATGCGCGCACAAAAGCCTCCTCCAGAGCGAAACCAAACAGCAAACCCACAGCAGGCTGAGTAATTTCCTTCAGCTGAAGAACTTCTGTCCTTCTTCCTGAACAAGTATTCAGCTCTGTGTTTTAACAGAAGATGTTAGAAATACAAAATTTTCAGGTGAAAGTTGAAGTTCCTGAACGTTACTATGAAATCAATCACTAAACAAACACTGGGTGTGGTATTTGGTTACCTCCCTTTCATTTTTTTCCCCCAGAAAGCAGTTTCCAGATGGATTTTCCCCAAGATGTTAATATTGTGCTGGTTTTAACGCTGATGGAAGCAAGGTAGCAAGTGGTTATTACAGGCCTGACATGCCCGTTCTGCCAAGAAACAGCATGAGCTTTCAACTCAGAAACAAGGTGAACTTTGGTGTTTAATCAATCTGCGTTTGACTGCCTTGGCCAGGTACGCATACTCGTGCTCGCACCTGGGATGGCTGTTAATTTATAATCAGCTGCTTTGTATTTTTCTTAGTCAAGGCCTGGTTTAGTAAGGGAAGCATTCAACACAAAGACCTCCCCCCCCCCCCCCCGAAAAAAAGTTATTTCGAAGAACTAGTCTGCTGGCAGCGTCCCCACCAAGTTTTCCCTTTTTCCTCGAGTCGGACGGCTCACTGCAGTCACTGCCTCGCCAAGCCGTCAGCCGGGAGCGCGCTGCCTCTGGCCTCCCTGTCTGAGGACGTGCTGCTGAAGGAGTAGAGGTTTCGGGACACTTTGAGTGATTCTCAGGGCAGTAACGTAGAGTTGGCTCTTGTCTCAGTGTCCTGCCTTAAACCCTGAGAGGAAGACCATTCTTTTACTTACAGTCTTCTCTGGGTCACGTGCCTTTATTTTCCAGCATGATTTGGCATCAAATGGCAGGGCAGCTCAGCGCCGTTTCCTTCTACCAAACTCTAGCCATGCAGCGTGCTTTCCATTCATCTGTCCCTGCAAGAGCGAAAAAAAAAAAATAAAACTCAGAGTGATAGCTTACCCTTTAACAGACGGCTTGCTCTTTTGAGAGCCGCTCTTGGATACGCAGAGTAGGCAGTTTGTCTGTTCGCAGCGCTGACGTTCCCGATGGTGAAACAAGAAGCTGAAGCATTTTAGTTTGAAGGCAATCTTCCCGTTTTGTGCTTCTCGGGGTACATTTGCCAATGGGAAGGTTGTTCCTTCCTTCAAATGTTCCTCTTCAGCATGAATTCCTGCTCAGTCTTCTTCATTACGTGACAGGCTCAGAGCTGGTCCGGCAGATCCGAGGCAGGAAAACAGGTCCATGTCAGTATAAAGTGGTGCAGAACCGGCACTGAAAACGGGATTTCATTGGCAGTAATGGGATGTGTGTTAATTCACTTGGATTCTGCCTGAGAAATAATGTGTAAATTAAAGCATTGCTCAGAAAGGCGTGCCCAGTGCTTAAAAATAAACAGCTAATGCTCAGAGTCCAAACGTTCCTATATTCTATTTCAAATACTTAATTTGTCTCATTCCCACTTGGCATTCATTCTTCAGAACCAGGGGCCCGGTCAGTGAAAATGATGCTGTTAGGATGTGCGTGCTTGGCTTTGTGTGGGCGTGCAGGCCCGTGATTGTTTCTACCAGTAAAGCAAAGTAGCTTTCTGTTTTCACATTCTTGCCAGTTAAGCAGCACGGCAGCGCCAATCCTCATACCCTGAAGCCTGAGGAAACAGCTCTGAAGGGCCAAAAGAAGCAAAGGAAATGTATTTGTTATGACGGCCGACCTTAGGCGTGCAGGATGCCGAGCTGCGGGAATCGCGCGCCGAATCTCTGATGCTAAGTACGGTGATAACTGGTAAGACTGTGCTGAACTACTGTGAAACAATTCAGGTAGTCAGCAAACAGGGCTAATTGCTAGTTTGGGGGATATTATGGGTAATTTACTGCCCACTGAGGGCTTCTACCTAAAAATAAGCTTTTTTTTTTTTTTTATTCTCCTTTGGACAGGACTTGCATGTTAATGTAGAATTCCTGATGCAATTGTATGTGAAGAGGACATTCAGATGCACTTCCATAAATGCCCTTCTGCTTCTCAATTACCTTAACTGTCTTCATAGATCCTTTGACAGAAAATGTATTCTTCACTTTTTTTTTTTTTTTTTCAAAATAGCAAATAGGCATTAAGCTAGGCTGTGCTGTTAAACAAGATGTCTTGATCAAAGGGCTGAGCGTAACACAATAAACACAAGAAAAGAAACTACTGGTGCTTTCCAGTACAAACTCACAGGAAAGTGTCAAGTGAGCGGATGCTGACAATCCAGCCCTGAAACCAGATGCTCCTGTGCGAAACTCCGCCTTTCAGAAGGAAGAATAAATATCCACAGACTGTTTTGGCTATAATTACTTCATTTAAGGGAAAAGGAAAAAAAAAAAAAGAAAGAAAGAAAAGTGCTGAATTCAGTTTGCTGAAGTCAAGCCCTTAATATTTTTGGCATCTAAAGATGTAAACCAAATGTTTAACTGAAATGTCATCCCCTGGGTTCCCATTTGCCCACTGAACTACAGTACAAACCCTCCGCAGACCTTCATACAATACACATTTTTCAGTTCATTGAAGAAGGCCCCTGCTGCTTCTCAAGGAAAACTAACTTGCAGAAGGAAAATAAATACCGGCGTCGCAGGGTAGCAGCGGAGCCTCGCAAGCGCAGATGTGTAGCGTGGCCGGCTTTTAAATCAGATAAGGAGCATTCAGACATAATCACGCCGGTGTCTGGGACACGTTGCACGCGGCAGAGCTGCCCAAGTATGGCCTGACAGACACGTGCGGCGTGCGCTCGGGCTACGTGGCAGCGAGCTGACAGTATTTCATAACAGTGCTGTTATGGCTAGAGAGGGAAATGTTTGTGTAAGTTAGCTGGGCTTTGAACTGGCTTCAGAAACGGGGGCACAAATGGAACTTTGTGATGAGTTGTCGATGACGCTGTACCTGCTGGATGAGGGCATCGGGCGGAGGGGCATCGCCGCAAAGCCGCCATCTGTCCCTTCGTCTGCCCCTTGGGGCTGCTTCTGTAAAAAAAAAAAAAATATATATATATATATATATATCGCCACATGCATAGTCGCGGACCCAAGCCTTGTGTGGCACGCAAGGGGTTACCGATGTCTGCTTTTAGCCAAGACACCTCTAAAAAAAGCGAGGAGAGGGCATTTAATCCCACAGCAACATGGCTGGCTGGGTCTGCGGTCGTCCTATTAAGACATACAAAGTGTCTCAGCAAGGGAAAATTTAACTTGCGTACAACACATGATTTTAAGTAAAGAAATATTGATGGGGCGGGGGGGAACAAGTGTTTTTTTAGCTCTAATTTATGGCTGAGCAGCTTCATTTTAGTTACTTCATGAGAATATTTTAAACCAAGCCTGCATAATATTAAAATAAGTTAAAATGTATGTAAAATTTATGAGAGCATGTCAGGTGCAATGCTTGATAAAGTAAGTTTAATGCTTCAGAATTTTTTTCTTCAGGCAGAGAAAGCTGAATCCTGCAATTCTAGGTTACGGTATAATTTTAGAAACTATTTGCCATTATACCATTCTTTTATTAATGAGATCCAACCCAATTTAACGAGAAGAGGTAAATTCCTAAAGAGTTGGTGGAAAGTCCGCAGCAGGTTGGAAGCCGGGAGCGCGTGATAAAAGATATTTGCCCACCGTTTGTGTGATGTATCCAATTTTATAAAAACACAGAGGAGATCAGTTCACAACAAACCTTGGAAGTGTGTCTCTTCAGGTTTTTTTTCTTCTGGAAATGCGGCCTCACCCTGTGAACAAACAAAAGCTGTGGTGGTTGACGGGGGCTGTACATCACTTGGAAACCCCTTAGTTTACTGGGGGGGGGTCCTGTTTGATCTTGTGACGCTCCCCATGATCGTGACAGAGCTAAGTGACAAAGCAGCGTCACCCCACTGGAAAATTCAGAGCAGCTTCTTTCCGTTTCCCTGCCTGGTCACGGGAACGTCGCCGAACTGGTACAAAGGAGCAGCAAACGGGGGGATACCTGCGTACTGCTCCGGTGTATTAAAAATTCAGCGTCTCGGCGATATTAAATCTGAATTTACTTCCATCAAACAGAAACTTAGCATAGCTCGTTCTTCCATTATAAAATATTGACATCAGGAACAGCGGCTCCTGAAATGAAGATTGTAGATGAAAACTGTGTGCTGGGTAATTATCATTTTTTTCTTTGTTATTATTCCTTTCCTCTGAGGATTGCACAGGCTGTTGCAAACAGTAATGAAGTTAGCACGCAACGCCAATGTAAAGTACGCTGCAAAGTTCTTCCTCCCCTCATTAGAGATGAGGGAAGCGAGGCAGCGGGAGGAGGGCCATTTCCCCAGCCAAACTCCTGCGCAAGTGGGACAGCCCCTCGCCTCACGTCTTAATCATCATCCTGAGCCACGAGACCTCAGTGCCACCTTGCTTCTGTTGTCTTTTGTTCTGCTATTTCCCAGGTTTTTTAGGTCTTTACTGGGGCTTAGAGCTATTAATACCAATGGCAATTTTTTTGTCACAAAGTAAACAGTTCACTCCTGACAAATCCACTGACCTGTCTTGCAACGTTCTCTAATAACCACAGCGCTAAAAAATACAGCTACAGGTGTGGAAACGTCTGTCCGTTCCTCTGGCTCCTTCTTGAGGCTTGACACCAAAAATAGGAAAAGATCAACGGGCCGGGCAACCGGCACTGGAATGACCCTTTGGGTTCTTGCACGTGGAGAAGCAGGACCGCTTCCCAACAGAAAAGCCATCTCATCACGCCCCTGAAATTCAAACCTGGCCAGTGAAGGTGTTTCTGGCTGGTGGCTCTTGTAGGTAACTGCTAAGGGTGGTGTCACGCAGCGGGACGGCGTTGTTTGCGGGTGCTCGCTGGACGTTACCTCTGCGTGCTCTTCGCCACCTGTATCTATTTTTTGAGGGGTGTAATACATACAGTGTGGGACACTTGGTGCCGTGTCCATCTCATCCCATAAATTGTCCACCCTTCTCATACGGTGTCTGCAGAGCTTCAAAGACAGGACCAAGTACTCTTAGGGGTGAATTGTCAGGTGTCAGATGAGAATGCAGAAGTTGGAGCGTTGCATTTAGGAACAGATTTATTTAGAGGACCTGAGGAATTTGCTTTGCTATCAACAGGTCTATAAACAGAGCTTCATAGTTCTGGTAGGAACTTAAACCTTGCAAAATGATAGGGCTTGTGTTGTGGGGTTTTTTTGGTGTGGTTTTCTTTCATTTTCTCATCTTTTTTTTGAATAATTCAAATCACAGAGCTGCCTGATAATGCAGGTAAACAAACACCCAAGCTCACTGAAGGCATGGCAGTAAAGCTCCCAGCCTTGAAAGGCTTTTGGTCCTGACCCAAAGCATGTTGCCTTTTTTGCTACCTCATTTTCTGGGTGCTTTATTTATGTATAATATATACGTACCTTTATCATGCCTTTGCTCTCTCGGGTCTGGTTCCAAAAAAATAACGAGACCCAGGCCAATCTCACAGGCCTAACGATTACATGAGAATATTTTTGTCCCTGCCAAAATCACAGCACGCAAATACCGCAGCTCATTATAATCCCGCAAGAAGATGCACCCAAGTTTACCAGTTCTCATCCCAGAATGCCAAAAGCCCTCCCAACAAATCAGTCTGCATTATGATTACGTGCTCAGCTACCACCACGACAGCGATCAGCTTTCTGCTCGGGCCAAAATTTCAGCTAGCTGCTCCCTTGAGTATTTATGCTTGTATACTGTATTTAACAACAGCCCATTCCAAACGCTCACAGCTCCTAGGAATGAAATGCACATAATTTAGGAATAGCTGCCTGGCTATTCAGGCATCATGCTGCGTCAAGGGAAAATTAAATCTCCAACTCCCCCCCCCGCTCTTTTAAAACAAACCTGTAGTTTGCATCGTATTTTGGGGAGCTGCGTGGAAGTTTCATAAAGAGAAAGTGAGCGTGGCTCTTTTTGCTGTTTAATGGTAGTGCCTCCCCATTAATGTTCCAAAATTATACAGTAGTTTTTTTTAAAAAAAAATGGTCTCAGCATGCATGCATTGTATCACATTAAGAAATCAGGATTTTCTAGGCACTGCACAGCATTAATTACACTGAGCATGCCGCAAATTTAAATTAAATGATATGTCATGTTCTGTTGTAAATATCAAAATGGATTGCAAGATACAGCCCCATATTTGCTTCTGATTGGCATTTGTGCACTGAACAGGATCAGAAAAATCTCTATTAGCTGCCTTTTTGTTTGTTTGTTTTAGGAGCACCTGATGCAAATACAATTTTTGTTTTCGGGAGTGCCTAACAGCACAGTTACAAGTCAGAATTCTGTGCTAAATTAAAAAAAAAAACACAAACAAAACTCACCCTCCCTCAAAAAAATAGTAATAGTAGAAAAATTTTTAAAAGCCCTCTTTGCCTTCATTCCCCCAGCTAACAAAACAGAACAAAAATATGTTTCTCCCCCACCTACCAACGTCTTTACGACCTAGGGTACGGGGAGGCTCCAAGAGGAAACCGGAGGGGCTACGTGCGACTGGAGCAGGTCAGTGCGAAGGCAGCACCCCTCATTTTGTCTGTGGGTCGGGTACGCAGGGTCCTGCGTGGGCTTCAGATCCTCTGGGCAGAGAAGGGCTGCTGTCACAGCTCGAGTTCGAGGCAGGACGGGAGCGAGGGGTGAGCCGGGATTGGGATGGTGTCGGTTCTGTCCTGAGGGAAGCTTGAGCTGGTGAGTCAATGAGGAAAAGATACCGTCTGAAAAAAAATATAAGCAATAAACAGCAAGCCTATCAGTATTTGTATTCTTTTCCTTGGAACAGGTATGTTACGTTCCCTGGTGATTTTATAATATCAGATTGAATTGTCAAGCTCTCACCAGTCCCTGCCCTTAAACAACTGGATGAGGTGTATTTTAGCCTGTATCGCTCTATGATTAAATACTAAGCAAATATTTTAAAACCCTGCACAACAGAGAAAGGATGGCATTTAGCTAATTGTATAGAGAAGGCACTTTAAAAAAAAAAATCATCTGTATTTTTCAGGGCTTATTTAAGGTCTTTGTGAAATGACTAGCACTGAGCTGAGAAGGAGAAGTGCGTGCCAGTCCGAATGGGCACAAAGGCACGAGGCATAAAGGAGGCACAGTGTAAAAGTGTGGGCAGAGACATGCCAAGCCACCAACACGTCGTCAAACACAGCATCACCGTAGTCTTTCTAAATCATCTCACCTTTTCTGTGTCTTTTTCTTTTAGGACGTGACTCCAGTTCTCCTGGCCCGTTATGCAGCAATCTGACAACACGTGAGGATGGCCTGATCCACCCGAGAACAACAACAAATGGATCTCAAAACCAAGCTCAGGATACCTCAACCTTGTAAAACTTCTTTCTCAGAGCTGCTGAAGAAGAAACTCCTCTAGAGTCTTTCCTAGCGGTGTGAAATGCCCTTCTCTGGGCCAGGCTGTGAACAGTATCCCTATGAGATTGTCTAGTAAAGAAAGGCTGTCCAGCTGGGGATCAGTTAAAAATAAAAGCTTTGTCCAAACCTTTTCACAACTTTGTGCTGGACCTCTTCAGTGTCTCATGTCTCGGGAAGGGGCTGGTGACAACAGTAAAACCTGATGTATGATGTAAGGTGGTTGTTCATTCTTACAGCTGACAGCCCTGCCTCGCTGCTGCCAAGGTGGCGTATT
This sequence comes from Chlamydotis macqueenii, assembly GCF_036417535.1. Taxonomy (NCBI): domain Eukaryota; kingdom Metazoa; phylum Chordata; class Aves; order Otidiformes; family Otididae; genus Chlamydotis; species Chlamydotis macqueenii. The sequence continues at coordinate 124,058,657 of NC_141558.1, read as the reverse complement.
CCGCATTTAAAGCCGCGCTTTTCCCTGGGAGCTGCAAGGATATGCTGAAGGGTGTTTAACTTTCTCTTACGTCCAGGATGAATTAGGTCATGGTCAGCCAGGTGAGATGGATGCCATGAGACAATCCCTTTCCACACGTAGCATACGCCTGACACAAACAGGCAGGAGAGCAACCGGTCTTCAGCTCCCTCACCATCTTTCAGCACTTGCGGGGGAAAAATAAAAAAAAATAAAAAAATAAAAAAAATAAAAAAAAAAAAGGCAAGCCAAAGATGGTTTATGTGCAGCTCAGGAAGCTCTCAGAAATGAATGTGTCTGTGATTTAATAAAACATCTACACAAAACGACACTTCTAATATTCACTGAGAGAAGGAAGGCAGCGCAGTGTGGGGCCACAGCCAGCACACAATGCATTACTGCTGCAACAACAAACAGCTAAAATACCAGGCAGTTATTTTTTCAATATGCACAATTGTTGGAGGAGCATGAAAATTGTTCTTTTTGACACTCTGTGGAAAGCCCTGTGCTTCCCTCAGCTCCCATGGTCCTGACAAGAACCAACTCACAAATTCTCATAACTGGAAAACAGAAATAAATACTTTAACTGTGTGGCACAGGGTTTTGAATGGCTTTCTGAATCGGAAAGTGCTGCTCGTACGTCTTCGTTATTTCTACACTCTGTAATGTTGGCTCTCCAAAAGTCAGAGACAAAGTGAGATGGATACCACGAGGCTCACAGACACTACACTGGGAAACCAAGTACCAGTGGTACATCCAGATTTATGGTGGGTGATGGCAGTAAAGTGAAAGCAAAACTGTTTGCACAGTCTGTATCGTTGCCCATTACGGTGTATTTGCCCTTTTTTCTTGCTTAGCTACAGCTGAAAGAAGGGAAAATTGTACCTTATGTACAGTATTAGGAGACACTTTTTGATGGTAAGGTCAATCAGACCAGTTTACCTGCTTGAGGTGTTTATGGCGCAATCACTCAGTGGCTTTACGGAAAGGTTAGCTACATTTATGGGAAAGGCATTTTGCTGAAGCCTTCCTGTTTCAGAGAGGTCTTGGACAAAATGACCCAGGAGGCCCCTTCCGAGTCTATCAAACGTGGTTCCCTGATTGATGCTGGTCCCTCCCCAAGTCTTTTTTGAAACACAAAAGCACCGTTATAAAATTTAATATGCTCCACTATATAACTTTAACACAATGCCTTATAGGAAACGGTTAGCTGGTAGCACAGGAGCCTTGCGCAGAAGGGAGAGAAGAAGAAAAAGAAACAGCAGTGCAGTTTCTCTGCCAAGGGATATCGACTACGACGTCTGCACTGTTTCTTAGTACGGAGCCTCATCTGTGCACAGGGGCATCAGTCACGGAGGCGCATAAGTAACTTGGACTGTAGGACATCATATATTTTTTTCCAGAAAAACCCAACAAGGCCCGAGGTGCTTTTTCTTCTGTGCTGTGCAGGAAGCATTCCCTCAATGCTGGGAAGCAAATGGACACCCAGGTCTCCTGATAAATAACTGCCTGTTTCTGCGATCGGCTGGGCGTAAGGCAGAGCTGCCTGGAGGCAAGAAACCGGCGCGTCCAACCGCTCGCTGCACACCCATGGGGCCATAATGCCGGCACGTCCTCCACCTATGGCCGCAAACCCTTCTGTGGTTACAGATGGCAGGAATGAAAACCCCACAGACATGAGAAGAGGCTCAGAAAAGCCTATTCTGTACTTAATTGCCCCCTCCAAGATGGCTTTGTCCCAGCCTGCTGCCATCACACGAGCAAAACCCTGACCACCACAAGCCCAGAAAGCTGCACTTCTTTCTTAAAGCCTTTGCTGAGTGCACTAAGGTCACTGGGTAACGTGCTTTGGCCACGTTTTGCCCTTATTTTAATACAAGATGGTGCTTCAGAGCAAGTTCTCTTTCTTCAAGGAGCGACCAACTCCAAAGGACGGCAGCATCAAGGCTTCCTTGAAGCTGGGGATCCAGCAAGCTGCATGCGGTTGGCAAAGAAGCATTTGGTGGGACATCACTGAGGAGCAAGCGGTGGTGTGATTTGTTTTTTCAGACAGAATGCTCTCCAGGTTTTTAGACCCACCAAACCTTTTAGTAAATCAACATAATATTTCTCACTACTATACCTTTTTTCTTTTTAATTTGAGGAGAGATGTTTTTGCTGAATGTTTCCTAACTTGATATTTTTTTTTTCTTTCAAGCTGTTAACATATTTAAAAGAAGTTTAAGTCAACTTACTTACTTAATGAAATTTTTTAAAAACAACCAGCCAGATTCTCTGGGCCATTTGGTTGAAATCCTGTGGTTGGCCTCCATTGGTTGGTAGTGAGGTTTAATTTTAGATTCTCATGGGGAAGGAGAGAAAAAAAAAAAAAAAATCCAGAACTTCACTGAATTGGAGTTTACTCTCAAAAAACGTTTTACACTAAACTTTGTATTTTCACTCCAGCTGATTTAGTTGAAGGCCAAACTCTTGCAGAAAACAGCCCACCGCCCCCATCTTCTTGGGCCGGCTCTGGCAGGAAATAAATAACAACGTCCACACACGGCCCCTCCGAAGGCTTTTGAAGTCTCACATATGTGAGCTGTTCCCTTTTGCGGGGCAGGCGGGGATTAATCCTGGCAGTGCTACAGTTGCTCATCCTTGGCTCTCACTTCATCCCTGCGTCGCAGTGCAGAGTGAGACAGTCGCGTCAGAATCGCTCTTCTCATCGGAGTCAAAATGGTAAAAATCAGCCTCAGTGAGTGACATGAGCAGAAATTTCAAAGGCAGCAAAATTAATCTCCTGCTCTTTGTCTTACACCGTGGTGCATTTTAGCAGTTGGAAGATTTAGCTTCCAAGCACCCCATATATATAAATCCTAGTGGACAACAGCTCTCCAGCTTCTTTTTTTAGGACGGTTGAGCTCGGCAGCTGGAATCTGCCAGGGAACGAGGGGTGAGATAAGGATGGAGAAAAACTTTCCTGTGGCCTTCAGGTGCTGGTCAAGGGTCAGGATCAGGAAACAGCCAAAGCAAAACAAAACTCCCTCAGCTCCGTCTCCTCGCTGTGTCACGTGAGGTCACGGCTATTTGGCATAAGGACGGTGATTTCGGGCCAGCCCTGTCTCTCCTCTGCTCTAGCTTAGACCATTACCTGCTCTGATGATATGGTCCCTCCTGGCGTTTCTCCTTTTGTAAAGATTTATACTTGGTTTGAATCTACTATGAATGCTCCACTTTTGATTTTAGGAGGCCAAGAGACTTAAAAATCTCAGATGGGCAGGAAGGCAAAATCTCTCCTCAGGTCCTTGTAAAGGTGATCAAATACCACTTTGACGAGAATGTTCCAGTTGCTTTGCTGGGTAAATGGACTCAAATAAGGATGCCCATCACACCAACAGGCAAAGAAAAAAGGTGGTGGGAAAAGTAAAAGGCACCTAAATAAAAAAGGCAGGCAATGATGGATCCAACTGATTTTTTTTTTTTTTTTTGCCGTCTTTGATCTTTGGAAATGGGAAAACCCATTCAGGATCACAGCTTTCCAGACGGGGCTGTATGCACCATTAATTGTGCCACAAAGCAGAGATCGTTCGCTGTTCTTGTCACCACCAAAAAAAGCTTTTACCGTGAGTTCCCTGGGACTCAGGAACTCCACTTCCCAGTTTTCAGTTAATACTTCAGTAATTGTCTATAAATAATAGTAATAATAAACATAACAATACCTGGCTTGACGTTATGTTGTACTTGCTCTTTGTGATGTCTCTCTCATGATAAAACCTGTGTATTAAACACTTTAATTGAAACTCTTAATAAAACAGAGTGCAGTTATATTCACGTGACGATCACAACGCGCTTTACAGAAGCAAACAAAAGCAGCCGCCCCGAGCCTTGTGTAGAAGCAAACTCCGTTATCGTGCGTCTTAGTGGTATATAAAACGAAGCTGTCATGCAGACAATTAACGGTCAGACATACCATATTTTAGGGTTTGTGCTGGCCAAACAGCATCCAAAAAGCTTGAGTTTTTGTCCTTAAGCTTGTTCTAAAAATCTCTAATGCCATGACAAGCCGCATGGCATAGGGGATGGGATGGGTCTCACCTACTAGACAAGAAGCGAACAGCCATGCCTCATTATCAAGAGCCCTGGTTCAGAAGGAAAAAAGAAAAAAGGTTACAATTTTCCTGTTTTAGGAAAAAAAAAAACAAACAAGTCTTGATGGGCCATGGTGCTGAGCAGCCTCTGTGGAGTCACTGAGAGAGGAGACGGCAAAACCTGGTAATGCAAATGCCAACGTGAAACGATGCCTCCCGAGGTCTGGAAGGGCTCCCAAGCTTTGGGCCCCGTAAGAGGTAGGTCTGGAGCTAAGAGACGAGCGAAGAGCTTTGTTCCCTCTTGGGTAATTGATAAATTACCATTGTTAGTACTAAACAATGCTACCGAGCAGCGAATGGAAACACGCTAATGCTTTATCCGTCTTCAGCAATTCTGCTCATGCTCATACTGTACTTAAATGCACTAGATATTTGTTTGAAGAAACAATAAGTTTTAGAAAAGCGAAAAATAAGAACTTCAAAGATAATCAAAACCTTGAGTACATACTTTTTACCACAGGCAGCTGTGAATAAGCTTCAGTACTCTTTATTTTTAACATTCCAGCTATGTAATTTAACGCAGGCCTAATGACAGTCTCGAGCATACTGCTTTAATCGAAATTGTTCAAGCTCCGTTCTGTGACAAGGGCTCACAAGCTACCAGCAGGGTTGTCCATTTTCCCCGCTTCTGTAAGGAAAAGAAAAGGGAGGGGAGGGGGACACTCTTGAACTTACGTTGCTATTGATGTGCAATATACAATAAAAAAACAGTTAAATTTCAATTACCCACAGGTAATTATAATTTTATTGTTTGACTGTACTATGGGGATTTTTGTAATTCCCAAGACTAATAATTTTCTATAATTTTACAGGTTGTCAAATAAACTATTAAAGATTATCTTTGAAAAGGATTCTGCAATTGTAAGGACATATCACACTGTTCCTGCGCGTTATTAGTAATTAGAGATCCCTGGATAGTGAAATATCTGCACTATATGCTAGCTGCTGGATACCATATTTCCTCACCGCCTCCTGTAATCTTGAACCAAAGCTTTCAAACTTCTCAGCCATTGTAGCCTGAGTCACGTCCAAACTTTTATTAATATTCACCGAGCGCTCATTAAGCAATTCTGGCGCATTCGATACGTTAAATCCCTGCTTCCTGATGGGGAAGAGCAAAGGCTCCCAGGTCCATCCCGGCGTAGTGGGAACAAACACAAAAGGACTGATTCTGCGCTCCGTCCCCCGATGGGGCACGGAGAAGCAGCGATGTGTATACGAGCGCAAGAATCTGAATCTGTCCTGAATGGCTTTTCACAATGTGGCTTGCACAGCAAGATACAATTATGCTTTCTGATTTTATCCTAAAAATACGCGTAGATGGAAACAGGGATCAGCGTCAGCTGTCCACAAGGAGGGGGAATGGGATGGGCAGAGTATCCAGCCCAGGAGAAGCAGGAATTTAGGGGCATTCCCTCATCCTTAGATTCACGGGGGTGTTGAGGAGTAACCCCCCAGGCCACGTTCCCTCCCTCACTAGCGCCCGACAGCCGCGCAGCTGAGGCCAGCAGCCGCCAGCGCTTCCCAGCTTAGCTGTCCAAAGCCAAAGGGCAACTAAATCAACGTTTACTGGGTGACGGCTTCCTTCATCTGCACGTGCAACGCCTGGCGAGATATTTATCCAGAGCCTTACAGGGATGTGATCCTAAGGAGGACCAGGATGAGCCGAGAGGAGACGCAGACCCCGAAACGTTGCGTAGAGCATCCGGGCACAGGCTGAGAGGGCAGCGAGTGTAAAACCACACAAGGGGACTAGGCAGCTGTAGAGATTGTTGATGCCTGGCCTGAAGAGCCATCAAAGGCACAATTTTTAGCTGGTAGTATGGTTTTTACTGCGGGTGCCCCAGGAGATAGTCATTACTTGTTTTTATTGGCCTCTTGGATTGTTATGTGGCGAAGGCTCTGTGCAGAGGGAAACTTCAATGCATTAAGATTTCTTCATGGGCTGAAATCTCTCTGAGGAGAGCCATTTCAGGACATGAAGATTCTCATGCAGAAAACTTTATGGGTATGATTTTTTTTTTTCCCCGACGGATGCCTCCACCCTTACAGCTGGGGTTTCGCAGACCCGCTGCCTGGATGGACTCCAAGGGAGAGCATCATCTCACGCTCTGCCCCGCACGGACACATCTGCAGGGAGGGTTTTGCCTTCCTTCCGGTGCCGAGAAGCCTCTGTGGCAGCTGTGACGCTCAGCGAAGGACCTGGCAGGGGATTTCCCTCGCACCAGGGAGCGCCGAGGGTGGGTTTTGTTGGTTTTACGGCAGCGTCGAGCTGGTGGAGCAGTATAAAGATACGGGAGCACAGGGAAGGATTAAGGCCAATGGACTGGAGCTCTCTGCCTTCCTCTAGAGACAACTTCATCCCAATCAAATGTATTAAACAAATCTGAGCAGGCAGTATAGATACACACACTGAGCTGGCTTTTCCAAGGTCTTCCTGTCCCGTGCTCATCCTGCACCTATGGGAAGGGGTGGGAAGAAGGATATTTGATAATTTGGACGCATTTTCTGCTTCTGACTGCATCTCTACCTACTAACCCATCTCAACCAAGACTGAACTCCACATGATTGGCAGTTATCGTAAACAGACAGATAAGAGAAAAATACAAAGCCCACAGACGAGGCTAAATAAGTTTCTGGATAACAGGAGACACCATATACAAATCCAAAATTCCCTTTCCCCTTCATTTTGGTCCGCGCTTCCTGCTTAACACATTCCTCGTTGCAAGTGGAACACGTTCCGACAATTGAATAGTGAAAGCAATTAGAAAGAGAATTAATTGATAAAATTAAAGCCCTGCTTTCCTTATGTTTGTCATATGACTACAAATATTGTCACTCCCATTAATATTAATTAATATAATTATCAATATTTCTAATCCCTACACATTTTGTCGAAAAGTTACTCTTAGCTCAAGAATATAATTGTTAAGTCATGGAAATGTTAAGTAGCAGCTAAGCAAGTCCCAAGAATTAATAGCAAACTGTAGTTTATCCAAGGATTAGACTTTTAGCAATACATAATCACCTCTTCATGTGTTCATCCGCATAAAACACCTTCCATCGCTCACTATGCTTCTGCCTACTTGTCCTTGCAGTGTGCAGTTTTCAAGAATAATAAAAAAAAAAAAGCGAAGACAGTAAGTAAATATTCTTTGCAGTTGCAGGCTTTTCTTCAAGATAAGTCACTGCGATAAGAGTTATGTGCCCTTAGCTGAAAGCAATGTCAAGGTCAATTATCTCACGCTGAAAGCCCTAATGCAAGATACTTTTGTGATCAGAATAATATGTGTAACATCGCAAAGTCTTTGTTTTAGTGTTGAGGAAAGCAAATCCGCTCTCCCTAGACTTCATAATGCATTGTCTCTCAGTTTCGAATGTCACAAATTATTCCAATAATAAAAAAAAAAAGACTGACTCGCGATGCTGCTGCCATTTGAGGGGGTTTTCCTGGCGTGGTACGACTGGCACTGCGCGCGCAGAGGGACGCCGAGCGGAGCCTTGCCTGCCCGGTTCCTCGAGGGACAGTTAGGATTCCCGGCCGGCAATAGGATGTCTGCTTCACAGAAGCAGTGCTAGGTGGAGTATTCATTAGCTATTTTGGAAAACAGCCAAAGTGCTTTAAAGGCCTTTGCTGTAAGGTGGAGGATTTTTTTTTTTTTCTGCTAGAAGAGAATAATGCAATCATTTCACTATTAATTTTTAATTGTATGTTGCTATGCATTATTACCAACCGATGCTGATTATCCAAAGAGAAACGGAGAATCCGCGCGAGCGGTATCTGTTAGGCAGGCTGTTGGGCTGCGCTGTAAAAGAAGCAACAGAAAAATGCTGCTCTGTGAAGTCGCTGCAGTCATCTGCTGCTGCCTGTTCCTACAAGGTATCACATTAAATACTTATAAAATGCATGAGCTTAAGAAGAGTCATGGACAAGTGCCACAGCTTTCCCTTTTGTCAGGTGCTTTTCTCTGCTTGTTTCTGCTGCTTTTTTTTTTTTTTTTTTGGCTACTCTTTGTAATGAAAAGTTACTTCCAAGTTACTTCTTCTGCAAGCAAGCCAAACTTACTGACATGGATGAAATCGGCAGCAGTGTGCTCGCTGCTGGGGAGAACACACGTGCTCCCCTGCAGGTTTGGGGGCTGAGGTTCGTAGGGGTCGGGGTGCTACGGTGCAGCATCAGCAGAAGTTTAAATCTCTGCATGACAATCAGGTTCACTACTCAAGTGCACCATTTGCGCAAAGCGCGGTTTGTCTTTTTTTTTTTTTAACAAACAATCTCTTCTTTGTTTCCCGTTCATCTACCTGCCGCTCGTACCTGCGGCCACCTTTGCGCTGTGAGATTAAAACTTACCGTGTGCCCCCTTTCAGAGAGCATCCTGACTTGAAAATACGAGTGCATCACCCCCCAAAAAATGTCCGGGTGAATTATTACACTTTGACAACTGACCCAGCACAACTGGACCACGCTCCACAGACCACTGCTAGGGAAACAGCGTGCACGCATCAAAGAAATATGTACATGTGAACAATCCTCGCAAGGAAATCTTTATCAAAAGATGCTAAGATTAAGACTACCAGTACAGTTGGCTTACTGGTAGAGAAACGATTGTATCACCCGCTGGTGTCCGCTCACAAATTCTTCATTTCATCTAAGGGAAGGCCAGCCACGAAGGGACAGGAAATCTTTAATCGACTTTTCTCCATTTCGTCAAGTAGCTTATCAACCTGCACTGAAAACGAGCAACACAAAAACTTAGTGACATATCCTCCACTTAATAAAATAAATGGAAACAAACCGCTGACATTTCGCTCGTGTGGGACGGATTAATGACGACAAAATATTACGTGAGAGCAAATCCACAAAGCAGCCCTAAAAAGGCAGTACGGCTGTAAATTCAGGAAGAGGAAATCAATTAGCCCCCCAAAAATATGTAGAAAAGTCTACCACGTAGTAACAGAGGAGTCACGAGCAAATTTCTGAGCTGCACTTTGCCACTGACTTCAGTGGCCGGAGGAGGGGTTAGAAGGGGCCTCTGTCTCTTCACCCCAATATTTGAATATTGTCCATTGCAAAAGAAAATCATAACATTTTTTCTCCTGAATCCCTAATACCGATGATAAGTTTCTATATAATTATATGATACTGTTTGTATTATATAATAACATTCTAGCAGCACCCTACAATAAATAATTATATTACTGTATAATTTATTATATAAATTATAGATAAACCAAACACGTATAAATATCTATAAGTTTACATAATTATATAATACTATTTATTAAAAATAATTATATTTTTGGACAGGTATAGACTGCCATAATTTTTCAGACAGCTGAGAAATTCTCATGGAAAACTGCAAAGTTTGCACCTAATTCTCACGGTTTTCAGCTGCATTAGTTTCAAAACAGATAGGTGCTTTTCATGAAAACGAATTAGACACAATTAATTTTCAATTTAAATAAAAAACCAGAGCATTTCTACCTGATCACTTCCAAACTGCCATTTCAGTCCTGGCATAAACCCACGACCATCAGTGAAAAATGTGCCTTCGCTTTTCCCAATATCCAGCGCTGCAGTATCTCCAGGACTGGTTCAGGAAAGCACTGAAACATTCACATTAAGTCCAGTAAGCACTTTTCCAACGAGCGATTCTTTCCTGAACTGGGGCCAGCACAGGTCAAGTAAAGGGAAAAACAAAAATGCAGACAAGGAAGCAACTTGCCCGTAATACCCCAGCAAATCAGAGATTTAACCTTTTGTACAGTAGCCAGTCCTATTTCTCAATTTACTGTTCGTAGTCACGTCCTCTTTTGCTTCAGGGAAAGCGAAAGACACCCCCCTCACTACTCTCTCTGAGAGCTTCCCAGACCATGAAGCACCAGTAGTTTGCCTAACGCAAACTGGAGTTTTTAGTCCCAGCACTTACGCCTGGCTTTCATCTTGATGTCAGGTGCAACTGCAGCGAGGCAGGATTCTGCTCCCTGATGTTAGGAACCATATTTTTGTCGCTTCCCTCTTTACGCTCAAGAAGTTCTTTGTGAGCGTGTTTAACAACATCTGAGGAGGCAAAGCTACCTCTCCTGATGCTGTGAGCACAGATACAGGAAAGCCTTTCTCCTTCGACAGGAGACTGTATTTATCATTCCAGGAATTAGATCAATCAAAGAAAAATAATAGCTGGAGAAGAGGAAGAGCACAAATCAGCACCAGAAATCAGCTGTAATAATGGTCCGGCTATTTGTGCATCTTGGCAAGAAGTCTCGTCACCTGCTGCAGAGGTCCCACAGTCCTATTGAAACACAGGTTGGAAAAGCCTAATTTTTCTCACGCTAATTGCAGTAATGCTAATGCATTCTTGGAACAGGGCCAGGATAAGTGGAATGCAGTCTGACAGCAGATAAATATAAATTATATATAAGAAAAACACTCTGTACCTTTAACGCCTAATCCGTTACAAGTCAGCCATCAATCTTTAATTTCTTCGCGTGTCACCTGCATGGTCGATAAGCCGTGCTGCATCCTATTGGAGAAATTATTTCCAGGGCACCAACACACCGGCAGGCTAGTGGGTCCCAAAGCAGCCCCTTCCTGTTGGCAGGGCACTACGCATGTATTTTCCTTCTGAAGTTGTGGGAAACAGCAGGTGCTTGGTACTTCTGAAAAGCCGACCACCCATGATGTAGTGGTGGGTTGTGCAACTACTTCTTCATACTATCCCAGCATTTTTTTAGTGTGCATCACAAACAGAGAAAATTTAATTTAGTCAGAGGGTGGGGGGTGACGGAAGGCGTTCACAACAATAATAATGTGGACGTAGCCCAAGTTTCATTTTCACAGAGCTGCGTACATCGGGTCCTCTCCATAGAAGTGGAGTCTACGAGAGGCTGCACGTCCATGCTTCACCTGTGAGCAGCGGTAAAAAGTATCAACACTACCCTGCCCCAGGTTTCCTTGGTAGGGAAGTCTGACAAGGCCTCCTCGTTGGTCTTTTTAATAAAAAAATCCCTCTCGTGCACATTTAAGAAAAAGAAACCCAACATACCACCTCCTGTGTAGGCACATAGCAATCTTTTCTTTTCTGTTACAATATATTATTAATTTGGTTTATCCTGTTGCTTCATAGCTTTGGGGGAAAAAAAAAAGAAAAGAAAAAGCTATTGAATTTGCAGTCACCTTTGGTAGGGAGGTTCAGTTCCTCTGCTTATTTGAGATATTTCTTTCCATCTATTGCGCCATCATGTTTCAGTTCCTGAGAGCTATAGATATTTATTCAGTGCCCTTCTATCTTGGCCATCGTAAATAGCTCTCTGATAACAAATCGCGCTCTCTGAACATCGTTTGCTACCAGAAAGGATCTTCAAGAAGCACATGCACTGTGATATCGGATATCCCCCGCTTTGTTACGAGCGCAACAAAGAGTTTAACAAAATCAGCTTCCTTCCATTTAGAGGCTAAGTATATATCATTTTAGTAGTTCTACCACTTCTTATTGCCTGCCTGTTTATGCTTCATACTTAGAGAGTCACTGCTCCCTTGCTCTTCAAATGAATGCTGCTACTTAAATACAGAGAACGATATGTGCTTATTGAAAGATTCAAGGATTTCAGCTGTCAATAGAGGCTTAATTATCTACTGGTGGATGCTCAGATACTATAACGATGCTGCTGTATAAAGCCAGCACAGAAGAGCCCACTCACAGCTCTGATCCAGCAATTTAGAGAGAAAATAAAAAAAAGCATAATATTAACTTGCGTCTTACTTCCCTATGTCATAACCCATCATGTAACGTTGTGTTATTTCATGTCATGTCACGCGTAACATGATGCAACGCAATGTCACACTTCAGAAAATATTACCAAGTGAGAACTGATTCTTGTTATCAGTTTGGAAGATAAGTCTCTGATCCAAACGTATCGTGGCTTCGGCTGATGGGAAGGGATCAAACCGAGAGCCACATCGGGCAAACGCTTCTCTGCTCTGGCTTGGCCAGCAAATGTCCATTTGTCAGCTTTAGGTTCAACTGGAATTTCTTTGTCACGAGCGCTTTCTCTTGTAAAAGAAATAGCAATTTTATGGCAAGCCAAATACTGGGGAAAAAAAAAAAAACAAACCCTTAGAAATACATAATAAATGTATATTAGCAAGACAGAAAATTGGAAAATGGCCACCTGCCAGCCGCCACATAAATTCTGGAGGCAATGCATTTTTCTGCCATTATGCGTTATCACAGGAATTGCAAATATTTATTAAAAGTATTAAAATGGTGAGAATGTTAAATGTTTCCTTCAGGAGTGGAAATTCGCCTTGCCACACAGAAGATAGGATATTCTGATACAATGTTTATTAAAATGACTTCATTTTATTAGGCTGTCATACACAATGAATGTGCAGGTACAGTTAACAAAAGATCTATTGTGGATACGGGAGATTTGTGAGTAACACTTCAAAAAAATAATCTCTTCTGAACTCTATTCATATAAAAAGCATACTACAAACTTTCATTAACTTCCTTAGAACCAATTATTTTCTGAGCTTATTTTCTTTTTCTGCCATCCCGCTCTATTTTGTTAGTCAATTTGTTTGCTTACTTTTTAATGCTTAATGGGATTAAATGCAGTTTATCTTTAATTTATGTACTAGTAAGCTGAGTGTATACTCTATGTGAGGCAGGGAACAAAATATTATTATTATTTTGGGGTTCATTTATAGGTCTAAACATGAATGGCTAGAATATATTGGGACCCAGGTATCTTTTCATCCATGAATAAAACATTATTAAAAGATTGGTGGGAGCTCCACAACGTTGATTGAGAAGAAAATCACATTCCAGTTTTGTCAACATTTTCTGCCAGGATTAATCGCAGCGATTTTGCTCATAAGGTTCTTGTTACAGTGAGATACAGAGTCAACACCGCTGACGTCCTGTAGCCTCACGGGGCAACTTTTCTGGGCGGCAACAGAGCCCCTTCCAGGAAGGTCTGAGCCCGGATGGGGAGACACCAACCCCTACACGAATGGGGGATTTGAGCAAGCGAAGGGTTTAGGTCTGCGAAAAGCAGCTGAATAATCATCTCTCGGCCAGACTTTGAAAACAGCTGGATTAGAAGGGGATATCTTGAGATAAACAAGATGATCTTCTTAGACGGTCGCAAGATTTGTGATGAGATCATTGTTGTTGGATGGGAAACAACACCACTTCTGTTCTCAGCGGTTTCCTGAATCGGCAATGAAAGGAAGGAGGATAGCCATCGCCTTCACAACTCAAAGTGTCATCTAAGTAGCTTTTAAAGGTCTTTTTTTTTTTTTTTAAGAAATAAGCAGAGACATAAGAAACCAGTACTTTTTTCTTTTCTTATGCTAGGGTTCTTCAATTCCTTATAGTCCATTAAGTAAGAAGTGCAATTGGAGTATATGTTGTAGACAGAGGGTGAATAGATCAAAGTTACAAGATCCCAGATTTATGGGGAGCCTTATGCAAGAAAAAGCCTGACGCTGGAAGATAAAGTTTCAGAAATAAAGGATTTTTCTCTCTGCTGTTGTACGGTGCGGTGTTATTGCTTTCTGACAAACACAGAGCGGGGAGGGGAGTAACTTTCATGAAAAATAATGTTTTGTCTTGATCCAGACACAATATATGAATTTGTGAGACAGTCAAAGTGATACATGGGATATGGCACAAAATGTGTATGTTGGAGAGAGACCTTGGCCACCTCACAGGCAGAGGCAAAACCTCTGTTGATGTTGGTGGGAGCAGGTGTAATACCTCCCGTACCGCTACGGCCATTCAAATCAGAAGTCAGAAACCAGAGCTGAGGTTTGCTCTGCCCGTAGAACTCTGTTTAATTCAGCAGTCAGCATTTCAAGCAACGCCAAACCATTTGCTTGGCCAACCTTATTTAACACGAAGCATGTTTTATCTTGATTTAGGTGGTTGTTGTTCTTTAATTAAAGAAATTATGGGAGGTCATTCTCATTAGTTTAGAAGAGTCCTCACAGAAGGGGTCTGCACTGATTTAACCTCAGGGTAAGCTGGCACAACTTTTGCATGTAAATAGGATTTAACACTGGACACTTTGTGAATAATCCAGCTCTTCACTTGTGACATTCAAGGAATACTCGGAATACTGACTGGAATAAAAAGATAATGTTGATAAGCTGGGGTCTTACCATGAAATTCGTCAAATGATCTGTGGTGGCAGCCTGAAGCCATGCACCAGTGGGGAAGGGACACCACAAGGCTTTCTGCTAGGGGCGGTCCAAGCAATACTCCCCATCCATGCATGATGACATGAAGAGAAATTGGCCCCAAATCCCACTGCTCACGTCTGGCCAGATGGAAGGCTAGCTGAGGGGCACAGAAATTGGGCAATGAGAGTGGAGAACAAGGCGTTTCCCTGCTACCCAAGGAGTCACGCCTTGGGGCTGGAGCATGGCACAGGTGCAGGGTGGTAGAGGGGCCACCACTGCCATGGAAGAGATTTCCCATGCAAAGAAAAAAAGAAAAAAGAAGGAAAAAAAAAAAAAAGAAAGCAGCAGCATGAGAAGTGCCAACTCTGACTGATGCTGTCTTTAACTGGTACCACACCAAGGGCTTTGTGTGGTCAGCACACTCTTCGTGTTTATAACAGAATCCCCAAATTCGACTGATCTAAAGGGCATCCGACTGTTTTACGTTAATCACAAACTGTACAGCAGAGGCTGAGAGCAAGTGGGCAGATACCCTGGTGCAGGAGTTCTGAGGAGCCCTCATTATAATCATCCTGCCAAATCAAAAGAAAAACCCTAAGGTTCCTAATAAAGGAGACCACTGGACTAAACAAATTGAATGAGTAGCTAGATATGCATGAGCTTAAAACTACCGGCGCAAATCAGATTTTTCTGAGCCACTTATTCTGCTCGGTACTCCAAAGCACATGCCGACAAAACGCAGGCACAGGCTCCACGTACCCTAGCGAGGTGCATGCTGATGTAGGGGTGCTAGGACAGACACCTAGGGTTGGGGAAACGGGTATAGACGCAGCCTACAAAGGCACCTTCAAGAAGTGATTATCATACCGCTATCAAAACTGATACAGCAATAAATGAAACAGGCAGTGTGTATGAGGACGTCAGGATGCGCAAGCAGGAGCCTACCTGAGCAGGCTTTTTGGTCTCGGTAGGGTCAGATGTCTACTTCCCTCAGTTCCACTTCAGAAGATACAAAAAAAAAAAGACCTCTGACCTCGTAAATTTGAATGTCTCTAGGTCAGGAAAAAGGTGCAGTACCCAGAAAGCCCAGCACACTTCTCACCCTCCTGCACCTGCTGATGGAAGTTACTACAGAAGTTACCTTCTCTACTGGAAAGAAAAATATTTAGTAAAAAGGTGGGTCATTGCTCTCTGAAAAAATGCAGTTAGCGCTAATGAAAGATCTCCAGAAATGGCAGGGAAATAAAATTTTAGATTTAGAAGCAATATATTACATGTTGGTGTTTTGAAGACAAATGATTGCTAGATTCCATTAGCTCCTCCTCAAAAGTCACCAGGCAGAAACCCAAGATTTTGAGCTAAAAACTCAAAAAGAATCTGTCCACAAGAGTAAATACGCAGGGAAGAAAAAGCAACAATAATTATTATGGTCAGTATTTAGAGCTGGAATCAGGGGAGACGGAAAAGAGGAAGGTTTCAGTAGGGAACAGATGGACAAGGGATGATGCACCTGAGGAATTAGGTGAAGGCATCAAGGGAGCGGTTTTATGGAAAGAAAGTTCCCCTTGAGCCGTTAGTGCATTTATCACCATCATCATGCTGCTAGTCATTGTGAGGGGCTGGTTGCTGTCCCCCTGTCACCATCTGAGAGGCTGCAGCTCTGTACGGACATTGCGATGGCCACGGAGGAGGCAGAACTGGGGCTCCCCTTACCGGCACCCCGGTGCCTTTCAAAACTGGAATATTTGAGAGATTATTATTATTTTTAAATGTAATTCCTACTTTTTTAGTTCATTCCTCTTTTTCCTTCTTTTTTTTTTTCCTATTGCTTCTCTCTATTTTGTTGTGTGCCACACTGTAATAAATCAACATACAAATGTACTGGATTATTTCCACCTGGAATGTCGGAAGACAAATAGTCCAAAAGATCAGTGTGGTCATTTACCATATTGGTTTAGCATGGTAATACTGGTGGGTTTTTTTTTTCATTTCTCATTTCAAAACTGTAAACAAATGTTGTTGCACGAATAGATCAAATACTGTCTACCTAAGACGGTGCCCTGTGCAATGAAAACATCAAATCCGGTTTTTGAGGACCAAACCGCCCCCTCTTTTACTTTTTCAGAGGCAAAAAAATGAAATTTTGAACTAGTCCCAAACTTGAAACTACATTTTTGCCAAGCAGCAAAACCCAGCGTACCCTTAGCCACGTTAAATCACAAACACATAAGCACCCGGAGATGAGGAAAACACACATTAAATATGAAAAAGCATTCCTTTCAGGCAGAAGATAAACAGCCCCACTACAAATTAGCTCTCGGCCCCGTCAGGTGTGAATCTCTCTCGTCAATACGTACCAAATTCCCTGAGATAGAACCACATGGTCATGAATTTTATTTCTCTCCCGCTTAATTCCTAGTACCACTCTCCCTTGTGGATTTACTCAGGGATGATTTACAGTGGGAAAGGTGACATTAAACACGTCATTGAGCATGCAAAGATGCTGCACTCAAAGCAGCATATGCTTGACTTTGTTAAAAGATGAATGCTGTCAACTCCACAGTGCCCACCAAGATCTGGCCTCCTTTTTCTTCCCAGCAAACTTGGAGGAAGATCCAGCCATGAGTCTTGACACCGAGAGAAATAAAAGTTAATGTATTCATGACATGATTTCACTTGCAGCCTGATTTAGCAATGTCTTGTCTAGTTTGGATCTGCCGTTGCTTTTCCTAATTTACTCATTGCACAAAAAAATAAATAAATAAATAAAGAAGTGCACTATAGTCTTATTTATCCTTCTTTGGACATTTCTTCACCAGGCAGATGGTCAATTAAGAGCACTAAACAATGACACTGTTTTCTCTGTAAACATTTTTTTTCTAATAGCCTAACAAATGAGAATCTGTGCTGCCATACTGCTGAATACCATCTTGACTTTCTAATTACAAAGAACTGTGTCTTGATAGTAACAATTACAGCTGTAACAATGATGCTGGTACTTGAACAATATAGTTGGAGGCAAAGCGCTTATCGGAATATTCACAAATAAAAGCTTACATTTATGCCGGAGCTGGAGCTGGGAGGTTAAACAGTTGGGGGTGGGGAGGTGTAGAAGAAAGGTTGAAAACATTGGTTTAGTAGCTACAGATGTGAATTTGAATTCAATTACATGAAAGGCAGGGAGGGGGACGAAGCATGAAAAGATGCTGTTTCCCTCTGTCTGGCTAATCAATAGGTTAAAGGGTTAGTAAAATTAACATGTTAATAACATTCATTTTGCTATTTATGTACTGGTCATAGTATTTTCAGAGAACACCGTCTTGTGAGCAATACACGTACCCTTACGCCAGCTTTTTCCTTTTTTTATGTGAAATGGTCAGTATTTTTTTTTTTCCCACTATGATGGAAATTGGCTTCTCAAGTCCCTAATTTACCCTACCTTTCTTCTTTAACTTCTTAAATCCGACCCTTCCAAGGCTTGGGTGGATTTTTCCTTCTTTTTTTTAAATGAAAAGTTCCCTCTACCCCAAAGAAAAGGGGTAGCGTAGTCCCTGAGCTCGCCACTCATCCCCACCACTGCTGTTCTGGGGGAGCACGGTGGGTGCCGTGTCGCCACTTCCCTCCTGGAGTGAACGGGATCCTTGGAGGAAGCTCAGCTCCTTCCTCCTGCCCCCTCATCGATTGTCCTTCGTCCCCTCAACCCTCAGCACTGCCCTATCCCCGCAGGCAGGATTCGCCTCCTCCGCTCCTTCCCTCGCCCCCAATCCCCCAGTGCTGCACCCGCTCTCCGAGCCGTAATTTAGCCCACACTTATTAATCAGCGCACATAATTTGTCTCTAATGCTGTCAATTTAAGATGGCAACCTGACTTTTTTTTGGAGGGGGGAAGGGTCAACAATTTAATGAATCTCGTCTGCATTTTAATTCAGACCTAATAATCTGCCTCTGGCAGTTTTCTTAGACAAGTGCAACGTTTTCCAGGATTTTCTTTCATCAAACCCAGCACGATGGGATGTTTACCTTCTTGCCTTGGATATGTTCAGCACACGGGAAGTCACACACAGACCTACCTTAATCAAACTGGGACATGGACTAAAATCTACTGATTTAGCCTTTGAAGGGTTTTCCTAGGGACGCGCACACAACAAGAAAAGAGAAACATGGGGCTATGCATTCCCTTTTCTGCACAGATCGGTGCACAGTTGTAGGCACCAAACTAGAGAATTCCGTGACTCGCTGCCCCGCATGAAATAACCCTTGCTTCACTAAAGGCTGGAGCACCCAAGGCACAGCTCCGTAAAAGCTTCCTTTATTTACTCCTGCGCTTCTCTTTTTGTCCTTCCTACAGTAAAGTCCAGCAGGAAGGGAAAAAAGTTACTGGGAGGAAAGAGAGGAGGAGAAAATTAAGTCCCACTGATGAAACAGCATGGATGAGTTTGTCTAATCGCTGAGGCAGGAGGCTGGAGCCTGATGGAGCAGCTCAGCGGACTTTCCCTGGGTCAAAATAAATAAAATCCCCCCAACAAGAGCCTCTCGATCACCATGTCAGATGTAAACGGAATAGACTTTGTTATTAGGAGCGACGTGACTTTGCCCAGGCGAGCGCCGCGCTGACAGGAGCTCCTTTCTGGATTTCAGTCAGCCGCTGTCACTTGCCTTGACAACGCGGGCAGTTAATGTATTCACGGCGTTACTGCGCACGCATCTGCAATTCGCAGCATATTGTATTGTTTACCCCCGCTCCTTTGTAGTAGTGTGTGTAGTAATTTGCCTTCTAGCAGCAGAAAATTCCTCAACTTCAAATTTTACCCTCATTTTGTTTGCCCTTAATAGAAAAACAAGCCTTCCACAGCCCTGCCACCACCGCAGCTACTGCACTCTGCAGCATCACAAACAGAAAAATGTCATATTTCACATTTTGATCAGTGTCTTCAATATATTTTTATGCACATCCTTCATCTTTCTCTGCCACGTTTTTTTTTTTTCCCCCTTTAACGGCTGCTTAGCATATTTTATGCCTTCTGGACAGTTTCTAAGCAGTTTTGGAAGGGGCATTTCTTCCACGTACCTGAGTACTGACAGTAACAGCAGAGAGTTTTTATGTCCTAAATCATCTCCTAGTGCTGGTACTCCTGTCCTGCACAACAGGGTGCTTCCAGGGCATCTACTCTTTCACAGACCTACACCGCTTCATCCAGTGGCTCTCTGAGGTTTTGGTGAGTGGGTGAATTATTTGTCATTTAACTGATTTCCAGTCGTGTTCGTTACTGTCCCCTATCGCAAAACTCTGCCAGATTCAGGTGTCCTTACCACATACTACAAGGCAGCCCCGTCTGCCATACCATTAATACCACTAAGCGTACACCATTTTCAAACCTAAGCTACAAGTCTGGTGATGAGATGAGACAGAAGACCAAATTTCCACATTCTCAGGTACTCCAGGTAATGCCTATTGTTTTCTGATAGACAAATGTTTCTCTAGGAACTTTTTAAAAAATAAAAGAAGATAAACGATTGCTCTTAGTCCAGGCATCTCTCACACACAAGGGTAAGGTCATTAAAGAAAGTACATTAAAATACGATTGCCTGGTTCAACTACTGCCCCTTACAGAGTCAACATGTGTATGTCTCAGCACAGATCATTTTTACTCCAATTACACAGCTTTCTGAATGAGCTTATCAATTCAGAACAAGCGTTGCTAACCTTCACTTTGGATACCTCAGCACAGCCTCCATTCATTTGGCTTCCAATTGTCTTCCAGATGTTGTTTCTCAAAACTAGAGTCCAGGCTGGTCAGCGTAACACGCTACTCCAACAGCTGAAGCTCCATCTGAAGCTCCGCGTCATCAGTTTCACCTCCCACGGCTTCAGCTGCATAGAAGGGAGGCATCCAGTCCAAGCCCACCATTAGCAGAGCAGACTGGGCAAACCCAGAGAGAGACTCATCTTGTCCAAAAATGCCTCAGATACGTGAGAATGACAGATTTCACTTCTGGTAAATCTCCCTTTGGCAATGTCAACGTGATTAAAGAAGGAGTTTAGTTTTTAGATAGCTGAAGTGCCGTGAGATGAGCCTCACCATTGGGTTCCTGTTGATGTTCAGGAGCGTTTGGCATCAGCACAGCCCCTACGGAATACCGGAGCCTGACAAGTCCAAAACATGCTACTTCGTTTAAATTCCTCTGTCTGGTCGCAAATGTCCGGTTCTAGCTAAAAGCTTGGAAGTGAGACAAACCGTACAATAGACACTTCAAAAGAAGAAAATCGCAAAGTGCTCAGGTAGCGCTGTGGAGAAGGGAGTTTCAATTCAGAGGGCTTTCCAGATGAAACAGACAATTAAGCCCTTATGGAAAAGACATTTTTCCCCCTCCTTTTTTTTTTTTTTTGTTAAAGCAAGAGGAAAATAATACTGGGAATTTAGAAAACATGAATTTTTAAAACCTAATAAGCTACACTAGCAATCTACACAATTCCCTTCCCTTAAAATATTCATTTGGAAATACAAGATTGGTGATAAGGGCAGGCTGGGTAAACAGGTTTGAATACTGTTCGTGCGGGGGTCTCGGCAGCACCCCCCAAGGCCACTGCTGTACTCAGCCATCCTTGGTTTAGCCCCATCGCGCTTCTCCACCTTGTCTCTACGTGTTGGAAGACAACAGGCAACGAATTGCACAGTGCATTTACGAGGCAGGGGCTGTAAATGACCATTTTCTATCTGTGGGGACTGCTGGACAGAGAGAAGGAGCTGCGCAAGGTGTCTGGAGTGATGTGGAATTGGGAAGTCCCAAGCCTGAAGCACTTTTCATGGATCTGAAAAAACCCCAAGTGTTCCTCTAGAAGCACTCCTGGGAGGAGTGAATTTCCCTGAAATCAACTTGCATCTGACAAAACATTTAGATTTTGATAAAGAGGCATAATCCTTGGATTATTTTTTTTTTTCTAGGCACCTCCAGCCACGCCTTGCATTGCTCACCATACAACCACAATGTCTGCTTTGCCGTTAGTACAAACAGACAGTTAGAAACTCTAGCGGAAAAAAGGGCATTCACACATTTTAATGAAACCTCCAAGAAAGAGAAGAAAAGCAACTCTTCAGTAGCTAGATAAATAGTTTTAGGCTCAATTTCCTTTCCTTTCCCTTCACGCCTCACTCTTGCCCCAATATATGCAAACTGAACAAACACTTTCCTACCGGCCTGCTTTAAGCTTCATGCTTTTGTCTTGTCTTTTCTTTCTTTATTGCATTTTTTGCAACCTTTTTGACCTAGCCCAATTTTCTGCTCCCTCTGCCTCCTTTCCCTTATATTTTGGTTCCATGTGACTAGACTTCAGACTTCTCCTTCTCTCTCACACACACAATGCTATTAAAATTAAATCCTTTTGTGTAACTCTCTGTTTCATTATAGGTCTTCAAGCCACTCCTGAAATCTCAAGCCAGCCTTTGTAAAGTCTTAGTTCACCTGAAGGCAAACTTCAGCACACGTTTTGCTTCAGATAAGACTCCTTCTTACCCCACCAGTACATAGTTCAGCTCAAAAGACTGCCACATGAAGCTACAGACTATCCACAAAACGACCATACAAAAAAACGGTGTGTTCCTTTCCTTTAACACAAAATACATACAATATATACATTACCATGAGAAATTTAGGCCTGGCTACCTAAAAAACAAGTAGGCAATGACACAAGTAGCTTGTGGTAAAAGGACCTTTGAGAAATGTTTTAATAAAGGAGATCATTCCACTAAAGGACAGACAGCGTGGAGAGGCAGGAGTCAAACAGACCTCTGAAAGCCACTGGAAGCAAAGAGACAAGGAAGCAACAAAACACAGGTCTCTTGGAAAAGGTATCTAATTCCCTAGCCTCCACTGCTACCAATGTATTTTTGGCCATCCCGAAGATGTCAAAAGCTCCCATGGACTTAAAAAAAGACCTGATTGAGAAGAATCAGGCCTGAAGGAACCTGGTGAAGAAATCAGTGACAAACTTGCCTTCCTGCACCAGAAATCCTGCTTTACATTTACCAAGGACGAAAAATACTCATACCTTCCTTCCAATTTTGAAGAAGGAGGAGGTGGCAGTTTAACAAGTAGGTACTCTACCACGTGCTTTTCATACCTGGGCAAAGTTGTCATAACTCACCGTATGCAGTAGAGCAGATGAAGCTCAGCCCACATTGAGCAGACCTTCTCACTAGTCTTCCGAACCATCTCTAAGGCCCATTTATTTTCAGCACCAAGTCAATGCCGTGATCTTCAAGTCCTCAGCAGGCTGGAAAGTGGTGCCAGAAGCCTCAGCTGATACATACATGACTAACAGATTCAAGGATATTCCTTTGGGACAACAAAGATAACAGTGCCCACGGCAAAACTGTCAAGAGAAAGGGAAGTTTTGAATGAGCTTCAAGAAAAAATCCTCTACACTTGACCTCACTAGTCACCAAGTATTCGTACAGTACTTTTCTTCTTTTTTTTTTTTTCTGCAAAAATCTCTATTCTTGTAACAACTGAAGGTGACATCATCACCATTCATCCCACCACTGTTGACAATAAGCACAAGTAAACACAGAGAATGGGAGGAAGTCATCAGGGACGGAGGCAAAGAAGAGGCCATTGACTCGTACGTTAAACGTGGAGTAAACAGGAGAGGAAAAGTAGACCAGAACCATGATGCTGATTCAGGAATAATCAGCACAGAGGAGCAAGCCACAGCCCTCCGTGCAAAAAGGACCCCTGACATAGGGTCACCTAGGGGACCAAGGAGCTCAATATAGGGAGCTGCCAACAAAAAGCCTGCAGGACACGGCACTGGCACGGATGTCCAGGGGGAACACTTGTCAGCAGCATGGCCTGCAGGCAGAGCAGAAGGGAAACACATGAGGGAGCAAGCAGCTGAGAAGGAGGCTTCTTTAGAAAAAGGATGGGCAAAGGTATACCCCAGCACCACATGTGAAAGGCCAGTTCTGATTCAAGCTCTGCTTGATGAAGAGGGGAGGGAGGAAGATGTCAAAGATGTTTTGCAAGAAAAAGTCATGACTACTGCCCCGAAAATAACAATTCTGAGGTGTGGGCTAAGACCCACTTGATACTGAAGCACTAGAAGAAAGTGTGACCAAATGTAGAGGTGTCTTTCCTACACTGTGAATTTGTCAGGGATGCCTTGACTTCCTTCACCTCACGTGCTGCGATGCAGCGAAGGCTGAGCGCTTTGTACACTGAAAATGTTGCAGAAGCTCTAGGTGCAAACGCAGCACGTGCAAAAGCCCCTTCATTCAAACTGTGCTACTTAACAAAGTGGTTTGTGAAACCATTTTCGAGCCTTCAGCAATTTTTCCTGCCTGAAGATATCATTTTAGCGTCTTCTTCATGGGTTGTTCATAGACTTCACGCCTCAGAGTTCACCCCGTGGTGTCACCTGAAAGGGCTCTGCAGGCTGTGGATCACAAGTACAGCAGAACCGGAAAGTTCATTTCACATATTGTTTCAGCCCCAGTGCTTAATTCTGAGAGGAGGTGATTTTGCATCAGAATGAGACATACCAGGTAGAAACCACAGATTAGTTTTCAGAGGAGTTAATCTTCCTATCCATTATCTAGAGTAATTCAAAAAGCACAAAAAATGGAACTGTTCTTGAAGAAAGAATTCATGTTCAGGTAATTACAAATAACAGACACATCTGGTTATCTTAATTGTTTGGGAATGTCTCAATTATCTAAGAATGTTTTCATAAGGACTCAGAGACAGTAAAACTTTCTCACGGCAGATTGCATTCACTGATGAGAGGAAATTCAGCCGATCTAACACACTGAAGCGTGCTCAGACCCCGAGAGCACTTCCAGTCCCATTGCCAGGGGGCTTTATTTGCCTCTAAAGAACAGCAGACTATGAAGTGAGAAATGGGAAAATCCCACGTAGGCAGCAGCAGACCCTTTCCCCGCTAGCTGCAGGTTTTCCAGCACTCCTGTGAAAATGAAGGGTTTGTGTGTGTGCTGATGGTTCAGCCAGAAAAATGACAGAAGTTTTCTTTTCAGACAGCTGCCCCAAAGAGAGGTGAGTCAAGCAAAGGCCCCTGCCCTGCCGGAGGGCAGTGCAGGCGTCTGGCTGCTGGTGAGTGGCACCCCATCCCTCACAAAAATTTGAAGTGTCTCTTGCCTGAGGGAGGTTCACTGCAGAGGAGCTCAGCAGTTTCTGCAAAGCCAAATTCACCTTCACAGGGTGGCGGCTGCTGATTGAGGACCCAGAGCCAAGCCCTGGAGAGGGGGAACCATCCAAGCACCTAAGGCAGACCCTTGCCCCACTGGTGCATGCAGCCTCCTCATGTAGACCTCAAAAATCCACAATTAGCCATCGGGAGTTAACTCCCCCAGTCCCTAAGCCCTCAAATTATGTATGTGCAGAGTGGTGGCAGGAAAGGGAAGTTTTGCACTTATGCCAGGGTGCCTGCCCACCCCGGATGGCGGGTGAGAGGGTTTCTTACAAGTGTACATCCCATAATTCATCCAGATCTTCCACCAGGGCCACAACCACCCGGCTCGGATCTTTTCTGCTACGGGCTGAAGAACCTCTTTGCTCCCAGCTTGCTTCTGCTTGTAGCCTAACCAGCACCTTTATGTGAAAGACGTGACTGGGGTGAAATCCTGTAACTGCAGCCAATGTACCCCCGTGGCTAATCAAACCAGCAAGCAGGGGGTGTTGCCAGGGCTCTACACAAATCCCAATCAATATTATTTATCTGGCTGAACGTGCAAAGCTGGTCGTGTCCCCTCCACCTAATGCCCACTCCCGTCCCCTCCACCCTGTGGGTATCAGCAGGAGGCAACCTGATGTATGCCGGTAATTATCCGCTGCTGAAAAGAAGTGCTATTTCTCTTATTTTTGTAATGCAGATCAATGCACATGTCACTACTGAAAAGCTATGTCATTTAGGATGGAGCATTAACTGCTAGGAATGGATTTTGAAGCTCCCCGCTTGTGGGTGGAATATTTTCTGGAGGAGTTGAGCCTTTCGAATGCTGAATTTCATTTATCCCACTGCCTCTTTAAGAGGAGTCGGTGGAGGAGAGGGTGTTTGAGAAAGTGACAGTTTGTCATCTCCTCCCCCAGCGAGCTGGAGCTGGGGACCAAGCCGCAGCAGGGAAAGAAGGAAACTGGCTTTGCTGGAGGAAAGCAACAGCCCTGCAGTGGGCTGCAAGAAAGCAAACTCCAGAAGACACAGCGCAATTCTTGGAGTAGTGCCTGTGAGCAGAAATATGGTCAGGCACCAAGGGAAAGAAAAGAAGGCTGGCTGGAAAAAGGGCAAAAGCTGGACGCTTCACTAAAAGGGGTGCAAATCTGGAAATCAACACACACAGAGACACCCCCTCCAGCGCCCTCCTGTCAAAATTGCTACCTAGGAGCCATGCTAGCAGGGATTATCCAAAACAGAGCCGTCCAATTCGCAGCGAGAAGGAAGAGTTTTCCAAGTTTCTATTCTGCACAGGAATGAAACAAACTTCTCCAGATACTTGTTAAGAGAGAACAAACTCTCCCCTTGGCCATCAAGCCCAGGTAAAGAGGAGCACAGAATGGTCACAACTGGGGTTCGCTATGTGCATCAAGAGAAACCTCAAAATCTGTAAAAAGAGAAACTGGCATGTAAATTACAAACTCCACTTTTCCAACTGGGAATTTTTATTAGCTCTCCCTTATACCTCCAGGATAATCTCCTCAGCATCAAACCAGAAAGCCAAACAGTCCCCTTAAAGTAAAGATTTCGGCAAAGCAATTCCACTACTACTGCTATTCCTCACCCAAAATAATAAACTGCTGCTTTGACAAACGTGCACCTACCCACGCACGCTGCGTGCTTCCCTCAGCCATGCAGATGTACGCAGCCCACATTTAGGATGTTGACAAAAGTGGCTGAACCCGAGACACCCTAAGCATTAATAAAACGTGATCCATACCTTTCCGTACTTGCTATTTGCCGTGGGTAAAACAGGCATTTGCCTTGCTTTACAAGTATGATTTTTGTAGCGTTTGTTCACTATGTACAGCTCCTTTTTGAAAACACTGTTACTCTTCGGAATCGCTCAAAAATTTCAATATTCTTTTGAGTACTTGATATTTACAGTTTGATATTTAAAGTGTGCGATTTGTTATCTAAATTGCAGAGTGCACATTCAGTTTCCCGACTGAATGACCTAACTTTTATGAACCTCACCAGCTTCCACAGGAAAAGGTTTTGTTTAGCCACGAAACACCTTTCCATGATTAGACAAATATCAGCTACCTCCGAAAACCGTTGCAAGAAGGGTTATGAACAAAGAGAAATGGAAATTATACTTGGAACGCCACAGACATGCAAACAGTTATTCCTCCATTCACCTCCACCCCACAAGCAGTGCTCAGATTGTTCTTCTTTTCTACTGATGTGGATTTTTTTTTTTCCGTACTTAGACAGAAGAGAAGACACATGGCTAGTCTGAAAGCCGATCAGATCCCTTGTTCATTTGAAAAGCTTATTTCTAAATAGTACTTGCAAATATGTGATGAGCATGAATTTGGAAACTGCTGAAAAACGAGTTCTATGTGTCACAACACAGGCAGTTGGGTTTTTGATGTGGTACTGAAGCATGACAAAAAGCCAAAGTCCTACCAAAACTCCCCTCTGTGATGACCGACCAGAGGAGGACTGGAGAAGCGGCATTATTTCTGGACACGTTCCGTGTCCCTTTTCACTCGAGCAGACGAGTACATATGACCTCTTTGCAATGATTCAGGGTTTCAAAACTGTCTCCTTAAGCCTCTCCATCACCACTTGTGCCTCCCCATTGACAAGCCGAGCACTTACAAGTTTTGAAGCCTCCTTGGCTTACTTTTAAATTTTCCTTTCCACATCTTATGCCAGCAGTTACCCAGAGGGAGGAAAAAAACCCCACCATACCCATCCTTCAAAAAGTCTAACTTTCACTCTACGAGTTCTAATCCATTATCTAGGCCCACTAATGTGTACTACATCATCAGAGGAGCAATGCTCTGATGATGTAGTACAGCCTGTGTACATGTACATCATCAGAGTTATATCCTTCTGATCTGCCTGTGGGTTTAATAAGCATTCCAGATGGCTTGCTATGCCTGAAGCAAGAATGGATAATCACACAGCTCTACCCTCAAAACAATAATAAAATAAGGACACAGTAGCGTAGGGGCTCGTGCCTGCCAAAAACATTCAATAGACTGTATAATACAATCGTCCGAGGTGATTGGTGAGGCACATTTATACCCTAGCTATTTACAGGTGAAAGGGACCTGGTTTTAAATAAAACAGAGGTTACAGATATGTAGCGTTATTGTTATTATATATTGTGGTGCAGCTGCAGGCGGAGCGCTGGGCTGTGGCTGGCCCACGGCTGCACCCTCACATCTCACGTATGCAAAGACGCGGCTTCGGATTGGCGGGAGGAGGACGGTCTGATCTGAATAATGGCACGGCGGCGTTTCTCCAGAGCCATACAGTACATGCATATCTAATCTGTTATCTATCGGATTTGCAAGGTATCCATCAGCCCAGCTTCCAGCCATCAAATACAGTAGCAATAATTGTCACGGAGCCTCTCCTACCCGAGTAAAATTATTCCTTGGCGGCGCTGCTTAGAGCGAATAACCTGAGCGGTGCGTGCCTGGCAGCCGATGCAGCCAGTGCTGTGACGGCAGAGTTGCTCCAAAAATGGTGTTTTCCAGAGATTATTAGCCCTTTCCTTCCACACTGCTGGGCCACAACCAGGCAAGGCACAGAGTGCTATCCATCAGGTCCTGATGATTTGCACAATAAGTATCTTTGTGCTATTTAAATACCTAAAATTTGAAAGTGAGCGTGCGTGGGTGGTTTTGGGGTGGGAGGGGCTGAGAAGAAAAAAAAGTGTGCATGGATAAAAAAGAAAGTAGTTAAGACATGGAGACTCCATCCTCTTAGTCCCTTGAATTAGTGAGAATTGGAGAGAGAAGGAAGAAGCAAAGCAGCAATCTGATCCAGTCCTCAGGAATGCCCTCTCTGGCAATCGGATCCGTGGAAGAAGATACGGGCACAGCGGCATGCACCCGCTCTCCAAGTGAGGTGCAAACCCTCAGAGCTGCCGGGAGATGAGTTCAGGGGTGCCTCAAAATCAAGAGCAATTTTGACATGAACTTTAGCAGGGATAGGATTTCCATCTAGGGTTGCAGAGAAAGACCAGATACCCAGATAGACATGAGGATATCTCTCTCCGTAGGAGGAAAAGGTAAATCATCCCAACTCTCAGCAGATTTAACTCAGAGAAGAGTAGCTCGTTGACGTCAACCATTTAGCGCACTGATGGATATTTTTTTCCCTGGCCAAACAAGTGGGTTCTCCTTTAGTTTTAACAGTAAACGCTATTAAATGAAATGAATACAGCATGTTTCCATCGTACGTGTTGCTGAAGCTGCTGTGACAGCTAAGAAGCTGCTAGGCATGATGTGTCAAGAAAATACAGCAGAAGAAAAGTACATGGAGCTACTGTCAAAAATACAAGCGGGATTGCAAACAGCATATCGGCTTCATACGCTGCCGAAATTATTTTTTAATTGCATCTATATATCCAGAGCTTTAAGGGTTAACTCCACACAATGTAATGAATTCAATAACGATGAGTTAAAAAAGGTCTAATTAGCAAGTAACCACTTTATTATGAAAGGAAATGGTAATGAATTTAATAGCTCAAAATCATTAACAATATTTAGTTTGCTGGTACTTGTTCTCTATTATGCTCATTAATATGAACATTTAATATGTTTTAAAATGGATTTGTAATACTTTCTGTACCATGAGGTTACACTGACAAAAAGAGTGTAATTATTCCGCTAATTGTAATCTCTGTCTGTTTGTGCTCCAAATAGTAGCATATTTAGGTGTTAATAAAAAAAAAAAATAAAAGTAATTACAAGAGGGAAGTTTAAAAATGTAATTAAACAAAAACTCTTAAATTACAGGCTGAATCACTCTGAGGAAAAAGTTTTGGAAGTGAGATCCCTGAAAAACAAATTTCTTCTACTGAGATAGCATCTCTTTTCTCACATATATATAGACATATAAAAAGACAAAAAAGACAGACATGAAAAGGAAATAGAAGCATTACTCTTCTTTATCAACAATGAATACTGAAGTAGTCATTTCCTGAGCTGAAACAAGGCTCAGGACTGTACCTTCTGGGACATCTGCTTGTCAGCAGAGTGTCTGGCAAGTGAAGATGCTCTCTGACACTGCTCCATGAATTTCAATCCCTGTGTGAGATTCTGCGCGAGCCCCGTGAACTGGCTGCCCATAGGACACCCAAGAAACATAATTTCTTCTCATGGAATATCGTGTCAATCCCCCTGATCATCTAACCTCCTCCAGATCTCCTGTCCTTACAGACCTGCCATCCCCAGGCTGTGGCCAAAGTGCCAGTGACGGCCAGCGGGGAGTGGGGCAGACTGGACAGCCTCTGAGTGCAGAGCAGGCTCAGCTGGCGCTGGGCTCAGGTACAAACAAAAAGGTTCACAAAGTGCCAAGCATGAGCGGGAAGAGCAGGGAAGAGCATTAGTTCACAGCTCCTAGGAAATACCTGTCGGTACCAAGGGCTCCTGTGCTGACTTTCCTTCTCCCTCTGGTCCACACTGTCAGAGACAGTGACACAAGAAGGCACGGCACAGTATGAAAAGGCAAAGCACAGCAAAGCAAGGCACGGCACGGCACGGCAAGGCAAAGCAAGGCAGCATTCGCCTTACGTGGAGCAGCTCTTTCACTCAGCCATAAAGAAGAAACCTCCGTGCCTGTTTTCATTTGCTAGACCTGTCTCTGGTGAGCTGTATTCCTGTTTATAAAGCCTGCATTAGCCAAAGCAAATCCTGACAAATTTTCTTTTGTGCTATATTGGATGTCGGTTTCTCCTTAATCCACGTGGAATTATTGCACCGCCATTACCCTTTTCTTTACCCGCCTCTTCCCTACCGCATCAGTTTTTAGTGGCTGATTATTACCAATCAAGACTCTCTTCAAAATCCTTCCCATAAAAATGAAATCAGAGCTCAAGCTTCCTTAATACCAGAAACTTCCAGAGCTGTTTGCTCTGTTTACAGCCCCATCTCCTCACTGAAGAACAGCTGTTCCCGCTCGCATTCACGGTGGATCAGCCAACTACAGAAACACTTAGTTGTGTGTGTGTGCCTGTGTCACTGCTCATACTCCAGGACAGGGGTCCTGACCAAGAACCCCCATCCAGTCCACACGGACAGCCAGCCACAATAGACCATTCTCTGTTTAATTTTTTTTCTAAGGAAAGGAACTAAAGAAAAAAAGTAGTTGAAATTAAAGTGAAGCATCTCATTTGCTCACAAATGACATATTTCAACTTTCCATTTTACAGAAAAAAAAGTTGTGAAGAATTCTTTTTTTTAAAAACTTATTACAATTTCCAACTTTTTTTTTGAATTGCCAGTGAAGAGAAAAATATGTGATTTGCAGAGCTCTAAAAATAACGAGTTAAAATAGTTTCTGTCTCTCAAAGGAGGCCTCTTAGTCCTATAATTTCTGCAGATTTTGCCTTTCAGGATGGGTATTTTAAAGAATGATATAATGTCATTTCTACAAGTATCGTCTCATAATCTGCTGCCACTGTTGGAAATGTAAGTTTAGAGACAGCTTGAGCAGAAGAAATACCAGCTCAGCCAGCTATATTAAAAAAATAAGATAAAATATTTTAAGAAAAGGAACAGGATGTGTATTCTAAAGGTAAGCAAACAGTGCCAAACATTTTTGAGAATATTTCTTTTGATTTCTATCTTTGGCTGCATTTGCAACCCTTTCGTGTTTGTCTCCTGCAAACGGTTCAGCAATGAATATTACAGGGATGTTTACTCCTAGAAAGAAAATTTTAGAAAGAGCACTCATGTTTTTTGGGCTGGAAGACTGCATACAGTGTTTCATTCCAGAAATAAACAACGCAAAGCGTCCGGCTGGAACAAAGCAGTATTGATCCAATTGCAGGTATTTACCTTCAGCCAGCTAAGATAAAAAAAAAAACAAACAAAACAACAAAGCTATTAAATATTTAAGTTACTCAAGTAAAAAATAAGAATAAGCTATCTCTCTTCTGTCTAATCCACCTGATCGATCACATTTGTCAGTTGTAACTTAATCTAATCGCCTTTGCTCGGAGGGGACCTCTCTGTACCCCATGCCCAGGACTCACCCCGAGTTCCGGGATGAAGCGGGGGGGGGGGGGGGGGGGGGGCGCGTAAAGGGAAGATGGGGAGCGGGGCCTTGCTGCCGGAGGAGACCTCGCCGCAGTGCTCGGGAGGAGGGAAACCGCCACTTCCTGCTGCGCGGTCAGCAGAGCGGACGTGCTCCTTAGAGATTAGTCGCTGCTTAACAAACAGCGTCCGGGGCTCAAGACAGCGGCTGAGAGAGCGCCAAACATTTGTGGGCTGCAAGGAAAGAGGAAGGAGGCAAATGCCAGATGGAGGGGGAAAGGAAGCTAAAAACGTGCTGTTATGCTGGGAAATAGAAGAAAAAAGGGTAGAAAGAAAATGGGGTGAAATAGATTTCAGGTACCATTTGCAATGTTTCAAACAGACTTGGCCACGTGCACCCTGGTTGTGGATTCCCACGTCCCCAAGGTTGAATCTGCACAAGGCAGCAGTGAGATTATTACTTTCATTTACAAGCTATCGCCTGGCTTACTCAACACAGAGCCTGTCAGGCTTCAAGAGCAGGGCAGCATATAACAGACCAGCCATCTAGAGTCATTTGAGAGAGCAAGCACATCGCACACTAACTATGTTATCCCTGATTTTGTAATTCAGTCTTGCAATACATAGAAAGCTCACCTCAAATTTGTGAGAATTTCAGGAAAGAGCCTGAAGATTTTGCTTTGGCAGCTGCACTGCCCTTCCTGGCTTCCTTCTCATGCTCATCACGAGAAGAGCTGATCATGTGAGAGAGATTCAGGAGTTATTGAAGGAAACTGAGCTGGCCCTTGGACCTTAAGTTCACTTGGAAAATGGAAGCTCTGTTCTTGGTAATAGTGAAAACAGATGGAACTACAGCCAGAGTGTCTCCCCCTTTCCATAGGGGAAAAATGGCAGTGAAAGCCAGAAAAAAAAAAAAAAGTTTCTCTTGATGCCAGCAAGCTTCTTCCACAAAACAAACAAGAAAGGGCACAGTATTTCTACTCTGTGTTCAGGTGTAACTGACTAAGATACAGGTATATATTATGCTCAACCTTTGCCTTGCAAGCGCACAGTGAAACGTGTGGTTTGTATGAGGAGAGCAGACTTGCTCCCTGACTGGCAGTGCTGGTTTCCAGAGCCTGTTTCCTTCATGAGAGCTGTTTCTCTTTAATCCTTGCAATCGCTTTCCTTATCCTGCCCAAAAGAAGAATCGCACAGAGAGATGAATCTTTCCCCATGGAGACGTAAGACTACCTCCTCACAAAACTGTAAGAAAATTCTTATTGCAGAATGAGTGACCCTAACAAAATCTCTCTGCTTTGGGAACAAGAGTGAAGAATTTGTCATCTACAGTAGCTTTCCTAATGGAGGGCTCACTCTTTTTAGGTCTATTCCTTACATAAGAGCTAATTGGAAAACAAACATCTCCTCGCCAGCTTGGGATGCCTCTCAAGCACGCAGATCCTGACAGCTTTCCAGAAGAAGAGGTCCCCCAAATGGCTGCTCTTCAGGGACACCTAAGCATGTTCATCCTTTAAAAAGGGACTTCCACAATTCCCAGCCTGGACAGTCCCAGCATTCAGATGACGTAAGACAGGTTGGTTTAGTATAGCGAAGTCTCTCTATATGTATTTTCAAGCAAAGAGTTATTGTTGTAGATAAACACAGGAGAACCTTCATCTCCACATCATCAGTAGACTTATCTTCAACACCTATGCAAGGTCTAAATAGTACGCTCATTTCACGGCTCACAAACTTGAGTTAGTCACGGATCCCTGGCTGTGTGTAGAAAAGCCTAGGGTTTTCTGACTCCTACTCTAGCTCCTCCTCTAGCCTTCACTACAGCACATTTTCCACTATAAATTCAAGTGATCCATCATCTGAATTCTTACGTAAGTCCTTGTACTTCCTTCTTATCCTTTAACTACCTAACTACCTAAACTAGAAGTAAATGACAAATATTATTGTTAGATTCTGAAAGAACACTAAAAGATTCCCCTCCCTCCCAATAACCGATTTTAAACAAAAAACACTCCATCTAGACTTGCTCAAGACTCAGAGGTACACTTAACATACAACAGCATGAAGGGAAGGAACCATACAACTGTGCATTTGGCAGTGCACCACTGTAATAATTTCCAGGGTAAATGGAAGGGCAATTTTAGCCACGTGGATAACACCAAGATGGCCAAATTCAGCCTGGCCTGCACCATACATAAACAGACACAAAGATGCATGTTATTCCTGACTCCACCCACGACATTTGCTAACTGCCACCCTTTGGGTTATCAAGGCTAATTGTGAGTCACCAAAAATATTGCCATATTGCAGAGCATTTATTTGCATAGTGCTATCTTCCGAGTTGTGATTTATTTTACTTAGAGAGAATCAACAAAAAACTTCAGGAAGGAAAACAAAGCCGTAACGTTGTCTGAAGAAACCAAGCCAATTCCACTACTCATGCCTAATCTTTGTTTGCATTACTAACTTTGATCCTTTCTGGGCATCCAACAGTCTTTTCAGCCTCGCTGCCATCTTATACATAAGCCAGAAGAAGGTGGGAATGCCCAAGGAACGTTACCCTCTTGCAAAGCCTGGAACACTAGTGTAACAGCTCTACTCAAGGCAAAGCAGACCTTACTTTCCAGATGCATCCCTGGGCAACTGTACTCCTAAAGGAACCTCTGGTATCACTGCTTCTTTGTCGGGCTGACACAAGAACCGTTGCCTCAAGCATTATACCGTTTCAGTCCTCGCACATGAGCTAATGTGAGCAAGGGCTGTGCCTCCCTGAGATAACACAAGGATGGTGGGTCCCCAGACTCACCGGTAACGAGGTTTAAGTTTGTCTCGTGTATTAAAAACACCTTTTAAACCCTCCGCTTTACAAGAGAATACTATTAAAACACTGATGCGTATCAAGAGGAGTGCTAGTCCAGAGGGAAATTCAGTGCTTCCAGGCTCTCCGGGAGAAGGCAGCTGCCTTCGCATCCCTATCTCGCCGCACGTGAAATGCACCCCAAAGGAAGTACAATGTGTGTGCCCTTCTGCTGCTAGCTACTGAAAACACATGGAAATGCCACGGTCCCACCACTCACCACCAAAGCATGTCCTATCGAATTTAATAGGCCATTACCATCTTCCTGCTGGCTCCTTCAGTTCCCAGGGGAACCTCCCAGTGACTCACAGGGCATTTCCAGCAAGTCTATGGCAAGTGTCTCTCACTGTCTTTGTAATTCCAGAGGCTTTTAAAGCAATTTCTCCAAAGCCCGAATACATTCCTTTACCATCCACTGCTTTCATCATGAGCACATTGTGTAGGTCTTCTCCACAAAGCCTAACAGGCAGGGGTTGTGCTCCTACCACCTCCACCAGCAACACTGATTGCATCCTCAACCCAGGTTTTAAACTCTTTGCTCGTTATTCGCAGGGTCGGACATGTGAATGGACCTAGCTGGTGGCAAGAGCTAGCATTTTTCTTTGACAAGGTCCGTATTAACAGATCAATGTACTGGTTTTAAATATCTTAAAAAGATGTATTTTTATAGTAAATGTGGGGCATTGGTCCAAGCCTTCCGTAGACAATGAAATGAGGCACTTTTTTTAAGATTAATTTGGTGCCATGACCTTGAATTGCTCTCTATACACAGAGGAAAAATTATGAATCTGTCACATAACATCTTTTAACAACTTTAATGTTTCACATTAGTTTTGTATGGTATTGCCATCTACATCTATATAAAAGTAATACAATACTGTGTATATACATATATATGCATATGGAATCCACAAAGGCATCCCAAACACTCCTGAGTCATTTCCACATTACTAGATGGAGAGAAGGAATTTCAGTGCTCTCTTGGTGCAACCCACAACAGCCTACGCTGTAATCTGGGTGGTTTTTTTTTTTTGTTGGTAGTTTTCTAAAAATCTCTATCTGCATTTATGAAACCAAGCAGCTACAGGCTGATGCTTATACCTGTAGTGGAAGGAAAATCTGGACTGGTCACAGGCAATACTTGAACTGCCATTTGGGTGGTCTCAGGCCAAGGGTGTTCAGAAAAAGCTACAGAAAAACACTCTGTTCAATCACATCAGCAGAGTTTTTCCAGAACTGCGGGTAAGAAATGACGGAAATTTTGTCTCTGATTACCAGCAGGCTGAACATACACCAAAAAAGACCGAAGAAACTATTTTGGCGGGGGAGACTGCAACACCAGGACAGACATTTGCCCATTCACAATTTTTACTTCCTAGGACACTCCTGACAATGCCTGGCTTTGTTTTTCCAGTAGGAAGCACGGGAAAGTGGAGACCCCACGCGATTTGAACACCTCCTGTCTTTCAGTTTTTGCCTTTTTCTCTACTCTGCTCCTTGCATCTCTCGGGATTTTGATCCCCAGAAATCTTCAGGAAGGTTTATTTTTTCTACCTACAGAAGCACTACCCATCGATGAAGAACTCATCTAGCAAGCTGATGTCATCATGTTTTCATAACCTACTACACCCTGCATCATCCTGGTCCTCAGCAGGGATTTTCTTGACTTGATGAAGCTGTTACTTAGATGAATATGCTAACAGTGATAAGAAATTAGTTCCTATTTAAGGTTTCAGATTCAGCTTTGGATAAGCACCAGAATAGGTTTTCTAACTGTTACTTTCAAATGCATAACAATAATAATGCTGTATAACATTCAAAGAGGTGGCAGCAGAGACACTATTCTTCACTGTTCTTCATCTACGCCACGCCTGCAAGGGGCAATGCCTACAGACACCTCTACCTGGCTGACTGGGAACAGTCTCTACTGGAGTATATTTTAAAAATCTTCCAGAAGAATATCTGCTCTAATAGTAAGACTTTTTAATTTCCACTTAAGGTGTACTGTTTATACAGTTTCTGCTTATTGGGTACTCTCTGTCCACAGGCCCACAATCCTGGCAACCTTGGCCAAGAACCATTCTGTTTCCCAGAAATGGAAGTTTACAGCTAGCAACAAAGAATCACGAAAAAACCCAGCAACAACAACAAAAAAAAAACCCCAAACCAAACCTGTGCAAGAGCACAACTCCTAAGTGCCCTGCTACTTTCAGCCACCAAAAAATTCTGTTAGAAAATGCAGGGATAGCCCTAAAATAATGTATCTTAATTCTCTCATTCACCTCTCATTTTAAACCCAGCCAGAATTAGCACACCGCCAGTATCCAAAGGTGCAGACCTTGTTGCTCTAAACCTCCTAAAGTTGTATTGCTCTGGGAAAGGACAGGAACCATAAAAAGCCTTAGCTGGGAGGCAGCTTTTACGCTCATGTTCAGGCCTCTAGAAAGTTGTCCCACCAAATGTAATGAGACCTCCTGCTTAGCTGGGGCTCTTATTTCCATAGCTTGTGCCTGCAGCACTCTGATATTTTACAAGCCGTATTAACTCACCTCTTGCACCAGGAGGTTGGGGCAGTGGCACGCTGTCTAATAACGGAACGTATTTGTTAATACTAATAGACATTTGTAAAACCACCACATGCCTTGAGCCGTCAAGTCAAAGCACAGGATGCTTGCTAGGGTTGTGAAAGGTATGAGGTAAAACTTGGGATGTTTTGGTTACAACATATCTCATTTATTTTTACTGTCATCACCCTCCCTGGTATATAATACCTGCTGCATGCAGAGTGAAATATTGCAGATGTTTTCAAAATAATTCTGGGCTGGTGGAGAAACCAAAAGGTCTCTTGTGCGTAAGGTCTGGTTATTTTCAATTCAAAACAACTAGGCAACAAAGTTTCTGTGTGCTGGTATTTTAAAAGGCCTGGATTCCTCTGCGCTGACTCATACTTGTGCTGCCCACCCAAAAACTTACCTCTGAGAACTTTTGAGAGAGACTCCAGCCATTTTAATACCCTCAGGATTCAAGAACGAAGAGTAAAAAGATAAAACCAGTTTTAACTATTCATTAGTTTTTGGTACTTCAGATAATTCGTACGATGGCTTCAGGGGTTTAATTGAATCACTTTTCCCACCTTGTCTTAATTTTAATTATGCAGCAATCATTTTTACCAATCTGTGCAAAGGAGCCATATGAAAATGTGACATATGACAATATACATTTACCTAAGCTCTAGGACTACTCTGACCTGCAGGCAATTAGCTACTGCCTCCAGCACTCAAACAACCAATTAAAGAGTTAACAAAATGCCCTCCAAATCACCTACATGTTCAGGTTTTTGGACTGCCATGAACATTACACTTCAACTGATATAATTTTTGACTGACTGATTTACTGAGTCTGCACCGGCTAAAATTCTAGAGCCATGCCTGTAAAACCGAAGAATCAGATTTTATGAGGTGCTTTCATTGTCATTAAAGACGATCCCACCTTAGCCCTTTCCCTAACAAGACAATCTTGCAGCAGTCATTACAAGATGTGATCCCAGCTTGTCATCAGGGAAAAAATGGCTTGCTAGGTCAATGAGGACTGTGCTAGGTTCATCTCAAGGATGTAAGACATCCATCTGAATGGCTAGCAGCCAAGAACAAAAAAATTAAAGAGCTACAAAGGATTGGCTTTTTTTTCAAGACATGGCTCCCAAAGTTTTACAGGTAGCCAATTTCAGAAATCCAGTCAGATTAAATTGATAGTCACAAATGGACGCCTTTACATCTGTTCCTGATTTACAGCGTACCAGTGAGCATCTCACTGCAGACAACAGGTCATTAACAGCCAGAAGCACACAACAGAAATGACCCCAAGACAGACAATTTCGAAGAAAAATGTATTCAAATGCGTTCTTGCATGGGAAGAAGAGAGATCCAGGACACTGCGAGTTATACCAACCGAGGGAGAAGTGAAGGGTGGTAATCTGGCCAGGAAATCCCGAGTTCCAGTCCCGTCTCCAACAATAACTCAAGCTGCGGTTTTGTAACCTCCTTTCCTCCCTTCCTCAGTTAGCAATGGGGGATAACAATATCCCCTGATGTACATTACACACGGCGCCACGAGGAGCGGCATTCTTAAAGTGCTTTGGAAATGAATGAAACGTCTGCGTGACCCACCAGAGCCTTACATATTGGGTCTTCTATCAAAATAGAGAAAAGTTCTGCCTTCTATGAGCAATGTGATTTCACAATGGTATCTCACAGGTAGAAGCTGATTTGCAAATCCACCACCGCTTTCGTGCAAGAAAAACAAGGAAAAGCTGTTGATCTCTACAATGAAAAGTGCTGACCTGCAAGACTGGTACAGACCCGAGACTTGTACGCAGATTCTCAGCTAAGCTGACGCTGTTTTTCTGAAGCTAACTGACGTCGTCTGTCCTATGGTCTTAACGCTTGGAAGAAACATTTCTGTGCTTGAACAGAAAGAGAAGAGTATTATTGGTTTTCCTCCTCTGGACACAAAGACCCAAATTGTGCCCAGGTTTACACAGGTGAAGTCCTGCTGGCTTTGCAGGGCTGCTCTTCTGAATCTGAAAGCACACTGAAAAGCCAGCCCAATCTTTTGGATGCCATCAGAAACTGAAGCTAGAGCTAAACAATCCAGAATGGAATTTCTTTTCCACCCTCTGCACTTTCATTACTAAGACAAGGCCCACAGGGCATGCTGGCCAAACAGCTTCACTACACAAACATGCAGTAAGGTGAAGTGAATGGCATCACAGAGATAAATGAATCAGACAGCCCAGTGACTTAAGGCTACTTGTCCTCTTGCCTACCATGTGGGAAACCAATGTCTGGCAGCAGCAACCTTAGCTCTCCTGTTTTCCAAGCCAGTGGCTGCAGGGAGCATCATGGAGGTGACACTCTTGGCCTTCAAGGGGTTGGGGAAATCAATATTGGTAACGTGAAGGACACTTAACGACGGAGTCAAAAAATATTGTTTTATCAGTGGAGAAGACAAGAAGGAAAATAGATAGTTATATATGGTCAGGAAGGAAAAATAATAAAAAAAAACACAACACAAAAAACAACCCACAAAAACCCCAATGCTTTATTTTGTTGGCTGCATTTGCTGTACAGCCCAGTGAAAGAGAGTGGAAAAAGCAACTGTTTGACACCCAGAGCTTCTTCGCTTTGAAAAATATGGAGACAAACTTAACAATGAAGAGTCGGGATTCCTTAGGGTTGTTTATGTATGGCATACATGCAAATGCATATGATTATGTAGAAGTGTGTCTGTGTGTAATGTGGCATTAACACCAATTCTTAGAGCCTTATGAAATGATATATTAAAAAGAGAGAGAGAAAGAAAGGAAAAGCAAGCTAGATTTTTTTTTCCTCTTTTACAAATACGATGCAGTTTACAGAAGCATGGTCCTTTTTTAGGAAGAATTCTAAATGCATCATTCAAATATTGTTTGAGCTGAATACATGATATACATATCATGAATACATATAATCACAGCACAGTCTTTTGTGGAAGTTCTGAAAATAGCTTTGGAAAAAGCTGACCATGAGTTTCCATCTAAGGATTTGCATTTGGTTGACATGTGTGAACCAACTCCATTCATCTCATCCTCAGTGGGAACTATCCTGCCCCTCCAAAGGGCCAAGCTGAAAAGCTTGGCCTGAATGACAGGAATCATTTATGTGGGCCTGATGTCAAGGCCAGCATCTACAGCCACCAGATGAAATGATGGGAATTAACTGGGAAACCCCATTCAGCTGAAAAATCCCTATAGGTTACGTACTGTAACAGCTACTGTATTGCAAATTGCAGTCAAAAGATGAGGAGCCTTGTGGCAAGATAAGTTTTAAGTTATCTGCTGATTTTCCTCACCTTTTTCCACCAGTTCCCCTTTGGCAGGAAACGTTAAGATTGCTGGGAAGGCTCAAACTTTCTTCTCTCCAGCTCCAGTCTTGCAGGATGTAGCCTAGTTTCTCTCACCTCTCCCACTGCAGAATGCTAGGGGAAAGAAAAAAAAAAAAAAAAAAAAAAAGGGAGAGAAAGGGATAAATTACAGGAAAAAAAAAGCAATTAGCTGGGTGAGCTTCAAAATCTCCACAACCACTCTCCACTCAGCTGGGTGCACAGGGCTACTGGGAAGCATTGCACTGGAGCGGCAGGTCTGCACTGAGGGTGTCTGGAGGTCAGGGGGGACATCGCTGCCCTCTGCAAAACCTGTGGGAACGGGTGAAACTGGAGGATGCGGGAAGGGTGGCAGGGAGGGCTGAGCGCTCCAAGTGGCACGTTTCCTAGGAAACCTTCAACAGCAAATATCACATTAGTCCTCCCTTGTGGCCCAGCTCATGATATCGACAACAATTTCTGACAACTCAGCTGAGAAGTTTAGCAAGACTTGGTGAAATGTTCAGTGACTCTGGTTTGACTTTCCAGCCTGGAATGCAACAAGAAATCGACGGTGTTTGCATCGCTTGCGACAAATTCCTAACCAAACCTTTAGTTTTTTTCTTTTTAAAAACATTATGGTGGATTTCCCTTTCACAGGTTTGTGGAGACTAACTCAATTGCTATGCTTACTCTTGAGGCACTCCATTTAACCAAAGAGATATTCCAGAAGTGAAAATATAGAGGAAAAATGGAAAACCAAGCAATCTCACGGAAAATCTTAGAACAGTTGGATCACCATTTAGCTCGTGCACTGATTAAAAAAGCTCCATCATAGCCTTCTGGCATTACAAAACTTCATTTACAACTACCCTTTCTAATTTCTGTCAGCTGCAGCCTGAAAATATCCGTAGCCGAGCAGATTTAACAAAAAAAGACGTAAGCTCTGGCAGCATAACTCAGACACAAGATGCACTTAAGCCTCCAAGAGGGCTCCCACCAGCTCCGTGGGCTCGGTCTGAGTGCAGGGATGCAGCGTTTTGCTTCTTGAGGCTGCACAACATTCTGATGTTGAATATTTGAGGGGCTACGTGGTACCACAGACCTACCCACAATGTACCTGTTGTGCACAGTTTATGTTTTGCTTCCTTGAATTCTTGCAAACTGGTTGCACTGGAAGGTGATCACACTGTACTGCAGAGGAAAAGTCCCACTCTGCTGCCGCTTCCGCTGGCTTCGCATTTGTGACTTCCGTGAAGTTTCTTTGACTTCTAACTGTTTAAGAGAAAAGAGACTAAAACCGAAAAATCTTCCTCTGGTGACACACTTCATCTCATACTTAGTGAAATATAAAGACCTTTTTAATAGAAAGTAATATATTTAAACAAATTAAAAATAGCCCCACTAATTTCTTTTTAATCATAAGCTAACTTAGGTGTGTGACCTCTTTATTTCCTTTTGCTGTTTCTCATCTTCAGTGATTTGAGCCATCACATCTAGGGGTTTTTTTTCCCTTTTTTTTTTTTTTTTCTTTCCTCCTTCCCAGGGAAATGAGAGATGAATACAAAAAGAACAAGGCTGCTTGAGGTACCTGAGAAACACCAGCGCAGAAACAGGTCCATCGCTTCCTTTCATCCCATTTTAGATACAGGAGGCCTGATGGATCAGCTTTTCCTTCAGGAAAGCCAGGATTAAAGAGGTCAGGTCAGCAGTGTGAGAACGCCTTTAAGAACAGTGTGGGAACACAAGACTTCCTTTATTAGCACGTTAATGTGCTGAACCTGAAGCTCATTTAA
This sequence comes from Chlamydotis macqueenii, assembly GCF_036417535.1. Taxonomy (NCBI): domain Eukaryota; kingdom Metazoa; phylum Chordata; class Aves; order Otidiformes; family Otididae; genus Chlamydotis; species Chlamydotis macqueenii. The sequence goes on along the minus strand of NC_141558.1, from coordinate 124,016,537 downwards.
ACAAGATGGAGACAGTTGACTTCTTCCCCCCTCGGCCCAAGTCTGCTCTGTCCTTAGGAGCTGTTTGATCCGTCGAGTGACAAATCTCCGAAGCTGTGTGTTACTGGAAATCTCATAAAACAGAGCAAGTACACTAGGATTTACTGACCACTGTAAAGATTTCTCTTTACAGGGTGAAAGCACGACAGCCAAGGCTCCAGCTGAAGTTAGAAGGTGGAGATACACCGGCCTGTTTAGCAGAAATGCGAGTCCCCTCCGCTCACCAGCGCCTTTGCAGGCAAAGTTACGTACGGACATGGCGCCCAGCCCGCCCCTCGGCACAGCCCGGGCCCCGTCCCCAGCTCGCCCCCGCTCTCCTCTCAGCCCCGGCGCCGCTGCCTGTCCCTAATTTTTCCACCGTCACCTCAAGATGGAAGTGGTTTCCCGGAGAGCTCCACGCCGTGAGGAGAGGCGGGGGCTGCTCGCCCCCCCCGCCCCATTGCCGGGCACGGCCGGTTCCAGCCGGTTCCAGCCGCCCCCAGCCTCGCCTGAGGGGAAACGGGCTTAAGAGTAGGCCTTTAGTAAGTAAATTTTTTAACACAATAGTAATAATAATAATGACTTTTCTAGTCACACAGGAAGACATTTCCCTACTCCAGGTGTAAAATCAGGTACTCTAACCTTTCCCAGTTGAAAATAACTTGCTTTTTTTTTTTTTAAAGTTAATTATATCCCAGAGCAGTAAACAGATTTTGTAACACTTAAAGCAATTGCTTCTCATACATTAAGGACCTGAACAAACGAAGATTTAAACTCTGGTAATGCGTAAATAGCTATATTGCACTTACCTGAGACGCCAAGTTAAACACACCCCCTTTTACAATAAAAACTAATACTTCATCCATGGGAGCTGCAGACGAAACCTTTAAGGTCCCTACCAGTGCGTTTCCACCTCCCGAAAGACTGGGACAGAAACGCAAAGAGCCAGATTAATACCAATGCAGTCCTAAATAATATCTCAGTATCTTATAGATAAATGATTTGAAAGAAATATCTGTTCTTATCAAGAGGAAAGATCTATAACTCACTCTTAGCCTTTCATCACTGGGAGGAAATACACCACAACTTACGCCAATCCGTTATCTGTTCTTATTTTCCTCCGTACATGTATTTATCTCTCCGGCTCACTCTTTATCAATCCAGCCACCCGTGATCACCCAAGCGCAAAGTTCATGTGGAGCCCAAGCCAGCCCTCCCATTTGGGTGGGAGTCTCCGCTCTTCTCTGACTGGCAAGAATAAGAAGTGTACAGCTTGTTTTCATACTCCAAACTCCATTTTTCCCTGCCCACAGCTGAAATCCCATCCACGACGGGACACTGTGGTTAAAATCCGCACGGCATCAGTCTTGGCACTGTAAATCTCAAGAGAAAGGGCTGGAGCTGAGCTTTCCCCCAAGCCTGTAGACATCCCAGCCTGGAGTTTTAAGTCAGGCATATTTTGAATTCCAGCTTTGTTAAAGTTACCGGCTTATGCACCCCTCTCCCCTCCAGCTCCCAGAGAGGATCTAGGGCTGCTTCCAGCCCTCGCCTCAATGGTTTCCAATCTAATACTGGGATCAAGATTTGCAGGTACCTCTTGCTTCCCAATACACGAGGGCAGTAACCCTATCACTAGGCATTTCTTCCGCAGCGGGCCGCACTCCTTTCCCAGATGCGCCGAGATTCCCCCTTGTATACATACATACGCCCGGTGAAACCCGAATCTTCAGGATTTTGCCGTAAGATCAAATTTCAGCATTGATAGTCAGTCATTCACTCATTCATTCATGGAAAAAGATACACGGACTTCATCCTGCCCAAGTATAAAAGCTGGTTTTTTTCCGAGACATATTGCATGTCGCAGACAGCAACTGGCTGCCCTGTTTGGGACATGTGTCCTTTGTAGAAGATTCCCTTATTACATCAGCTCAGACATCAGCTTGCAAGAAAGCTTCCAAGTGGGAAAGCATACGATTTTTAGTTTGGCACTGCAATACTACTACTAATAAAAAGAGTAAGCATTTTCTGCTCTAGCCTGGAAAGAGTTTGCCAAAAGTCAGCGTTTCGTATAAAAATAGGTGCATGTCCACATCAGTTACTTTCGGAAACTTTGAAAAAAAAAAAATATATATATATATATTTGTTGATAGCTTTACCCTGCACTGCCCAGCCACATTAAGCCACAGTAAACTACATTCTTATGGTTGTCATAACATTTCGCTCTGTGTCGCTTGTGACGCGAATAATCTATTAAGATATATAAGGTGCAAAACGCTGCCTTGATGTCTCCGAGTTCCTGCAATCCGCTGCAACAACCCAGCACAATTACTGCCGGAGCGGCATAGGAGTGGCTCCCCGCCACTGCCACGGCCGACCAGAGGGTCTGGGCCAACGACGCCGGGCAGGCTTGGCCACAGCCGTTGGGGCTGCGGGGACCAGCCTTCCTCCCACCGCGCTCCCCCTCTCCTCCTCCCCTATCCCAGCCTGTCATCAATCTTACTAAAATGACAGCAGACAGATGTTAGCCTTTGCAAAGATCAAATGAAATCTATGGCTTTAGGGCTGTTCACCAAGGAGCGGAGCAGTCTACACCAGACACAAGCACCAGCAGTCACCTCCTCTGCATCAACTCGCCTCAAATCGGTTTGGCAGCCATCACAGTCATCTCTCCACAGGCAACCCGAGTCCTGAAATAGATTTTGACAAACTTTAACGTTTTAGCCTCTCCATAGAGTCGAGGGGGGATTTTTTTTTTTTTTTTTACAGCAAGATTGCTCATTCGAAACTTTTTCGGGTGAGAGTTTTGAGTGCTTTTGGGGTGATGCTGGCAGGGCACTCGTGTTTGCAGGCTCACTGACAAGCGGCTCAGGAGCACGGGTTCATTTGGGTTTAGTACACTTGGCCCTTACATGTTCAGTAATCTGAATTCTGCTAGCAAAGGCGAAGGGAGAGAGAAAGAAAAAAAAAAATAAATTACTCCATGGCATAAATATGCTGTATGTGCCCTTGTCTCATGCAATTTCTTTACATCGATGTGCAGGAATATTTATCCCCAGTAGAAATGTTTAACTAATCTGGTAAATGTCAAGCCATATGGTGTACATTGTAAGGATTTCATCAGGCCTTTTTAACTCTTTGTGAAAATCTCTCCCTCTCTTTCTCTATGCTTCCCCTCTCCTTTCCCCCCAGCCGCCTTTGTTGCTGCCCTGCCAGAGCCTATGAAGAAGGAGATAGCGTGCGCCGTGTTATTAACATTACTTAGATCAGGGATGTGATGTTCACAGTTTATAATAACAAGCAATATTAGCCAGAAAAGCAGCTTGTGAGGCACCTTTAGGCCAGGCAAAGAGATGCGCTGAATGTAATTTTTATCAGCAGTGACCTGCAGAAGCAGCTCATCAATACTTTTTTTAAAATAAACTGTCCACCCCAACAATGCACAAAATTCCCAAGGGCTACCTCATCTCTTATCGCTTCCTTTGAATAATCAAGTCTTTATAACAAATAAACTGCAGTTCTCCAGCACTTTCAACTAAAGGAAATGTTTCTGTACTGTAACTATCTAGTGTATCTCCTGGAAAGATAGAGTGCAATTTACAATAAGCAATATCAAAAAAGAATAAACCGTTATGCTCGTGCCAATCCTTATTCATGGTTTTATAACAAGACATATCTGTTTTCTTCCTTTAAATCTTGACTCTATTTTTAGAGTTTGCAAATAATGACTCCGGTCTTTGGCTGCTTGCCACTTCTGTGAAAAACTAGAATAGCCACAGTGCAAGACTGTAATATTTAAAAAAAAAAAAAAAAATTAAAAGGGGAAAAAAAAAAAAAGAGAGGAATCCTGTTGAACTCTGTGTATTCCCTACCAGGAGAGATCATTCAAGATAGGGATAAGTGATGTAAATGTGCAGAACGTGTCAGAGAAAGCAGGAGCAGGCTGAAAATTTGGCTGAACTTCGGCACCTATTTCAGAATCCTTTAACTAAACCACATTGCAACAGCCTGCACCTCTGTGGGCCCTTTGCTGCATCGTCGGTGGGCGCCTGCACCCAGCGAGCCACGAGCAAGCCTGGACTTTTCTGCTGAGCATCGCTGCTGCCTCTTCACCTTAGGGGCCACCAAACCTGCTTTTAGTGTCTCTCGATGGAGACAACCTCTGAGGGCAAAGAATTATAGAACGTTTCTTGCTATAGTACAGCCTAGGAATAAAAAAAAAAAAAAATAAAAAAATAGGAAAAACTACCACCTTCAGCCATAGCCTCCAGACATTTGAGAGCCTTAGAAGGCTAGGGAGGGGGAGCTGCAGGTCAAGGAAAGGATAAGATCTGGGTGGCTGGGAATGGGGAGGGAGAAAAAGGAATGTAGCGAAGGAGGTAGAGAAGGAAAAGCAGAGAAATGACAGCATTCAGATAAATTTAGCTCTGAATCCAAACTTAGGGGGGAGGGGAGGCGTTTCCTGCCCCAAACCTCTGAACTTTCTGAGATTCTCCCGTATTGCGAGTGATTTACCTGTAACGAGAACTAAAAAGGGGGGAAAAAAGAGGGAGAAAATTGAAATAAACAGTTCTCTGCTGTTTAAACAATCCTTCCATCCTACTCCCCCAGGGTCAAATGTTCAGGCACAAGGACACAAACAAAAAAAAGACAGACAGAAAGAAAGGAAAATCACTTTTGAAAGATCTTTACACAAATGCACTAGCCCGTTTTCATGAATTTAACAGCAGCATATCAACCGTTAACACAAAGCGCCTTCCCCAGGTACCTGCCAGTTCCCTAACTCCAAAATATTTATTGGTGTGTTATATTTAACATTATCAAGGACGCTGGTGAGTAACAGTACGACAGCTACCAGTGTAGTTATCTCAGCTTTGTCATGTGCAAGCATTTTGGAACAGAGAGGCAAGGCAAAGTTGTAAACACATCCAAAAAAAAAAAAAAAAAAAAAAAAGAGCAAGACGACAAACAATAATTAATCAGAAGTACTAATCCAAAACTTTTACTGTGAAAGCCATGAGAAGAACATATCTATTAGCCATGTATATATATGTATTTTTTTTTTTTAATTTCTCACACTGATGTGTTTCTAATATCAGCATTATTTGGCTGGATAGACAGCTACTGCCGGAGCAGCCTCTCAGCATTCAGGAAGTTGTTGACGAAGACTTCTGCAATAGTCTGTGTGATTTTGTGTTATTTCCTTTAATGGAACCAATAAGACCTGCACTCCTGACCTTTGCTCAGAATTTGAGATTAGGATAGTCTGAAAGTAAGAAATAGGGTGTGTATTTTTAAAGCACAGAACCATTTCTATAGTAATAGAAGATTAAGATAAATTTCAGCACTCAGATTCTTTCAGCCCCAAACCTTTGGAAGGGATCTTTGGAAGGACTTTGGTGAGACAATATAGCATCTCAATTTCAGAAGAGTTAAATTCACTCAGCTTTGTCTTTGCATTGAATGTTTTAGGGCTTGTAATAAAGATGATACCCATGACTCTGAGTCCTTGGTGTCTTTATAGTCACCCAGCAGGACGTTCAGAAGTCCCGTAGGAAAACTTACACAAGAGCATAAAATATGTCATGCCAGATAAATGATTCTTTGTGGTTCTTACATTATTCTGCTCTAGCACTGAAGGTTGCAATACTTCAGCCATGTGTAGCAGCCAGCTAATGAATGAGATAGGCTCCTCGGTAGGAGAAGGAGATCCCAAGTGATTTGGGAGAAGATATGAGAACAAATGTTTGGATTACAGCTGTGAACGTTATGCCAATATAGTAGAGAGATCCTGCTGCATGACTCCGTGCCAAAATACAGAGGAATGACTAAGGCTCAAATGAAAAAAAGGACCAAACCGCGGGGGGAGCGTGTGTGTTTTTAATATGTGTGGATTTACTCCATGTGTTCTTAGACACAGCGATAAACAAATAGAGAAGCTGTCTGAGGGGCTGACCATGACCCAGGATCCAGCGTCTACTCCTGCTCCTGCCTCTACAGGTCTGTAGCTACTGGAGTGTCTGGCAGTGCCATGCCTTCAACCTCGCCAGGCTATGCATGAGCCAGCCTCCGTTTAAAAGAAAAGCTAGAAAAGCTGATATGGAGTTTTCTTCTCAGGCTTCCCTTTCCCCACGCACTCCACAAGGCTCCAGCTTACGTTTTCTCACGGAGGGGCTGGAGGTGCAGCGACGTGCTTTTGACAGGGAGCGAGAGGCAGCAACGAGCTGCCGTGCTAAATCTGTACCCCCTACCATGCAGAGAGGGGACGGGCTGAAAAGAAGGAGCTGGAGACCAGTTAACTTAACTGCACTGCCCTTCTGCAGTGCTGTATACAGAAAACTTATATTCAGAGCCAGGATAATATGTTTCCCTCGGCTGCAATGTTCGAACAGGGCTGATGGTGCTGTCCCGTGCAAGGACGTTCACGACGTCAGGACGAATACTTCAAGCAGCGCAGCTGCAGGTAAAAGACCCAACAGCCGCTGCTGTAACGCGGATTTAAAGGCTGTTCCCTCTATTTACACATGTAGATATTGTAATGCTGCTATGCAAACAGTCCTCTGTGGACTTTTGCTTGTGGATTTTATTATAACACGTTCCCGACGATGAATGGCACCTTTCCTCTGCAATATCTGCCGTTGTGCCCTTTGTGCTTTACCTTCTGACTCTTCTCTGGGTTTGTTACTTCTCTCGCCGGCAGGATTTAAAAAGTAGGAAATGAACTTTCCCTTCTCTTCCCTAAGAGATGCTCACGGCATGTGAGCCGCAGTTGCGTTGTATTCCCTGAACTCTGCAGCCACTAGAAACACGAACAGTATGTCAACTTGTTCCTGTCTCTGCAAGAAAATTCAAGGTCAAGCTGACCACTGAACTCTCCTATTTAAACAGAGTAAGTCAACGCTCATCTACGGCACCGAAACTGCCTCTAGGAAAGATGTTAACCCTGTGCTGGGCCTCCAGACAGCGCAGGCCGTGTCATGGCTTTTAAAGCAGTTTGCTGCTGCTGTCAATAAGAGCTGGACATACCGCATATGTCTACCGGGCCTAAACAAGTGTCCCTTCTTTGGGCGTGCGCCGTGCAGGGGAGGCTCTCAAGGGGTTAATACATGCCATTCCTGAGTTCAGTGAAGGGACAGGGAGAGCCAAACAGCGGGAATTTCAGGATGTTAATAGCCTCTTCTCTTCCGATTGGCCCAGAACGAATGCAGGGTACAGTAAATTGTCCTTGTCAGCTTAGCTCACATGATGATATGCTTTATTTCTAGACATGCCTTGAATCTGTCCCTTGAATTTATGTTCAGAAAATAAACACTTCCAGACAGCAATAAAGCATTCAGTTGTAGCTGGCTGTTGCACAGTCTCAAGCCAACCGAAGCCATTTGCTTTCAAGTTTCTAGAGCTTGCAAGGCTTCAGCTCTGTGCTTGTGCTTCCTTCAGTTCCTGTGCACATTAGCGAGCGCCTCCCCCTCCTTGGACTTGATGTCCCAACTTACTTAGGAAAGCTCCAGAGAGTTTAGCTCATTTTCCATGCGGGCACCACCCTGAAGGATGACATTAGGCCACCTCGTGCATGCAGACCCTCCCCGTCTCTGATGGCAGGCAACACTGAGAGACAAGAAAAGAAATAATTTAATGGCAGCAACTTGAAAAATAACGGTATCAATGATTCAGGATATGAATTTCCTACCATAAAAAAAAAGTAAATTAAACAGCTGTTACATTTTTGTCTGATGTGGCTAAGGAAACAACTGGTGGCTGGCTGATTCACTGATTAGGAAGGTTGTATGCAATAATCTCCAGGTGTTGCTGATAAATGCCCAAATAGAGCTGCAGCATTTGTTTGCAACCAGTAATTTTATGGCTATCCTTTCTCTCCTCAGTTCCCCTCAATAACACCAGTTTATGACTGCATAGTTATAGTAGAGGGGAGTTTGGCAAAAATCAATGGTGAACGCGCATAGGAGACAACAAAAGAGCAATACAAACAGAAAAAGCCTCGTTGCAGCTTCAGTTTATTAGAGGTGTGTGGATATTAAGATGCTTTCTTCTAACCCAAAGGCACTAGAAAACGAAATACTGAGTGATATCCACCATGTCTAGGGCTGGGTAGCCAGCACCAAAATATTGGAAGACCCCTGCAGAGCTCCATGCATAGGTGGTTTTCATTTTTCTCCCATTTGACATAACGCAAAATTTCTGCTCCTGTCTATTCCTGCTCCAAAAAAAGCACCCACACAGGAAGCCATACGGGGCCAGAGGTGGCTTGGCTGTCATCTGAATGTGTCCGATAGTGAAATCATTGGATAAGAAGTCTGGAGAACAGCAGGGGCACTGTTCTGTTCTAGATTATAAACTCATTAGGAGATATGGATGCAAAACCAGGAATACTCCAGGTACCAGGTGGAGCTGGAGTAAATCCCCAGGAACTGCTTGTTGGTGAGAGCAGCAGCTTGCTACAGTGCCAAACTGGCCAGAACAGCGGTGGTGGATCTTCCGCCCCACAAATGAGGAACCAGATGGGGGTGATAACCAACAGACCGAACATGGGGGACCAGCACAGAGGCTGGTGGTGGGGGACATTCACTGGGCCAGTTTCCAGGCAAGACACGCACTAGAAAGCATCCAAACAGAGGAGGTGAATTCCCGCTGAACCATTTCTTTCCTTTTTTCCCCACCGGCACCAGGCCAGAGGCCTCCCCATGCAGCAGGGATGCGGAAAATAGTCCTGTGGCTGCTTCAGCAAGGGTGTTCAGCAGCTTTTACAATTTCATAAGAAGCCAAAGGGCAATTATGCTTAACACTCACCCCCTCCCTCTTCCTTTTCTCTGGCTATCTCGCTTTCTTCTGTTTCTCATTCGCTCTCATTCCCATCCTTCCTTTCCTCTTCCCTTGATCCCATTCAGGGACTCCAAAGGACTAATTCAGCACGGCACTGGCAGAGATAAGTTAAAACAATGAGCAGATTTGCAATTAGGGAGAGTTTTAAGGACTGGGAATTGTGCGTGTTTTACAGTTGTCTCTGGCTGGCAATGGGGACTTTATCTTCGGTAGATACAGCTCCTTCCGTAGCTGCCACAGCCCCACCCTCCCGCATCAAGTGAAATTCCATGTTCGCACTAAAGTGCTGCCGTATTTCAAACATATCCCGTTGAAAAGACAAAAAAAAAAAAAAAAATGTTAAAAATGTACGCTGTACTTTGGCCAGGGCTGATTATCAATGGTGTACATGCCCTTAAAATCCTTTGTTAATGAGGTATCCTTATTACCATAATCAAACACGCTTAGAAACTTGTCACAGATAAGCAAAATTCTTTACATTCTTTGCTCTGCACTTTCTTTTGGCATCTCTTCCCCATCCCCCTCAGTGACTGCTAAGCTTCTGAAGGTTAGGGACCGGTAGTGCTGGAAATTAAAGCCCTCTGTTTACCCACACAAGGGAAGAAACAGTCAAAGCTTCCTCGCTCTGCCGCAGAAATGACCCGAACGGTGACCTGAAGAGACCACCCTCCTGAGAGAGGAGAGGTCAGCGAGCCTCCGCGCAGGATCTGCTCGGGGCATCCTCTGCAGAGAGAGCGAGGGAGAGAGATTGCAAATCATCCAAACTGTGCCAAATTATGTGTGAAGGTTTTGTAATGCAGACTACTGTCCACCAGGGATTAAATTAAGAACATCAAACCCAACGCAGAAAGAATCTCATTTTATACTTAAATTCCACTTGCAATGTTTTATTTAATGCATTTTATCAACCCCCGCGTCCCAAAACATCTCACCACCAGAAAATACTCAAATAAATCGGGCAATTTGTGCAGAGGGCCATATAAATTTAGCATGAAAGACTCTTGCTTTTAACTTGTTCATACAGAACATGGACTCAGGCAGCCATGCCCATTCATTCCAGAAAGCACCTCTTCTCCCTGTGTTTACAGAGTACCTGTCTAAATAGCAGAAAAACTTGATTTAAATGTGAGTGGTCTGCCATGAATCAAGTGATTGATAATTAGAGGAAAGTTTGAAATATACTTAGCTCAGACAGTGGAGCTTGCACATCACTACACGTCAGTGTCCGCTGCTTCTTATCCCGAGACTGGACCATTTCATCTGAAATCAGAAGCCACAACAGCATTTTTCATAAATCTGACTCCTTGTTACATAAAGACACATCTTACTACTTGTTTTTTTAAAACCCATGAACGAAGGTTCTGTTTTCCTGTAGCCTTTAACATACAGATTTTCTTAATTTTTAGATTGGAGAATGTTTCAAAAAAGTGACTTTTTTTAAAAAAAAAAAAAAAAAAAAAAAAGACAACCTGGGTAGGAAAAGACGACTAAAATCTCCCATGGAAGGGTTTGAAAACCGCACATTTTTAAATAGATGCTGTTTGCCTACTACTCTTTGATGGCTACGTTAGGGCTATGATAATAAATCAACAACATTCTCGGGGCTCAGTTAACCCTTATGCAACTGGGAAGGATACTGAGCTGCACCATAGGAAACAAACTTAGTCAGAAATGGTATTTATTGGTATTTATTGCCTTTTTGCCTTTTTTTTTTTTAAATGTGCCAATGGAGGCCAACATTGTAAGGTCTTGACCTTGCGTTGTCCAGCTGGCTTTCAGACCTGAAGCTCCCTAAGTCCTTCAGCTTTGGTGATGTTATCAAAAGCGTTTCAACCGCCTTTTGAGCTGGCGTGGAAGGGGAAAGGGAGAGTTTCTCCCCCTGAGTACCAGGCATCACAATTAAGATTACGTGAGATTTGTGGATTCCCAACAGCTCGTTTCCAACAACGGCTTTCTCTGAAATCATCCTTCTCCAACCTGAGAGCAGCAGGCAGATACTGAATATATCTTCAAGCTACTGGTGAGAGTAAAGTGTGTATTACCACCACCTCACAGCTGGGAAACGGACACATAAGAATTTAATTACTTGCTTACGGTCATAATAAGAACCTAAAGTGAGTCAAATTATGATGTCTTGAGGACCAGACTGACTTCTGTGCAGTTTCTTCCTCTGAAAACAAAACAAACAAAAAAAACCCACAAGAGTAAACCAAAACAAAATCTCGAGCTGGTTGATAGAAGGAAGGCACAAAGGAAGAAGCTGAGGAAAACTGATGCTTCTGAATATATGAAAAGTTGATTACTAAACTTACCAGAATGCTTGTAAGCGGAGCCTAAATGTGTAAAGTAAACAGAAGATATTCATATAATAAATATTGCCCATGTATACGTAAATATAGAAATACTTTATATTAAACAATAACATTCCAATTCTCCAGCTAGTAGTATTCAGTTACACTTATTCACCAAATACAGGTATTCATTAGCACTCTCACTTCGGTGCCTGAGTGTCAATAAATGTGTGAAGAGCAGCTACTGAAAGTCCGTGTGCTACTTGAGAAAGTGAAACAACTTCTACGACACAATATTGTGTCATTAAAGCTCTTCATACTCCCATCATCCTCTGTATTGATCGATTACGACTGCTCGTGACCTTGTAAGGCAGTAAAATCCTATAAATTTAGTAAAATCCTATACATTTAGCCGATCCCGTTCTGGAGCTCGGATCCAAAGCCCACGGATGCGTGTGGCTGCCTCTGCGCTCGCCACAGCGTGGTTTGAGTTCAGCTTCTGCCTGCACAGCCAAAACCCTCCGGCAAGGCTACACGGACTGGGCCTTATAATCCAAAAAGTCAGCGTTTGCCAGGAGTTACTACAGAGTTACAGGGATGACTGTGGTATCGCCAAAATTATAGGGACGGCTGTAGTATCTCCGACAAGACAGTGTGGGAACCGCAGGTTAATGGTATCTCTTAATGGTGATGGCTGTAACGTAGGTTAATGGGATCATCTTTCCTTTTCCCTGGGAGAATTCCTGAATTCTTCCTTTCATTGACACTATTTTTAGTAGCAAATGAAGGATTCAATTCAGACCTGAAGGTGTTTTCGCCGGGAGGTTTGTTTTTACTGAAGATCCCATTCAACTCTCTGAAATCAAAAGGGCTGCAATTTCTCTGAGGAGCGGCAAGGAAGGTTCACTGCACGCACCGATGCTGGTTTGCCCCAGCGAGTTCGGTGCTGCCCGTGTTTCGGAGCGCCCATCTCTCGGGCTCACGCCACAGCGTGCCCCGACTGCGCTCCTGGCGACAAACACTCTGATGCAGCCCGCTGAGCGGAGCCAAAATCCTTTATGCACTGAAATCCACCGTGTGGGACATGGATGGTTTTGTAAAGTACTTTTTGGCTTGCGGTTGAAGTTTATCATTGATCTGCAGGCAGATCTTTCCACCCACATCCCTGTCCCTGCTTATTCCTGCGCTGCCCGCTCCGTCCTGCCCTTCAAGGCTTGCTGGTGAAGATGCTGGAGGGCACGGACTGTTTGTCCGTGTGAAAACCAAACTTTGCTGAGTTATCAGAACAAGGCACACCCGGCTGTCAGCTTATCAGCCAGAGGAGAGGAGAGAGAAAAAAAAAAAAAAAAAAAAAAAAAAAAAAAAGGAGTGGAAGAGCATATGGCTCTGCTCTCTCTTTTTCTCCCCGCTGTGACCCACAGCCTGGCCAGGGTGCCGCAGCTCCAGCGCCAAGGCCCGTGGCCAGTGGTCTGCCCCTCTGGCAGCCCCGGCGGCGAGCGAGGCTTTGGCGGTGTGTTAATTGCCCGTCGGCCACCCGCCAGCTCCGTCTCCAATTTACTGATCGCCGACGTGACCCGCGTGAGCGAGCGAGCGCGCCGGGTCAGGGCTCGCGGGGGCCAAGTTCAAGGGCACAGGCTGGTACAGACGTATAAACAAGGGAATGGTATGTAAGCAATAAAGACATAAAGGTTAGGATCAGGGCTAGCAGTACAATAAACAGCTGTGATAACCCGGTTTGTTTATAGATAAAGAATTTACTGTAAAATCCGCAACGCGCAGGATACATTTGTTAACGCTTTCAGGGACGCGTATTTTTAGATTTCCCTTTTATTTTTTGTACTGAGCAAATGTCTCAAAACAACCTTTTTTTTTTTTTTTTGCCTACTTGCTTTTAAATCAAGCCCAGGAAATGCATGCTTATCACATTAGTTGGAAATCTTTCCCTTCAAAACTCCCTCCAAACAAGCTCACTCTGTTCCACAGGAGTTGAAAACTGCTGCCACAACAAATTCAGAGGCAGATAGCCCACTCCTTAATACTTACAGCTTCCTATTAAAACACCCATGTTTCAAGCAAGGCACATCCCTTTACGTCCCATTTTTCCTAATTTAGTTTTAATAAGAGTGAGCAGAGCAAGTACAATTTTATTAGGGCTCTTGTAAATCCTGCACCGCGTACCTTTTGCCAACTTTACTTTTAAAATGGATTTCGGAGGGTGGCCAAGCGTTTTGCAAAATTACCAGGGTGCTGCTTAACCATCCCGCGAGGCTCCCATCAGAAGCAGAATATATTGTACTGTAACTATTGATCCAAACGGCCACATTTCTAAAGCAGAAAATGATTGCGTAGCGAAAGCGGTGCAGAGGTGCAGTAGAATGCCCTCAAGTATATAACGACATAAAGATTAAAGTCACCCTGCAGATTCCCTTTAACTCCTCCAAATCCACTGCGGAACGTGTTCTTTTAGGATGAATTAAAAAAAAAACAAAACAAAACAAAAAACTTTGTACAAATTAACGTAACGGTTGCCAGTGTTCGTAAATAAGATTGCTTCTCACCGTCAGGAGGCTCGAAGAAAGTTGGCTTCCCTTTAAATACACGCAAAAGCTGGTAATTAAATTGCCAGGTGTCAACAGAACATCTGAATACCTAGAAGGCAAAATAACACCCCAAAATTTGTCAGCCAGAACATGTATTCAGGGTAAGAAATAGAGATTTCAATACACAGGATGCCCTAGAGCGTTAATACCCACAATTTTCAGTTCTGTGGTTAGTCTTCAATAAAGTTTAGATGACCTTAAAAAGAAAATACATAGATGGAGGCTGTCATAGACTTTTTCTCCTCCACAGCACCACAGTGCCTTTTCCAAATTTCGGAGCCTCTTTTTAACAGCGTGGTGGTTGTTCGTCACACGTATGTCACATCTGACTTGTAAAAAGCACTTACTTCAGGACAAACACGCTTGCCCTCACGTTGTTTTCACGTTCGTTCTCGGGATGCTTTTTGGTACCAAAAGCTTCAGGACCTTTAATCTTCCCCTAATGACACCAAAAAGCGGGATAGAGGTTTAAAATGTCAGACAGGGCTCCTAACACACTTGAATAGTACAAGCCAGCTCTGACCGCGAGCAGGGCTCTGCCGTTCTTTAGCCTAATTAATCAGTAACAATACTATACCAATAAACTACAGAATTTATCACCTACTCTGAGCCAGATTCTTCTTTGGCCTGTTTCTGCTTCCACTGTACTCAGCGGATAAACACTCAAGGTGAAATATTTCCCGCAGTCAAGCCGATGGCCGAGTTCTCCAGGATTATAAGGGAACTGGTAGATCCTGAAGAGATTAATCTTTGAATAAAAAAACCCTTCAGTCCCTGCCTCCTGGCTGCTCCTGTACACAAATAAGGTATTTTGTGTCTGTGTGTACTTCAGGAGCTCTGTCACTGAAATAATCAGTTGATCAAAACATTCTTATAAGTCAAATTCTGGCCCTCTCTAGCTCTGGTCAAAAGACAGATGGATGAAAAGGCACGGCTAATGCAAACCGCTATCACGCCTGGGGCCTTTCCCCTGCACAATTATCCCGCCTGGATTATTCCTCCAGGACTGTGACTGATTTACACACTACAGGAGTGTATCTCATCTGGGAAACGAGCGCAGCTTTTTAATTATTCTCTGCACTGCAGTATGACCCGCAGAGTTTCGGCTGGAGCTGCCGTGCTCGGTGCTGCACGTTGCAGGAGGACAGGATGCTGCCCGTCCAAATTGCTTCCCCTCCACCTCCTAAGTTGAGCAGAGAGAGGCAACAGAAAGCAGTAGTAAAACGGCTGCAGTTCAAATAATGAGCAGTTGTCGTAGCACCCTACCTGCCTCAACACCTTCAAGGGTTTGGAGGAGTCACTGCCCAAAAAGAGTTTGAAGGAGAAGGCTTGGCACAGGCGTCATGGGGAGCTGCGCAATAAAAGCCTGGTGGTGTTGGCCAAAATTATTTCCTGAAAGGACATAAAAGGACAGCATTTTAGGAAAGGCTCTGACAAGGAGGACAAGGCTTCTACATGAAGTGTGACAGGAAGGAGGCAGCAGATGGAGGTGAAAGGAGATAGCACGGATGTTGTGGCAGATTTTCTGTCCCCCCCATAGCTAGGCTGGGAAGGGGGGCACTGTGAAAATACGGTGTGGGTCATCCGCCTCCAAACACCCCTACACACCAAACCCACCCATTACAGGTACAGCAAGTGGCAATAACAAGAAATTAGTTTGTAACAGGCTTGATCCCTACAACCGCATCTTCACTACCATCAAGGGGAAAAAAAAAATCAACGACAAAAAACTCCCTGCAAGGTTAACCATAATTCATTTCCAAAGACTCTGGTCACTACTGACACATCTGGTCTGCGGAGAAAACTGTCTGAAGTGGGGTAGCATGCCTGTGTCCTTCCCACCTGGGCCACCCGTGCCCCAGCATCTCCGAACCGAGTGGGGACAAGCACAGAGGACGCGGACAGGTCGGACAAGACGCCTCCAGGTCCGAGCTCTGGCAGTTGCTTTCATCCTGTGTATCTGTCTGCGAAGGAGGCATCGTTAGAGCCGTGAGCTGGCCTTCAGACTGCTGGGTTTGCACATCGAAGAAATGCAGAACTGTAAAAAGGAAGAACAAAAAAAAAAAAACAAACAAAACAAACCACCCAGTTCTGGTCTGCTCAGACAGGTAATATACAGAGGGGGCACACCTGTATTGGGGGGCTGCACCACCATTTCCCTTTTGAAACTGGCCGTCTCCTCAATTAGGTGACAATTATCTGCGAATTCAGATTTACGAGATTCCTTGCCCGGCCGATAAAACCAGGAGGGAAATATAGAGATGTCCATAAATGACATATTTTCATGCTTTGTGCAACCCGTCCCCGCAAAGCGCTTCTGAGCGGCTAAGCAATTTACATCTAATAGCAAAGTGTTTTTTAATCAGTCAGATCAATTTGTGAAGAATTGGTACATTAGGTATAGCCATATAGCAGAGAGCCTTATAGCAAAGGTTTAGAAGTAATTGCTCCCTGACCCACTGAACACTGTATTACTATAGAAGTTTGTATTCTATTAAGAGTTAATAAGTGACCAAAATCTAGACTAATACACTGTCAGGGTTCATTATCATTACAGGTTCTTGCTATTTTTCCAGTGCCTTTTGCTCTGCCCTTCTTGCTACATATGGAAAACCTATATCAAGATGGTTGTCATGGCAATGAAAAGATTTGCATGTGTCTTATCTATCTATTTAAATACCTTCTTATGGTTTATAACTACCATAATACATCCCTCCAGCCCGGCTCGTTGCTAATTTAGAGCCAGCCCAGTGTGTCTGAGGTCAGCGATATCATCGAAAGCATGTTGTCTAGACAACTCCGAGGCTACTGGCCATGGGATAATTGTTTTATGCAAATCAAAAAGTACAATGGTGACATGCGCATCCATGACTCGCGCAATCTGCTTGTGCCGGGGCTGGACCAAGTTGGTGATCGCGTGCCCGGCAAGAGCGTTTTCTGCCAGCCATGGCCTCGTTGGTTTGATGGTCCTTTTTGCTGCCAGTTTCTTCTGGTCAACCTTGAAGCTGGTTTGAGATGAGGCTGATACTCTAAGAAGAGACACTAAAAATACACTCTGTGTTCATGAATGCGCGTGTGCAGTTTCACAGAATTGAAGAAAACCTGCCCAAACCACTCCCCTCACCTAAGTTACCCATTTTTGGAATGGTGAATGAAAACTCCCTTCGCACCCAGCGTCATGGCACGAGCACATAAGCACGTTGGGTTTAGTACCAAGGGTCTTTTGGGACTGTATTAAATTTTAAAAAGAACTTGGTGAAGAATTCAATGAGTTGGACTAAAATGATCCAAACTTTCTACCTATGACAAACCTAAGCTCTTCCTTTCTCCATGTCTTCATACCTCAGATATTTCCATCAAAATACACTGGACTAAGAAGATCGCATGGAAGACAGGGAAATATTTTGCACACAGAGCAGAAGCCGCTCTTCAGCAACAGAGAGAGTAATACCTGCATCACTCTGCTTCCCTCTTTCTTTTATCTTTCTCTCCTTCAGGAGTTCATGCGTTGCTGCCGCTCTCAGATGGCTGCGAAGGTAAATATGGCTATTACTGCATAAATCCACAATGCATACAAGGGAGCGTGCAGTTTGAAAACACAAAGAGAGGTAACAACAACCGCTACCATGAAAGGCAGTCTCTGAAATCCAAAAAAAACCAGCGTCTTCATTCCTCTTTGATCTCCCTGACTCAGGGTTGTGGCTTTTCAGGATGTCCACAGATTAAAACTACTTTTTCCAAGTACTTCAAGATTTACTAGGAATTTACTTTCTGGCAAATTGCACGCTGTTGTTACCAGAGACTAATAATCATATTGGAAATGTTTAATAATTTGGTAAGCGAGTTATTTGTTAGCGGTATTGGAATCACTTGACCACACTTCCAGATTAGAAATGTATTTTTTCCTCAAGATAATTTATATTTGCATTCACAAGTCTGAGGAAGTGCCACCTATTCCTGCAGCAGTAAATCAGGAACCACTTACCCTGCCAATACAGTTAGACGATGCTTACGCGCAGGCCTACGCTCCTTGTCTGACTAATCCGTAAGGGGTAGATTTTCCGTTGCATTTCAATAGCTCGTCTACTTCAGAGTGTTGTGAACTTCCTAAAGATGTGTTTTCACTTATAATAGCAGATCTTGGAGTGTAGTAGTCTGGAATTGACAAATTTATGCAACTAGCATTTTGCATCAGGCATTACTGCAAACATTATTTTATACGTGTGAGCGCGCGTGCAAGGGTATAAACACATTATACATATATATGTATCTGACAAAAGCTTTGAAAGATAATTTCTGCAATTCAGTAAACTAAGGATTTCAAGTCAAGCATCGGTTTCCGGGTGTTTTTCATAATGAATTTCACAGCAGATGACCTGACAGCTAATCTCCTGATTTGAATCGAGCTCTGCCGCGCACATCCAAACAAACCGCCCTCGGACCCTCTCAAAGGATCGCCCCGCTTTCACATGCCGCGGCTGCGAGTCCGTCCCGCAAATGTCCAGAGGTCCAGACTGACCTCCTCACCTCCCGTCTGGGAAACATTCCTCCGCCCAGCAGCTCATTCTTGCCGACAAACAGAGCAGGACCAGCGGGCACTCGCTGAAAAGGGACAAGAGAGGGGCCGTGAATGGAGCGTGTCTGGTACAACAATGCCAGACAATTCTTGTGAATGGGGTTGCAAACCCCGCTCCTGTTAGAGGGGCTGCCAGCAGCCTCCCTGCCCCTTCTCCCCTTCCTTTCAAGGGTCTCTACTCCCCTTTTGAAAATATATTAGCCCTCCAAGCCACACCAAATAGGTGGACAAAGTCATGAGGTGCTGTGTTTCAGAAAGGGGGGGGGGGCATATATGCCGATATAATTTCTCCGGTGCGCCTCCCTCCCCGCGCCACCTGCTCCGCGTGCCATGAAAAACGATGGCAAGGACAAAAGCGAAGAAAAAAATTCGAGTGCAGGCGCTGCTCCTGCGTTTGGGTGAGGGCAAAAGCATCAGCGTCGCTCCGGGACGGGCCGCTGGCCTCTATTTTTGGCCGCCTTTGAAAAGCAAGACAAGCGCACTGCTAATGAGGTGTGGGGTTCAGACTTGGCTTTATTTTTTTTTTTTTCTAAATTGTGGTTTTCAGAGAAAAATAAAGGAAAAAAAAAGAAGCTATGTCTACACTGTGATGTGCTGCTTCTGTCTAATTCACAGCGAAGGCAATGACTTAACTAACAGTGAAGATAAGATAAAAGCAGAAGGCACTAAAAAGTTCTAGAGAATTCGGCTAAGCTCTCATCTCATTGATGCTCCCCCAAATCCAGGGTAACTCTTCAGAAACCAGGGGAGAGAGAACAAATTTTACTGGTGAAGGTAAGATCAATATCCAGCCCGGAGCGCTAAAGAATTTTGGAAAGTATTTGGGTGTACATATTACCATTTTTGCCTTATCTGAGAACACATCAAGTTTCATCAGAAATATTTCATTTTTCCCCAAGCAAATGAAATGAACCAAAGAAATTGTGGAGCCACACAGCAAGTAAAGTACAAAACCCTCCTTCCAAGAGGCTCTGCGAGCTTCAGAAAGGCCGTTCTGGGTATTGAATCAAAAGCAAGGGAGCTACAGGTAGGTAACCCACAGTACACTCCTTAGTAATTTGGGATTTCTCATCTTGGGAACCCATCAGTACCTCTGTTTCTACATCCACAAATGCCCTTTGGGATGGGAGTTCCTGGGTCGAGGCAGGATGATAGGGATGGCTGAGACTGGAGACCTTACTAATACGCCAAAAAATCCTTCAAAGACTGGGAGCTTTCAGGATCAAAGACACCCCGGCTGACTGAATTGTCCATCTGTGCTTCTCTGTCTGCAGAAGTCTGCGTGGGTCTATCTGCAAAATAAAACTTCCTGCTTATAGTTTAGATTGTTTCCCGAAAGCGTATTTTGGATGTGACTGTCCAGACTGACCTTGCCAGACCTCTATCAGCAGCTAATTTAAGACAGCTAAAAAAAAAAAAAACAAAAAAAACCAACTGTAGCTGGTCACAACGAGTCAGAGCAGGATGGGGGCACCAGAACCATCTGCAAGAGCAAGCGTGTCCTTACTTGGGCCAAGCCACAGAAGATCATCTAGCAGATCATCTCCTGGTGTCAACGGGGCCTCCGGAGCCAGCACAAAAGTCACAGGTTGCTGGGAAAGCAGCCTCACAGCTTCGGGAAAAAATAACTAAAACATAAATAAAATTAAAAAGCACCTTGGACCGCAAAGTCCAGCGCTAGCCCCAGCTGTTCACGCAAAGCAAGTAGACAGGAAAAGCCAACACAATTGGCCATGGGGCGAGTCCCGGGCGCGGGGGGTCCCGGCGGGGCCGGTGCCACCACAGCCCCCTCCCCGGGCGCACGGGCGGGGAGCTGCCGTGTCCGGCTGAGCCCTTCTGCTGGAGCGTCCCCCGGGACGGTGGGCAGCTGGGGGTGAGATAAAGCAGACTCCAGGCTGTTTTATCTTACGCACGGGGCTGGCCCCAGGAGCAGGAAAGCATAAAGGTGGTTTAAAAACCACAGGTTTTTTGTTGTTGTTGTTGGGTCCTGGGGTGGTTTGTTTTTTTTTTTTTTGCCTCTCCGAACATCTGGGCCTCTCCTGGAGCGTGTGCTGTGGGCAGAGCAGACCCTCTGGCCCCCAACCTGCAATGCCCAGAGGAGAGCCAACGCTTACGCGACCGCGAGCGGATGAAAACGCCGGAGGAGGTGGGAAGTTAAAATAATCAGGAGAAATTGGTGCATCAGTCTAGGAATCTGCCAATCCGGATGGAAGTAACGCAGCTCTTCCTACGGCTTTGGAGGCAGCATCCCTGAGCAACGGTGACCTCCAAAGCTCTACATCCCAGGGACAAAGCGATCTCCCTTCTCCCTGCGAGCTCGGCCCCGGCCGGCAGCTCCCGCTGGCCCCAGAGGCGAGATGGGGATGGAGGGAGGGGAAGAGCCTTCCCCTCCTCCCCGGGCTTGTAACCGGCTAAGTTTTTGTCTCGTTATGCCTTTTAACGCAAGTAAATCCAAATAACTGGGCAGTAATGAATTATAAATGGAACAAAAATGAATATACTATTAATACTGCTCCCAGAAGTGGATAAAAGGGATCAGCGGCTTTATCCCACGGTGCAGCTGAGAACTGACAGGCAGGCCAGGCTGACATTCAGAGGCCACTCTGTTTTCATAAGGGAAAGAAAAAAAAAATCCCTGGCAAAGGCAAGGCGATATTTTAACCGCTCCTGCGGCCCCAGGCTCGCGAGCCCCGTCGGCAGCCCCGCGCGCTGCAGCTCGATCCAGCAGACCGTGGCTCCTTCCTCCTAATATAATCGCTCGTAAGAGGCACAGTCCTAAAATGGATGCGGAGAGGATGCTCTTGTTTTGCAAGCGAACAAGCTCTCCCCTCTGCTTCTTCGGTGAAATATGCTCGTATAAAAAGAGGGAGTAAACAAAATTTGGCGCTTAACAATCTCCAGGCCCTTCGGCGCTGCCGCAGACCGACCCCTACGGCTGCCACGGGGCGATGGGGAGGAAAAACAAAGTCGAAAGCACAGCCTGCCCCGGCACTGACCTTCCCACAGCCAGGTGCCGTGGGGCACCCGGGCCTCAGATAAGGCCCCGGCCGGCGCTGCCGCTCCGCAGGAATGCCGGGAGATAAGGGCACTGTTTTCTGAAATATTTGCTACAAGCAGGTTCGAGAGAGGGAAAAGGGGTGCAGCCGCATGGCGAGGGAGCTCCTGCCTCCTCGCTGTCTCTGGAGTGGGTAAGGGGATCTGCGGGGATCACCTCTGATTTTTATTTTTAACTCCATCCATAAGGACTGATCCAGAAAAGCTAAGCACCGTAGCCCCCTCTAATCCTCAAGCACTGGGGAAAGCAAACTAGACACACACTAAAACTCTTTTATACACTTTAAAGTGCAGTTAAACTCCATCAAGTGCTGAAATCCAGCCGGCTTCCACCGTTTTTCACATCTTCAGTCCCAGGGTCTCTCCCAGCTCCGCTGGCTCCAGGGCCGGCTCCTGCACCCAGCGCAGCCCGGCAGCCACAGCATCTCCGGGACCAGCCCAAGGCTAGATCTGAACCACAGCAAACAGAAGAAAAAAACAAACCTTGGTGATGGTCTGCAACGGAGTTTCTTTGGTCATCGGTCTCATTATGAATTTCTACAAATTTCCAAATTATTTTTTTTTTTCCAAAAGGTGATTCTCTCCCACTCGTTGTGGGAAAAGCTTGCAGAAAGCACCAAGTGAAAACTGCACAGAGCAAGGGAGCTGGGCCAACCAGGAGAAATATTTTTGGTTTTCTCTCACCTTCTGTGGTGTCAGTGATGCCTGGTACCACCCGTGAGGCAGCAGCTACCTGGAGATTTGGGGGAAGCGCCTGCGCTGAGAGACCGCGCAGGGGCTTAGTTCTGCTGTGTTAAAGCCAACACAAAGCTTTACCTTGACGTGGGTGGGACCAGGATGGAGACACCAGAGCACTCAGTTCAAAATGGGTTGGGAAAGCAGTGGGGGGTTGTTTTCAAAAGGGACTTGGATAATTTGGGCAGAAAGGAAGGAGGTGCTTCTTTTTTGAGAGTATTTAACTGGAAGTGCTTGAAAGGGGATAGAGTTTATTCTCGATGGGCACATGCTTGGGATGAAATCAGGTTCTTCGATGTGCTTTTGTCATCTTGGCTTTGACTTGGCATGATCGGTTTTAGCACAGCTGAATCACTCGCAGGTTAATCTTCCTCTCCGTTGCCTTCTCCCTGCCCCATGGCAGAGCGGGCACGTTCTTGCCTGATGGCACCCCAGGAGACACCGAGATCAACAGCTATATAGGGACTGAAGTTGGATCACTGGTAGCATTTCAAGCAAAGGAAAAAAAAGGAAACCTCCAGCCACGTCAGATGAAGACGATCCAACACTTTCCAGAGCCCTCGGTGACACTAATGCTGTTTGCTATTGCGCTGATGTCACCCTTGGTCCTTCCCAGGATTAGATCATTTGAAATAACAAGTTGTCGCTCCCTCACCAACATTTTGGAAACAGCACCAGCCTTTCTTGATATAGAAAGCCACCTCTGGCCATCAGGATGTGCTCACTTAAGCACGTTCCGCTTAGCGTTTAAGCACCCATGCACGGGTGGCTGTGAGCAGCCTCTCTTCTCGCGGTTGCAGCGCAATACGGCCTGTGGGTTCGGTGAAGATCAGGGTGAGCAGGTGCGTGTCCGCATCGCGTGAGCCGAACCAAAATAAAGTACCTGTCTGCAGCGTTCGTGGGTGGTCTTGCTTCTGAGCTTCCCTGCCCTCCCGCGGACATTCCCACCTGCACGGTGGTGGGACGCTACTCCCGACGCCTTGCGGCACGCGGCGACACAAAGGGAGATGTTTGGAGCCAGGTGATTAATGGGGCTGGGTCCCTGTCCCCGTAGGGAAACTGCAGGCCTCGGAGAGAGCTGGGAAGAGATGCTCTGCACGCCGAGGCCGGCAGTGGTGACAAACTGTCCTCCAGCTGCTGCTCATGACCTGATATTCCCCAGCCTGCTGCTGGCCACAACCTGCTGGCCCATGACCCACTGCCTCCCAGCTCGCTTGCCCCAGGACAACCGGGTACCCCCAGCCATCAGCATCAGCTCCCCATCCCACAGCCAGGGGACCGCCGTAACCATGGAGACCAGCCCAGCTATGGTCACCATGGAAACGCCCAGCGGTGCGCTCAGGTTGGTGATGCTCAGGCACTGGGGGGGGAGCGGCACGGGGGCTGTCCCCTTGCTGATGGCACAGGAGTGAGAGCACAACCCCGACCCTGGGAAAACCAACAAAACCCAAGGAAGCATCACAGCGGAGGTGCAGAAACACCGCTCATCTCTTCGTCCTTTCCCTCGTGCGACGCGGTCTTCGTCCACAAATTGTAAAATTTCCCAAAGAAACCCCAAGAAGAAAAAAGAAAATGCAGCGTTTCGTGACAACACCACATGGTACCATAAACCTTTGCCCCAGTTGCGCTGGCTGGCTCCAGCTCACAAACAGAACGGGTCCAGTGCCGCTGCCTTGAGAGACGAACACAGCCCTCAGGTCTGAGTAAACACATTAAAAGCTTAAAAACTAACTTTCTCCAAAGGATAAATGTTAATTGTCATCATTGCTGCTCTCACCCATGATGTTTGGCGTGAGAAAGTGCTCATTTCTACCAAGAAACATCACCCAAGTTCATGTTAGGGTACATATGCACCTACATACTGATGGATTTATTTATGGCTTTACTGGATGTGCACCCAGCAGTAACTGTTAGGTCAAAAATTACCAGGAAAAAAAAAAAAAAAAAGAATTTCTGGATGATATTTCTATTACAACTTAAAGACGCTCATGATAAACTGGGCTCTGTCAGTAGCACAACATGGCATTGCCTCTCCACTGCCCCTGCCCACGGGTAGCAGGGGAATATTCCAGTAATTATATCAAATCCCCGGTGTGTTTTGAGGTGAACTATCTAGAATAACCAATTTTAATAGCGTGTCATTCCTCCACCTCATAAAGTAGGAGTGAATGGGCTGTAAGGGATGCGATGGGGGGACCTGCTCATGCCAGGACATTGGGGGTTACCTGCCTCACGAGGGATTTAACCACCAGGATCTACACACGCACACCCCGCTTCTTGGTGCCCACCACCACGAATATCCTGATCCTCGCTTCTCTGAGTTTGCTGCTTTATAGCTCGACTGCCTCCTCCAAAAAAGAAAAGGGAAACAGAATATAAAATGTCAAATGTGAACTTAAAGCACTAAAATTTTGCTTTACATTTTCTAATGGTGAAAAGGTCACCTTGGCTTAAAAAAATAAAATCACACACACTCTGCCCAGAGCCCACCAGAAGAGATAAGGAAGTTCCGTTTTCTTCCTCTCTGCACCCAAATGTCTTCTACCGACTGTAAAACCTGTGGGGACATCCTTGTGAGATACAAATTCCCAGAACAGACTTCAAAGCGAGTAAGCTAACATTAGTATTTTTCATAACATTACAATGATTTTATGGTGTTACAAAACCTTACAAATTATTTTAAAGGGTTTTTTTTTTTTTCTATTAATATTACAGACTAGGCAGATAATTTGCATGATTTCAAGGCTGCAGCTACAAATGGTGAACTGAGCCAGGGTTTGCTCCATTGGCATCTATTCCTGTAACCAGCAGCCTATAGCCATGTACATTCCTGACAAAAGTTAGCTTGCCGGGCTTCAGAGGCAGTTTTAAAAAGGAAAAATTAAACTACATCAAGTGTACAGCGATGCTAAAAAATAAATTTTTCCACAGATTGACTAAACAGCTACCCTATTTGTCATCTAAGAAGCAAATGAGTCCAATTTGACAAAGTCCCAGCATCCAAGGTACGGACACCTACAATTCCTAGAGAAGGACAGAGTCCAATCTTGATGAGAACGTACACAGGATTTTCTTTAATTACATAGATCTTGTCCACAAAATCAGTAAGAAGATAATTAAAGGGAGTCTGGTTCTGATTTACTGGGACTTCCTTTCCCCACTCCAGTACTGTTAAAGGTGGTTTTCCATTCTAACATAATTTATATTCACTTTAAAAATACTTCCTGGGGCATGGAGAAATCCCCCAATCCCCACTGAGGATGGTGCAAGCAGACTCTGGCTACAAGGATTTCACCTGGCACGAAGGAGCTGTGTTATTAACTGGAATCAGATCCAGAATAAGACAGACCCCTAAAAAACTGCTTAACTTCAGTGTTTTGTGTATAAAGTTATATTTCCTCATTTTTTTTTCTCTACCTAAGCAGTAGTAGTGGAAAATGAGACTTTGAAAAAAATCTTATGCCTTGTTCCTCCTTATCTCCATGGGTGTTAATTGTGCAAAAAGCCCACTGAGAGTGATTCATGGGGCTCTTGACGGTGGTATGTGTGAAATGTGACAAAATTTGGCTTTACCGTGGGCAAGTTGCCGCCGAAGCACAGCTTTGGTCAAGGAAGAGAGTCCAGCACCTCCCAGGTGGCTCTTGGCCAGCGCAGTTCTGTGACTCTGGTCTTGGTTTGGAAAAGCAACTGCAAGGCAGGTGTCGTGTTCTTCTGCAGGACTGGGGGGTCAGGAAGGAGAAATTATCTGAAGCAAAATAGTCGGGGGGGGGGGGGGGGGGAAAGAAAAATTCTTAAAGAGGAAGCAGGCTGTGGCCACAGGAAAGCGTATTTCTTTTAAAATACCTCAGGAAGTTATCTTGCTTTAAGTTTTTTAGCTGCCGCCCTCTGAAGAAGCGCGCGTTTCACTTTATCGCGTAAAGGAAAGAGTAGACTGAGCCCCATAAATCGGAGTTGTGCTTACGGCGAAGGTGCTGTTTATCTGTCTGATATTTAGACTGACCTTTGCTGGGTTGTGGAGTTTGTCTGTCTGCAAATCCTCAAATCTCAAACAGAGAACACTCTGCCGAGAACCAACTGACCCGCGGGGAGATGAAATATTATCTCCTCTACTGTATACAACTTTTTTCCCCGGGAGCCTCACCAGCGCCGCGGTTTTGTCTCCAGCCTCTGGCAGGGTTATGCGCCCGTCCGGCTCCAGCGCGTCCCTGCCAGCCGTCACCCACGGGTACTCACCAGCCCCAGAGCGGCGGTTTTGGCCCTTCCCTCCACACCAGCACCACGATTCCTGCTTGAGCTGTTTGCTCTCGTGTGCTTGATCAAAACCTGGCAGATTCTCACCACACGCTAACTCCAGTCCCAGTTTATCCCCGACGTCACCTGTTTCTGCTCCCTGCTCGCATGCAGCAGCGAAAAACCCGGGCAAAGCCCCACCGGGGGAAATCTCAGAAGCAAACGCGTGCAGCTTGCATCCCAGCTGCATTTTGTTTTACCAGCATTACTTCACTCCCTCCTTAAAAAACTGCAGATTTTTTTTTTTTTAAATCATCCTTTGGAAGACGATCATGCGACAAAGATGGCATCGGTGCTACCTTTTATTGTCCCGAGGAAAACGTATCACTGTTTTTTTGCCAACCGTCTCCATTGCCAGTGTTTAAGATTCAGTGCTGGAACTCATGCCTTCCCCTTGCTTAGCCTTCCAAAGCCTTTTGCAAACATTTAAATAAACAGCCCTAGGAAGTAAGTATTAATAAGTGCATTTTACAGAGCTCAGCTTAGTCCAGCCAGTGGGAGTTATGCACACACGAATTAGTCGCAGACTCAGAAAAGCAGTCCATGTGCCTCGAGTCCAAGTGCTGCCAGACAAAAGCTGGCTGCAGTCGCTTCCCGAGCGTCCCAGAAAAACAGGCTCTCACTTCACCAGCCAGTCCCCTCGCAAAACTTCTTGTGAGAGCACAAGCTCCCGTGAAATAGTGAGGCTCACCGAAGCAGGCTGAAATCAGCTGTACCCTGGTTTCCATCCATCTCTGGTCTTTCCCTCCAACCAGGGAGAATTTCCTAAAGAGTTAACAGTAAATGAAGCAACAGGCAAGATTTGTGAATGAACAGGCCAGAGGACTGTCAGGCCAATCTTCACACAATGATGGCTTATTCACAAAAACTAGGCTTTGAACAACCTAATTAGGGCTAAGAATACATCATCTGGACAGTACTGAGAAAAGTGAAATATGCTGCAATCGCTGACGCTCTTTCTATTGTTTCCAGATATCAGCTGAGCAAGCCAACAAAACCCTCCTTCCCCAAGCAGGAAAAGGGCACAGCAGGCTCCGCGTGCCTCTGCTTTTACGA
Source organism: Chlamydotis macqueenii (assembly GCF_036417535.1). Classification (NCBI taxonomy): domain Eukaryota; kingdom Metazoa; phylum Chordata; class Aves; order Otidiformes; family Otididae; genus Chlamydotis; species Chlamydotis macqueenii. The sequence goes on along the minus strand of NC_141558.1, from coordinate 123,989,082 downwards.
TCCAGGGACGCGCTGGGGAAAACGCCAGGCTGAGGTTCAGCCGGGTCCCTTCCTGCGTTACAAACCAGCCCGCGTGTGATAGCCCCATCCACCGAGACCCGAGTCGGCTCTGGTGACGGTCACAGCCATCGCTCCACTCCCTAAAGCTCCCAGGACTCAAACTCAGCCTTAAAACCCCCTGTAAAGGTGCACTTGAGGATACAGTGCCTGAAGGTAGCAGTTACCCAACCGCCCGTCAGTCCTCGCTCAAGTCCCTTCGGCTGACACCCTGCGCCGAGGGCAGCGTGGGGCTGCGAGAGGGTTACCACCCAACACGAGGAGAGGAGCAGCAATTTCAGCCAGCAATCAGGGCTGAGCATGTTGTGTTGCCTTTCCCGCTGAGGTTTTCCCTCCCTATGCCTCTAACCGGTGGCCTCCCCACCACCAGCCAAAAGGCGACACGGTGAGACCCAGGCGTGAGCTGGAAGAGTTAATCCTCTGGCATTTTAAGCACAGATGGAGCCGGGGAAGACTTTTCTTCTTTAAAAGTACAATTGTTGTTCAGTTTCCCTCAGGTACAGATTCATTAGCTCTTGACTGGCTCTCCTTGCTTGCTGACTACTTGTGGAAAAAGCCATTTACCCTGGTGAATGTCAAGGTTAGTTCAAACCGTCCTTGTCATCAGTCTCTCTGGCAGAAGGTCAGGGAGAAGCTTTCCTCAAATGGGCAGCGTCAAACAAAGCGGAGGCTGACTTAACTCACCCAAGGAAAGGAGACCTTCCCTGCGAGGTGATAAACATTCTCCTGGGCAAAGAGGACAAGACATTAACCCCTGTCTCTCCTCCCAGTTTCCTGCTGGACTGCCTTCAGCTAGCAACCTCCGTGCCCGTGGGGCTGATCGCATCCTCATCTCCCCTTGCTAGGCAAGGCCACCTTATGTCCCTTTTAAAATTATTATTTCTTTAAACTTTGAATTTAATTCTTACACCTCCAGCGCCACAAGCCTCGCTAGGTCATATGGGAGGCATTAGAGCACGTAAGTAAACAATTACCACCCATTTTATACCGGTTAGCTTTTGGTTCCTACGCTGTGATGTCTTCAAGGTGGTGGGGAACTACTCCGTATATGCAAGGAGAGGCACATGTGGTACTTAATGAAAAATGAAAGAAGAAAAAAAAAATTCCACAAAGCTTCTGTACCCTTTTGTGTGCTATGAGTGAGCCGGCTCAAAGGATAATTAATGTTAAAAGGAAATAGTTTTGGAGGTAACACTTTTGATAAGAATACCATGGGTAAATTATAGGAAAAGCTCTCCCGCACCTGGAATGGGCTTCGTGCACAGGGCTTTGGCGTAAGAAAACAAATGGGAAAGCAAGAGGGGAGACTGTCTGTGCTCCTTTCATGCTCTCAGTTCACATGGGAAGAATTAGAGGAATTTTTCAGCAGGAGGGAATGGGGGTAAAATTATAAATGGCCTGATCACAGAAAAATACCAAGGTTTTGACCACTCAGTCCTGCAGCATTACCAGCTCACTTCTAAGGTTTCAATCTGAGCTCTGCCCACTCCCAGGCCACAGCAGGTGGGCCAGCTCCAGAGGTCCCAGCCAAAGAGCCACCTCTGCCACCGCTGTTGCCATCCGGGGGGCCTGTGACCACGGGAAAGCAGAAAGGATGGACGCGTCCCCACGGCAAAAGCACAACATAGAGTACACCCATGGCAAGCACTACAGACACTACGAGGAAGAGTAAAGATGAAGAAAATAAAGTCTCCAGTGTTTGCTGCCCTGTAGCGTTTCTCAGCTGAGAGACTGACAGTCTCCAATAAAAAGCTCATTAGAATCCTACCACAGAAGGAAAACATCTTGCAATTATACAGCTTCAATTCCAAATCTTTTTGGAGATTGTATAAGTTTTTGAGTTCTCTCATTCACCTGTAAGACATTGGAGAAGCTTGCTTTGAGACTTCTGGTGCAGAAGATCTCTCCTGTAAAGACATACCTACAGTCAATTAGACGTTAGCCAGTGCCTTGAAGTTCAGAGACGCTGAGATTCTTCAAAGGAGGTCTATCTTGAACCAGTATTTCAGCTGAGGTCAAAGATGACACCCAGAACTCGCCTCAGACTTCTCTGCCCTCCTGACAACAAACATGGTTTATGGTATTTCTAATTTGTGGAGGTTTCTGAGAGATGAGCAGATCAAAAATGTAAATGGCTTCAGCCCTCAGGTCAAGCAGGCAATCTGTGCCAGCGTGTGAAGGAAACGAGTATGACAGTTCACAAAACGTTGCTTCCAGGGATAAGAGCTCTCTGTTTGCTAAGAAGCTAATGGTGAGCTTTAAGAGGACACTATGAATCCCCCTCTCCCTCCAAAATTCCTCTGGGTTGCAGCTGGAGAGCAGACCCTGAAACCATACAGCTTGAGACCGTTAGGAGAGAGATCTGTCTACCTGAGGGCCCAGGCTTGGACCTACTTTTGGTTACCGCATGTTTCAACATCTGTCTGAATTGCCTTGGATGGAATTCAAAAGAGCTCATGCATTTTACCCATGTGAAAATGAGATGCTGAAAAAAATAAAAAAACGGGGAAGGATTTTTTTTTTTTTATTGTCTGCAAGACTCCTTCCACAATAATTCTCTCCTTGTAACACGCTTCTGCAAAATGAAGCCAGAGAAGTACAAGACCTGTCCCGTCTGCTTCCATTAGAGACGGGGAGCACGCCTATCAGTTTGGAAGTAGGTCGAGGCCTTTTCGTGTTCGTTCAGTTTTCAGGTTTCATTTTTACACACAGGCACATACGCGTTATAGGTAGGGCTGATTCCGCTGTCTATTATGAGGGTTGTATGATACTTCCCATGGAAAGAGACTGTTTCATTTGCTTGTAACTTCACCAAACTCAAAACAGACGACTTCTGTAACTGCAGCTTCCCATTGCTGGAAGAGGGGTCTCAGAAAAAAAAAAAAAAACGGGAGTCGGTTTTCCCTGAATATCTCCTGGTCTGAGCAACACAGAAGAGGAGAGAATGTCATTTAAAAGGAGAGGGAAGAGGGAATATGAGGAAAACTGTGAGGATAGAAAGAAATTCATGGGATAACAGGTCAAGAGAAAATGAAACGTGGGATGGGGAAGACTGGTTACAGTTGGCTTTACTAGGTGGACGTGGACTCCACAGTGAGGAGCTAGTGCTACGTGGTGAGAGGAAGAGTAAGACTGGTTGGGCAAAGCCATGAAATAAAAACAAAACAAAACAAAAACAAACAAACAAAAAAAAGATGCTGTGCCTGGCCAAGCAAGGGGACCGAGACTCAGCTGGTGGCAGCAAAACAGCGGAACTGGACGAGGACACAATGGTGGAGCAGGCTGGGTAAAGAAGCAGGAACAGGATCCAACTGAGGTACTGGTGCAAAAGGTCACTACATCGCACCAGTTGGTCTCTGTCAAGGGGAAAATGTCAAGGATGTCCCACAGTAAATGAAGAACTTTGAATGAACTTCCCAACCTGTCCTGAAAAAATGAAGGTACCAGAAAGCTGAATCCAACAGACGTGCAGTCTCCTTTGCTTAGAAACAGCTACTGTTGGTGCCCACCAGCATCAACGGTGATAGAGGTACAAGTCTCCCAAAGTCTTCCAGCTGCCTTACCCCAAAATTGCACCAACTTCTGCCATTGCTGCCAGCACAAACAGCGAGGTGCCCCAAATCCACAGTCAGTTCCTGTAAATGCAAGTTAAAGCTTCCCTACTGTATCACTTCATTTCCAGGTAGAACCCTTTGGAATTATTTGGATAGCCCGGAATTTTTGTAAATAAATGAGTGAGAAAATTAGACTGGGTGCAAATGAGAAAAGGTTAAAACTAGTCTTTTGCCTTCATGCTTGGAGCTGGGAGCCGCAAGAGCATCTCACGGTAGGAACACACCACTGTGGAGATAATTTGTGTCAAATTGAAGCTCTGCGTTGACAGATAGCTAAGTACAATAACAATTATAATAATAAAAGCCAGGCCCTGGCACATGCTGCGTGTACGGACATTTCTTGCCCTTGAAAATAGCAAGAAAATGGTAGAGCTGCGTGTAACTATCACTTTGTATGCTAAAAAACGTGTACGTTAAAAACGCACGTGTGTTTTCAGACGGATTAAAGAGAGGAGTTTGCTGATGCAAAGTCTTAAATACAGGTTTGAAATGGCAAGTGCACGGTAATGCACTGGACGATGCCACTGTGGTTTTGCAAAAGGAATAAAATAAAAGGTATTCTTTAGGATTCATACATTTTCTAGAAGTGGATATCACTTAAAAGCTTTTCTTAACCAAGTGGCATTTAATAGTGCAGTTTTAAGGCACTTGCTTGTGCTGTTGGTGACGGATTGCTAACCAGTGTTTTGGAGTACGCTCTTACCCCAGAGCTTGCAGCAGACCCCAGGAACACCGAGTCCCCACGTTCCTCTGGCACACTGGGTAACGGAAATAGCCAAAGGCTGAAAACTAAAACCAAAGCACTGCCAAAAAAAAAGAAAGAAATAAAAAGTAAGGCTTGGAAGGGATATAAAAATTATTCCTGAGGGTTTAAAACCACCTCTAACCACTAGTGCCTTGGGTGAAGTCTTCCTGTGGACGGGCTGTTCTACATCTCTACACTAATTTCTTGCATCTTCCTTTGGTGAATCTGATGTAGACTAAATCCACTGCCCATCTGAGGCAGTGTGGCAAATCGTACATAATAACAAACTGAAGAGTCACATCATTCCTTCAGCTGCAAGTCATTCCCCAAAGGGCAGCAGATGAAAGTCGCACCCAACGGTAGGCATCTGCGCAGGGAATCTACAGCTCCTGGGCTGAAACTCAGATGGTGGCTGGAGGTGAGCTTGGCCACAAGATATTGATACGCCATAAATTTCCTTGCAGAAAAAAAAAAAAAACCAAACAACAAACTAACGTTGCATATAAAAGGAGAAATAATTTGTAAGAAGTTGATTTAAGTTCTTAAAATTTTAGGAAACTAAAAGCTGCCTGGTCAACTTTAATTTAGGCTCCTTCCTGGTACAATGGAACTTTGATGCAGTCTTTAATTACATGATCACTTAATGTTTGTTTCACAAGATCATTTCCTCATTCAGTGCAAAGCAGTTGCCCAGGCAACCTTCATCTTTGCATTTTCAAATTTTGAGTGCTCAATCCAACAGTCTTTCAAAAATAAAAAATTAAAAGGGAACATTTGTAAGGAATAACTACGGACCTAGTCTAGGTGGTTTCCTTGGGGATGTCTGTTGCTTCTCCGAGAGGAATGAAGTTCTCTGCAAAAGCGCCCGGTTTTCCACTATCGCTGCAATAATTGTTCCGGCAGCCAACCGCTCCTCCCCTTCCCCAGCCAAAACAACGCCATGGATGACAAGCGCTGCCGAGCCACGCTGCGCGGCATCTCTCTCCTGAGGTCTGTCGCGACGGAGAGCACTCACAAGCACCCAAAACACGCTCAAGCCCATCTCCAAACGCGTGAGACCGGCTTCCAACCGGAAGAACGAAACCACGTTTTAAGCTACCGGGGCGATTCCCCGGCTCCCAGCACTCACGCCCCACGCGGACAGGACAACGGATGAGACCGGCGTAGAGTGAGATATGCTTTTGGCTATCACAGCGCTACGTTAGTTACTGTTCCACCCTGGCCCCCAATTAACTCCCTGCTCCAGCCTCAAATCAATTAGGTTTATGCCCCTGCCCAGTTCTCAGTGTGCTCCAGTCTCACATCAATTCTGCCTGCAGTGATTTAGCAGTGATTTAGCCCCTGTCTCAAACATACCACTTACCCCCTATGACATTGCAATCGTTCTACATTTATTTTCTCCTCTTTTTCATGCCTCTCCCCGCCCCTCCTCAATATAGGAAATTTGTCAAAGCACACCCTTTGCCTGGAGTTGTTTTGCTTTCACAAATTAGCACTTCCCCATAACAAAACGGGTTGCTTAAAAAAAGAATAAAAGGAGAAAAAAAAAAAAATCCCCATGTAGTCTCTGGTGAGGAGCTCTGTGGCCTCAGTTCTCCCTCAGCTGATGGCTTCCATCTTCAGCAACCTTTTGCTGCAACTCTTCTCCCTGCCAGCATTCCTGGCTTTCTTCTAGGGACTTCCATACCAGTGGAGCCAGCAGCTTCTGACTTTTCTTATGATGCTCATGCAATTTTTTTTTTTTTTTCCATTTGGGGAATGGGGGAAGGTTTGCAATTGCAGCTAATTGCATCCAGTTGCACCCAAACTGTGGCAGATAGAGCTGCCAGCAAAGTCAGCCTTGCCCTGGGTTTTCACTCATGGGTACCAACTTCACAGCAGACTACAGCAGCTGGCTGGAGTCAGGGGTCTGGTGTTGAAGGAGTCCTGATGTAGCAGCAGAAAACTAAGGGGAGAAAAAAAGAAAACTTAAGAGCAGAGGTCCAACTCCAGCTTTCCCAGCTACAGACTCTAGGTTTTGGCAGGAAAAGCCTGTAGGTGCTTTGCTCTCCGGTACTTGAGGTTTACCCTGGGTCAATCATGGCTGAAACAGCACAAGGTCACAAGGGATTTCCACATCTGCACTTGGTTTTATCATTATTTGGGTTCTTTTCTGGCTCTTGGGCAAAGAGTTGAGGAGCGGGATAAAGACAGACCCAGCTGCCCCTTTGCTGAGCTTCATTCTTCCAAATTTGCTCTTCTTGTGCTACCTGAGCGGGCTTTTCCCAGCCACAAACTCAAATGTAAATGACTATGGCCATAAAAGGCTCGTTTTCACCTCACCATGACAAGGTGAAACGAGGCTCCGGCCTTGCCGGAAGGAATTGCACTGGGACTGTGCCCCACGGGGCACGTCAGTGTTTCGGGAAGGTGGAGGCACTCACGTTGGAGTTTGGGATAGATTTTCTAGTTTAAAATGAGAGCTTGTTCCCATTCCTGACAAAGAAACAAGTACAAGAAAAAAGGGAGGGGAAATTATCTTTCATATTCTAAAGATGTCTCAGCACTAATTAAAGTTTCCAGCCCCCCATGCCAGGTAGAGAAGGCAAGCAGGTATTATTATTATTCTCCATTTTGCAGCCAAAAAGTCCGAGACACCGACCAGGCTGCAGCGCATCCCCGGTGCTCCTCACTGCGCAGGAAGGTTTGATCCTGCTCTGCTTAGCTCGAAGGGAGTTCTCCCTTTGATTTTAATAGGAACTAGATTAGGTCCACAATAAACTGCTCCTCAGCAGTTTGGGGCATCCAAAACTGTCCCCCTCTGAGGGCTGGGGACAAGCACGCAGCTCGAGGTGATGCCGTGACGGACAGGTGTCAGCTCACCATCACCGAGGGCTGCTCCGAGCGCGGCACAACTCCTTCACGGTTGCACAGATTTAGCGTAAGCTCAGGCTCCTCTGGTCCTACCAGCCTGCCTGCTTCCGGAAACTTAATATATTATATCTCAGGGTGCTAAAACATTTGTATATCCCTGCCTTATAAAACATGCAAAAATGCCATCTGCAGTTAGCATGACTAACTCCAAGCACGCCGTCCTACTACAGATCCCCTTGCAGCTTTCTTCATTTCATCGCTAAACACTTTTCAAAAAAAGAAAGAAAAAAAAAAAAAATCCATTTTTCGTGCTAATGCCACCTGCAGGTTGAAGAAAAACAGTCGCAAGATCCCTGAAAAATGAACAAATATTTTTTTATTTCCTCTCCTTCCCTATCTAACCACAAGGAATGTTATTGTGCAACCGCACCTTTTGCTGGACAGAAATAACTTTGTCCGTTGGAAAAGTGACCTTTTCTCACCGCACCGCTGGTCTTATCTGCTTGTGGAAACTTCCAGCTTACTGGTAGCTGGTAGTTTATGGGCAGGCTAAAATAAAATATCCATTGGCACTTTTCTCTGACATTTCTCCTGCTACCATAACCGTTGCCGGTTCCCCTGCCCAGGTGGGATGCTGGGAGCTCAGTCACCGATTATCCATCCCCAAGATGATGTCCGATTCAGAGGGATGCTCACATGGGTACTTCTCCACCTGTGCTTTCACTGCCAGGACGCTGACTGGAGTTGCTTAATGCCCTGTTTGAACGCTAGATGCAACATCGCTGGTGGAAACACGCAGACTGATGCAGCTGGATGCTCCAAACATCAAACTGGGAGCCATGGATTCCTTATTTTGATACTGAACACCTTGAGGTGGAGCAAAAAAGCACCACAGTGAGTTCCCACTTCTTTAAAGTGCAACTATTGACCCCAGTCAGATCCCTGCCAGGAAGAACCACCCTGCTCTGAAGGAAAAAAAAAAATAACCCTAAATTCACATAGCCGGTCTCCTATTCATTATTTAAGACCGCGTTAGTACCAGCATCAGGATGGCCAGTAGCTGCTGTCTGCAGGGACCAGTCGTGTTACGCATTTTTCCCTCCATACAGCCCCACTCATGTGTTTCCTTCCCAGACCCAGGGAATGCAGCTTTAAAACCAGCTCCGCTCCTCCAAAAATCGCTGCTGGGAACCTCACCGCTATCACTGGTTCATCATTTTCATCAGTAGTACGTTTTCAATTACGTCGCGGACCCTGCTCTCAGTCGTGCAGTCCTTTTTCCTGCGGTGTGGATTTTACCTGGGAAACAGCGAGCAAAGCTGGAACAGTCAAGTGTATTTGACTTTTCCCCCCTGCCGAAAAAGCATCTTGGACCTACGTTTTGTAACCACTGGGCTGAAGCGCACGAGACCGCGCAACCTCTGACATGATGTAACACTGAATATGATGACATAATGTTATAAGAACAGACAGAAATAATGTGGAAAAGCCCTTTCTGGCTCTAATAGGCAGCCAGTGACACAGGTGAAACACCTCCTGTACCACTTAATAAAATTATTTTAATTTCGAATGGGAATGAAGAAATGGAGCCAATTACCTTAGTGGATCTGACAGGCAACCCTAAATGGGTCCTCAGCATCCTGGGTTTGGGCCATTTTTATCCCTATGAATAATGATAAAATGACTCAGAAGAGATGCCTGAGGAAACGCAGCGCTCTCCCAGCCCAGATAATATTAATAAGGCAAGCTCCCAGCCGCAGAGAAAGAAACCCGAACAAATGATCGCGTTTTCATTTGCACCCCCTTTTCTTTGACCGAATTAGAGGAGAGGTGGGTGGGGAGGAAAGGGGAAGGGGAGAAGATGATGGGGGGATCACCTGCCCTCCCGCACCTGAGCGACGTCCCCGCTGCCGGATGGAAATATCCGGGGCAAGCACCGCCGCCAAGCACGCTTCAAAAAAGAGTTTGCAGCGTTTCCGTGGGCAGAAATAATATTCGTGGCTGCACTTAGCTGGGTTTAAAAAAAAAAAGTTTCAGGGGAAAGAAATCCTGACGCCGTAGGGTGTCAAGTGACTGTCAGTCAGGAGCAAGGAGAAATCCACCACCGCCCCCCACCCCCCCGTCGTGATAAATAATAAATAATTGAAATAATTACAGAGGGGGCAAGCACAGGGGGAGGCGTTTGCTACCCCACGTACTGGTCCAGGCTGGCGCAGCGTGCTGGACCGGGTGGACAAATGGTCTGTTCCAGTATGGCAACTCCTATTTTCCTGTGAAAATACAGATTTCATGGTGCAAGATCGGTTCTGTCAGATTACATCAAAATGCAATAGTCACCGGGCAATTGCCATCTGATATCTAAATACCCCCACCAGCCTTATCCTACCACTAATTTTAAAACAGACATCTCTGAGAAGGAGGATTTTTTTTTTTTTTCAAGGAAAGGAATAAAAATCCTCTGAAGTGATAAAGATTAATCTCAATTCCTGTTAGTTTCAGTGACAGCGACTGTACCAGGCGCACAGACTGTCCGGAGGTATTTCTGGGATGAATTCTGCATCTTAAAATAAGACTGAGGAGCCTGAGAGATGTTGTTTTGTAGGAAGATTTTTTTTCTTTTTCCCCTCCCCTTCTCCAAAAAGCATCTCCCACTACAACTTCTGGGGGAGAGAGGCCCCGGGAACCGCTGCGCCTTTAAGACCAGATGTAACTTGCGGATCAAAAGGGCACAGCATTCACCCATGTCATTGTCCCCTGAAAGATCAAAACCTCTTTACAGACTTGGTGCAATATCTGTTCTTTTAAGGCAGTTACATATTTTTATTTTTTTTTTTTTAATTTTATTTCTCTTACAGTCCCCACTTCTCCTTTTCTCCATCTATTCTTACCACTTTCGAATTACAGAGATCTATTTTCAGATGAACGCGGCGAACAAAACCTTCGTCTGGGGTTTTTTTTTCTTTTTCCCCTCCTCTCTCTCTTTTTTTTTTTTTCTTTTTTTTCCTCCTTTTTTTTTTATTTCCCAACATGGCGGTACGTGCTTATGCCCGCTATCTGCATAAGTCTTTTGTGTATTGCTAATGGAGTGCTGGAATTGTGGCAGCTCTGAGCAGGGAATACATGTGAGCAACAATATGCTGACAGACCCCTCGGTGGAATCTAATCTGTTCCAGCTCATGCACTCCTCAGAAACTATTTAACTTTCATTAAACTGTGTTTGATATCAGCTAAATAGAATGCATACGGCACCAATATAGCTCATATGGTCTCATTCATTCGATCACAGCAGTGCTTTTTTCTTATATTTTCCCCCCACTTGTGTCAGTACCCGGTATAGCTGGGTAAATAGGAGACCTTTGAAGATATAGTTAGTCCTCAGATTTCTTTATTCTTTTGTGCTGGTTTCTTAGCGTTGAAACAGTGATTCATGTATGTCTCAGACAGCCTCCATTAATTTCATGTAATGTAGCTTTTATCTCGTAGCTGGGACAACTATCTCCAGCGCTGTCTCCCTATAGCATCTCTCGCACGGCAGCCCACCGCCTTCCCACCTCCCCAACCCCAGCAGCTCATTTCTGGAGAATTTACTTTCGGTTTGTTATGTTGAGGGGGAGAAAATAAATAAATAAATAAATAAAGAGCCTAAGATTGCGGAGGAGAAGTAAGGTGAAGATCTTTCTGTCCGCGCGGATGTCTTTATGGCTCACGTAGGGAGGGAAAAAGGCAGGGGGGAGCGGAGAAGGGAGGGCTTTGTGGGGAGTGGGCTAAAATATCTTTCGCAGCAGCGGCTGGATGACAGTTTTTTTAACCTATTCACGGCGCACTAATTTGATTATGAATGCGGCGCAGTAGGAGCAGGCAGTTTCTGGGGAGCCGGAGGAGGGGGCGACGGACAACTGGATTTACAAGCCGGGGCTGTTCAAAAGTTTGAATGGTCAAACGCGCCTAAAAAATAAAATAAAATATATAAATAATTTCTCAAGACTGAAAATTCCCCAAAGCATCATTAAGCAAAAAAAAAAAAAAAAAAAAAAAAAAATCCCCAACACCAAACCAGCCAGTCCTTCAAACCAAAGTGAGCTGAGAGTGGGTGCATTAGCGCCGCAAACAAACACTGCGATTCCATTGGTAAATAAAAAGAGAAAAAAAGCTGGTTCCCTCTTTTTCCTTTTTTTTTTTCTCTCTTCTTTATTTTTGTCTGCCTCTTGGATGATCTGAATGCATTAAAGGCTTCTTCACCTTACAAGGTGGACGGAAGAGCAAAAGTAACATCAAGTTGACTGGGAAAACTGAAAGTGATTACCTTATGCTTCCTTTAAAGATTCCCCCCCCCAATTATGCTTTATTAAGTCCAAAGGAATAATCACAACTTTTTTTTTCATATTGCTTAAGAGAAACAACATGGGGTCCTCTGGTAAAGGGAACCCAACTATTTGGGGTATTATTTTGTAAAACCTTTTCATTTTATTAGTATACCAGAGGGTTTTCACATTTGCGAGGCTAAATCCTGACTATTATTACTTTTTTGGAAGAAAAGTCTCACTGGGGCAATTAATTTTATCCATTAACACTAGTCACTGCTGTGTCACACATTTAAAAAAAAAAAAAAAAAAGAGAAGGAAAGCCAGCTTCTTGCACGATTTATCATTCAGTTCATAACGGGGTCACCGACGCCAGCCCAGGTAATAGAAAATGAGCTTTCTTTTGAGAGAAGATTTTGCTGTGCAGCACCTTTGGAAAGTTCTGGGCTGCGCCAAGTTTACGGGCACTTTGAGGGGTCCATTAGCAGCGCGTCAAAGTAAAGTAAAGAGGAGTAATTAACGCTCTGTTATTTACCCCCGGTTTTGGAGGAGGACAGCCTGATTTCACCGAGCGTCAGGCAGCCCAAATTCAGAGGCAATGAAATTAACAGTTGTGGTTTCCGGTAGCACGAGCCTAAAGATAAACCCAGGTTTAGTATCGCAGGGGGAGCACGCGCAGGACTGGGGGAAGCAGTGACAATGTGATCCAGCACAGAATTCCTGGTCTGTCACCTCACTCTCTGCTACAGGTAGGGAGTGACAACCACAGCCTGCTGCTTTGGTCCCCACCAAGGGAAAAATCCGAATGGCGGCCTTGCTCCTTTGCACCGCTGGGCACGGTGCAACGGCACCGCGAAGCCTCTCCCGAGGGGCCGGTGCCAGCGCGGCACAGACAGCCATCGCAGAGACCCCGCTGCAAAACCCCAGCCAGAGCTCCCTCGGCTCACCAGGAGAAAAAGCCGCACCAGTGGCCTTGCAGCATCCTCCCGCTTGCCCCGTCCCAAGGCCACCTCACAATGACATTGCCGCGTCTGCTTCCAAATCAGAGCCGGCACAGCCCCAACCCAAGCTACGGCCACCCTCTGTATGCTCCAATTTATTTTATTTTTCTCTGCTTCGGAGCAGTTTGGGAAGCCCTGTTGAACCCTCCAGGCACAACTTCCATATCGTGGAAATTCAAGATCTTCGCAAAACCCACAAGCAGATGACGCGTTTCCCAGCCCGTTCCCCATCGCAGGGGCGATGCACGGCACTCGCACAACCCATGGGTTTTGGGTGCAGCCCTTCACGACTTCGAAGAGTTCACACCTCAAAGTCAAAAAGAAGCCTGCAGTGATGCACAAGCCCTTTTAAAAAAAAAAAAATAAAATTAAAAATTAAGTTTTCTGCAACCTTCGTTTTCGCTCTCGTGCACTACCATCACGGATAAATGGTGGACCAGTGAGGAACCAGGGCAGCACTGCGGGGCGTTTGCGCCAAAGCTTTGCAATCAGGTAGAGCGAAACGAGGCCTCCCTGATTCATAATCTCCGCTCAGCGCTTCTCCGGTGCTCTAATGCAAATCGTGGCATATTGGTCGCTCTCGCTGCCAAGCGAGATGGCCGTGCCCTCTCCGCAGCATCCAGCTACAAACACGCTTGACGGGCGCTCTCCGGAGGGAGGACCGCCTGCGCTGGTTTTACATCGCGAACATATGTAGGTACACCTGAAAGCTACCAGCCTGCCGCTTCTCCTGGACCTCGCCGGGCTACCTTTGCTCTTTCGCCACCAAGGGTTAATTTTCTAATGGCTGCTTTGCTGCTGAAGCTGGCCAAGTTTTTCATCGCCTGCAGAGCACCACAAGCTGTGATTTGGAGCCAGAAAACACCATTAATTTTCTAAATAGGAAGGATCACATATGTAAACTGTCTGGGTCTATAACCAGTTGGGCAGGTAGAAGGCAAAGAGAAGGAAAGTGGCTTTTTTTTTTTTTCAGGCTCCAAAGCAAAATAAACGCGAGGCTGCCTGCTGTACTGAAGTTCCTGGGCTCCCCCTTGCCATCCCCCCCCCCGCACCCCCACCCACGGCAGGGCTCGTTTTTACTGGAAAAGGTCAGGTTGATGATTTATTGAACACTTATTGAAGTTTTTTTACATCAGGCTATGCTGACAGCCTTTCACATGCCGGTGCGGCCTAACCCTGCCCCACACATGTCCAGGCCCAGTTTGTGCCAACGGAGGGTGATGGGAGGCCACGGATCCCGATTCGGGTAGAGAATTGCCAGAGTGGGACCCAGGTACCCACATCATCCTCCCTCAAAACACCCTTTTTGCCGTGGGCCCCATGCTTGGGAACAACGTTTGGGTGGTGCAGAGGGAAGGGATGAGGATCTGTGGACACAACCGCCCGCACCACCTCCCACCGCGCCTCAGTTTCTCTCTTTATGAGCTAGTGTGCAGATACTGACCACAGAGGGGTGCTCTGGGTCTTAATTAATTAATTAACACCTCGGGCAGGGCACTTGGAAGGCCTGTGGTGGGGGGGGGACTACCAAAGTTCATATCATTAAATGGTTTTAAGGAGAGGAAAAAAAAAAAAAACCACAAACCTATTACATTTTTATGATTGCTTTTCTAAATCTTTTGGACAACACTTGGCATTGTGTGGTTCAGCTTTCCACCTTTTTCTTGCCTCTCCACAAAGATTTAGGAGCTGCCTTTTCCTCCTTTTGTGAGCAGAAGGGGGAAGAGCCCCACCAAGGGTCCCACAACTGGTAACCACCGGTCCCGTCCCATTGCCACCCAAATCACTGGGGACACCCCAGCTCCCCAAGGCAGAACAAACCCTCAGCTGAGGATTTGGGACTGAAGAATTATGGTTGGGTTTTTTTCAGTTACTCAATACAGCAAAGACACAAAGCAACATGGTTTTTGGCTTTCAGGTGCCGTGCAAATACCGTAGCGACCGTAGGATGGTTGCGGCTGTGATTGCACCGTGACCTCTGAAGGCCTGATCCTGCACTTACTCACCCCTGCAGCAGTCAGGATCAGGTCCTTAATTAGTTCAATATTCCTTCCCCCTCGCCCCCTTTTACCACTTTCCCTCCCAAGGAAGAGTATTATTCATTAAGAACCACCAGAGCTGATTTTAGCGGAGATCTCCCTATGATGTTCCCGAGCCGTTAGCGGGGAGCGAGCCTTGGACTCTTTCATGGGCTGCGTTGTGACCTGGCTTCAAAGTGCGCAAAGAGGTTCCAGGGCTCCCTTTGTGCAGCACAGTCTCTTAATTGCACTTTTAAACACAGTGTAATTTTTGTAATTAACATTATGGTTTCAGAGGGCAGAGAAGCCTGCACTATGCTAATTACAAACTGGAGTCGGAGTAGAAATTCAAGGCTCCGGTTGCTGGGGCCGAATGCAGTTTTTATGAAGGATTTCAAAGCTCCTCCGTGGGCTCTGTGTTCTGAGTTATCATTAGCATTTGATAACATAAAGAATTTTTATAACATGTGACAGATTTCGATGTGAAGATTTTACCTGATAACTGGAAAATTTACATAAAGACCTTCATTAGCTCTCTGCTCACATTACTGCAAGTGGAAGAACTACAGCACGCTGTCTCCCTGTAAGATGGGGCTTGGGAGCCAAAGAATTTGTGCTTTATAATAAAATTTATAGTACGTTACAAAGGGAGGTTATAATAATCCTCAATGATGTTAGGAATTAGAGCAATTCAAAGAGCTAAAGAGAGCGCGAGAGGTGACGGGAAAGGATATTTCAGCATTGCCATGCCGCGCTGCGAGCGGGAACATAAACCATCCTGGAGCAGATGCTCAAACCAGCACCGCCACGCCAGCATCGGCGCCAGCCCCCGAGCACGGGCCGGGACCCATCCAGGCTCACTTATGCTGCCATCGCGGCGGTTTGGGGCAGCTTTCTGGATGGGGAAAATGAGAATTTATCATTACTCCTGCTGCCTCCCACTTGCTGCCGGGCCTGGAGCAGCAGCGTGCGGTGCTGTCTCTGCGGGATGCATTGCCCTTCTCGAGCGACACATTTCCATTGCGATTACAGACGTAACGCACAGCCGTGTAATGACATCATCACAGAATTCAAAACTCCCCAGAAAACATTAGTAAAAGTTAAGCGGTATCTCTCTTACAACCCTAACAGTCTACAGCTTCTCCCGGGACAACGCGATATTTCCCAGTCGTCTGCACCACTCCAAGACCTTTCTGCTTCCTGTTGAAGGTTGCCTGGCTGCATCCTGTGGACATTTTATTTTCTAAATATTTCATATTTATTATAATCCCCAGTAAATAACTGAAATTGTTCACCAGCGTAGGGCCACATTGATTGCAAGCTTGCATAAGGAAAGAACAAAGTAACTGCTGATGCGCACGGAGTTGCTCTGTGGCACACTGTCCATGTCGAATCGACCAGAGAGACCTCAGACAGGCACCTGAGTGAGCCCAGACATGGCCAGACCTTAACAAACTCATCATACTAACCTCAATTTTACTGCCTTCTTCAGAGTCTTTTGATGCTCTCAGTACCAGTTTCTGAATTTTTTCCGAGGCTAAAAAGCCTCCCCCACACCCTCAACTTTAGGTAAAATAAACCATCCAGCTCTTCCTTCAGGAAACGCAGGGAATCTCACCGGCTGATGCATAAGTATCATTCCTCAAGTCTCCAATTGGACTGTTAAAACCACGCGGTTTTTTTTTTTTTTTTTTTTTTTTTACAAGCCTCGTTAGTCCCATTGCATGGGGAGCAGCCACACTGGATTTTCAGAGTCGCCTTTGCAAACGGGGAGCAGCCACACTGGATTTTCAGAGTCACCTTTGCAAAGAAATCTCCCTTTCCTCTAGTTTTGCAGCAAGCCCAGTGCTTGGAGAAACCAAAAAGCAACCTTAGATCAATGATCAAACTTTCGTAGTGGATGGCTTTTATTTTTACAAAATATTTGCTTCCAGCAGAGTGTATCTTAATTTCCGAATGCAGAAATCTGTCATTAAGCTTTGACCCAGCTTCATGGCATTGTCAAATGCAATAACGTATCTTTTAATAGTTTTATATCAAGTAAGGATATAACATATCATTACTTTAAATGTATTTGCAAGCAATTACCCCCACCAGGATATTTGTGAATGCTCATGCAAAATTGATGAAATTCTGACATGCTTAAACATTGTTCATTTAGCTCTATTCCTTATGTATAGAAAAAATAGAATAAATAATTCTGCTGCCACTTGCAAACTACCGTTCGGCATTTTCATTCTGTTCATGGCTTCTGTCCTGCCTTTAAACTATAGCCCTTGGTGATCATTTGGAAAAAAACAGTTTCATATATGTTTAATTTTAAATAGATGTACTAGATTATTCACTCCCCTTATTATTGTTCTATGCAGTAATTTAAACACGGACTAGATTTACTGTGTGTCAGCTGCCTTTCTTTTACAAAATGGGATAAATTATTAAATGAGGAGAGGTTGTTTGACAACGGGTTTTCCAGTACTTCACAAAAGAAAGACCTTTGACATTCAGCTGTCTTTTGAAAAGAATAAAGAGTAAATCAATTAAGTCTCTATGCTGCAGTTCAAAACACGCTGTTACGGCACATTCTTGCTTACCTCTAAGTTGACTTGGGAAGACTCAACCCATTGCAGTCGTGCCATTAGGTAAATTATCGATTTAATTGTCAGGTTGCTTCACAAGCAGCACTCTCTGGCCCAAGCACCTTAAATATAGCTATTTCTACAAGTTCTCCGCTCGCTCCCCGACCTACAGAAAATCATTGATATCAACCTCTGGTGACTCGGAAAATCTTTTTCCGAGTATTTATTTTTGGCTGCATCTAGCAGAGGCTCAGACTTTCTAAGAAGAAATGTCTTCATTGACAATGTTGAGGAACCTCTGTTTACAAGCTTCTAGGTGAGAAGATTTTCAAGAAAGTAGAGGGAACATCAGGTGAGAGTTGTTCAAAGCTCAGATAAAGCCTAGATACTAGGATATTCCCTGCCAGGGAAAACTCTGATTTTGGGGGAAACTGGACTGGCAGACCCAGCAAACAGTGCTAATCTTTTCTCTCGTTTGTGTGGCCTCCACTAATTGCAGCATTTACTGCAAAGCTTCAAAATGAAGAGAAACATCCCTGTTTAAGATCTTGTTCCAGAGAATTGACCCTTTAACCCAAGCAGAACATAACTACCAAATTGAAAATTAAAAAAAAATAAAAAATATTTCAAAAAATCAAGTAAATCAAGACAAAATTAATCAAATGCTCATTTTCTTTACCTGGCTTACACAGCACTACGGCAGCACCCATTCTGTATCGACAGCAGCCTAACTCAGCAGTACAAGGCAACAGCGGGCACGTGCGAGGGGATTCGCGTTTTGCAACCCAGCCTCGGGGTGGAGAGAATTTATGGATATGGCTATTTTTATCCATATTTTTCTGTGCGGAAATCAAAGGTGAAGGCTTTTTTTTCCTCAGCCAGAATTAAGATTTCCTAAATTTCACTAAACGCTCTTGATCATATCTTGCATCTTTCTCGTCGTGTTTTTCTGTTCCCAAGTGCCACAAACATTTTATACACTAAGGGCTCATCCAGGACACGAATGGAAATCACTGAAAGCACATGTGGAAATAGACTATCCAGCTTTGGAGTGTCCCAAGTCCCCTCCTTGCCTGTGAAGGATTCTCCCTCACTCTCTTTAGGTTGGAACTTCATCCACTCAAGTTTTTACCATCCCAAGCGACAGGATTTGCATTAGCTCCCCTGGGGGACTGCTCCTGACAGGAAGCTTTCTGTACTGTTCAGCTCCAGTTTTCTGTTTCTCACTTTTCCCTCCAGGAGAAGAGCTTTTTGAGGAGCGTGACAGCTCGCAGGAGGTCTTTGGGCCTGAGGAGTGCCCCAAGGCCACCTACAGAGAGGGGCATTGGGGCTGTAGGTGCCGCTATGGAGGAGGGAGATGCATGCATTATTGAGCCAGAGATTAATTGGGGAAAAAATAAATAATCTAAAGTTACTTATCCTGATAAATCTTAACCAGGCTGCAATATTTTGCCTCGTGGTAGAAAAAAAGGCAGCAGATCTGGGGATGTCTTGAGGGGAGCTTGTGTACACCCCGATCAGAAAGCGGCTCGCCAGGATTTTGCAAACTCCCACAATCCCATTTTAAAGCACTGCTTCCTGAGAAAAGGTTAAGCAAGGTTTAAGTGCGACGCAATAAACCTTCACTGTTCATAAAGTTGTGTGACAAATGCACGTGTGGTTACTCCAGATAAAAGCACCAAGGTCAGCAGGTGAAGCTGGGAGGTGACAGCCCCACCGAGCCAGATCTTAGCACTGAGCAACCTGCCCATCAAGGAGGTGAGATCCTCCAGCCCGTTCCCGAGATGCTCGCTTCATGCTGGGATAACTCCTCACCCACCACAAACGCATCGCTTGCACAAACTACAAAATTTCTGACATTTATGATTCGCTTGCAACTTTCAACCCAAATTGCCTGGTTGCCACCTTACCCCCTGCACATGCTGGGTTTGCTGATGCTCCCCTCATGTGCTTGGTCCTGATGGGGAACTGAAGCTGCTGCAGTTTCTCACCTGTAAACGGGACTTGTTGAGACTCCAAAGCAAGACAGAGATGACAGCGCTGAGGTCAGACTCCTGCTCAGGCTGGAAAGCACCTCGAAGCACGAGCGGGCCCACGAAGGCAAATGGAGTACAGCACCGCCGACTGCGGTGCAGGCGAGCAGAACGGCGCTTCAATTATTACTGTTATTTTAAAGTGAAACTCTGATTGCTAGGGGCATCCCAATTTTACCAAGCTCAATTTTATTTTCCCTACATTTATTTGAATAATATGTCCTTTGCTTGCAATAAAAAATGCCACATACCCCATCACCACAAGTAGCAGTTTCTATAAACATAGCATTGTCCTGATGAGTTCAGATATGAACCTGTTTGTCTAGAGAATTTCTCCAGAATTTGCAATATTTATGATTCAGAAAATAAACCAAGAGGAAGGCGCCCTGTATGGCAAGGAACCTGCAGATTTGATTCACAAGGTACAAATGCAGTTGCAGAATAATGATCTCATTGGAAAAAAAAATAATAATAGCCATAAAACAAAACAAAAAAACCCCCCACAAAAATAAAACCATAAACTTTCCGTGTACTCTCCTCCCTTTGGGCACTATGGTGACAGGGCAATTTTAGCCCTGAACAGGCTAAAATTCAACACCAAGGTGGTCAAACTCACTCTTTGCCAGCACTACAAGAGCGTTCAGCTGCTTCTGTGTGTCGCGTGCGTGTGTGTGTGCGCAACCACCAAGGGCCCTGGAAACAGCAGGACAAGGACAGGTGCCCTTGGTGACACACAGGACAAGAGACCACCAGAAGAGGCTGATCATCAACACAGCAGTCATGGATCATCCTCTGTAGCGCAGGGATACTAGAGAGATTGTGTTCGCCTGAAGATGTAGTAAAGTCTCACAAAGAATTGAGTAAGTGGGTGGAAGACTTTGTCTTCCAAGTCCAGACACTCCAGCTGGTGAGAAGGAAAAGGGATTTCCCCCGTAGGACATCTAACAATACGGACTTTACATCAGCAGCACATCAAGAGACAATATTACTCTAAGTGCCTTTAAAAAAAAAAAAAAAAAAAGTCCTTTTTAGGACTTCTTCATGGGTTTTGTCCTTCAAAGCCAATATATACTGAGACCACGCACATCGTTGTAGTGTACGTTAACCATGAAATGTCATGGCGCAGAAGATCAGCCATCTTCAAGAGGGCACTTCTTTCTCTACCACGCCGTAGGATGCCTGTGGCAGACAAGCCATAAACCTAACACTTTACATGATGGCTGGCAGAAGCTTCGTTGCAAAAGAGGCATTCCACCAGCAAGGCACTTGTTAGTGTAAGGGCCCATCCATAAATTGTGGGTTTTCTACAACAATTTCCTTCAAACTGGATTGTTGTCATGATCAGAACACCATTTACTGGAAGCAATTGCTGATTACGCACATGTCCCCTGTAGGGAGGATGTACAGCAAAATGAACATTTTGGAGAGAATTTCTTGCATTTTGTACCTCCTACAATTTCACCCACAGATGTTAAACAACCGCCCAGGCTCAAGAGTTCTTCATCTGGCTTCAGCCAGGCTTTTGGCTCAGCACAGTCCTGCGAGACTCTGCTGTACATGTTTTGGTCAATTAGAAAACAAAACATGAAAACAAATACTCCTTGAACAGCTCTAAAAATCCCATAGGGCACCTTGTCCATCCTGCTGACAACTAAAATATTTTCCTTTCAGTCTATTCCCGCCACAGTTTCCACTGGCCAGCATGTCACGGCTTTCCCTGATCTCTTGGGAGACCAGTCCACAGATCACTAGACCCTATTTTTTTTCTTCCACTTTATCACTTCAAAAGTTTTCCTTAGCTCAGTTTCAACCCATTATTCTTTCTGCTTAAAATATCCCAAATAATTCCTCTTGTGCATACACTGGTAGCTTTCTGGCCTATCCAAACTCCTTAGGGGAAACATCTTTAATTCTTCTGCTCCTATAAACGTTAACAAACCAGATCTGCTAAGGATGGATTTCACCACCGCTTTGGTGAGTGGCTGTCCAAAGAGGTACATTTACTCCTGATTTTTGGGTCTTTTATACTTATGGCTGCTGTAAGATCTCCTTGCATTGCCACAGAGCCTTAGCGTAAGCCCAACTTTGGGCGGAAACTCACCCTGAACCCAAGGTGTTCTGGTTCCTCTCCCCAACACCTATACGCATGCATTGAGCGCCCACATTTCTTTCACCTAAAGAGAACAATTATTTCCTCCTTCAAGGATGACAAAATAAAACCAACCACCCTGAGAACTACAGCAACGTGCTTCAGGATCTGCAGAAGCTGTCTGCCAGACCTTGTGATACCTAAGGAAAGCCACCTGGATGAAAACTGGGTGTCAAATTTATTCCTGGAGCAACTCTACTGAAGGCACTGGTGTTAGTCCAGAGTAACTTGAACTGGTATCTATAGAACAGACCAGTTGCATTGTACTTCCTAGCTGGATTAAGAACTACATAAAGTATCCTGGGCTCTGAAGTACGGCATTTTCCTCTTCAGCTGCATAGGATTCCTTCAATAAAATGATATTATATGATAGGGGAGGGTAATTAATACCGTTATTTTGTTTGAAGATCTGGGGACTCAGGCAAGAGCTGGGCAAAGCAGCTGGAGTAAAACATTCTCCATCAGGAAATGCTATTTTGTCAGATAGGAGCTTGGTGCAGGAGCCAGCATGTTTTGATAGAATTTCATTTAGAACAAAATTGAACCACGGCGTTTTGGTGAGAATAAACTCTAAAATTAAATTTCACTGGAACAGAGCGAGTCAATTACTCATTGCAAAAGAAAAAGTTGTTCTGAACTGTTACTTTACATTATATTCCTAATTATAAAAGAAAAGAAATACATAATTGGAATGAAACCTTTTGATTTATTGAACTAGAACATTTTTACTAATTCAAAATAGCATGCCCTAGAAATGTGTTTTTCACAGGCAATTTCAACTTTGTGCTTTTGTTCCAATTCAGAACAAACCTCCACGTTTTGAAATCACAAATTTCCCACTTAAATGGAAAAACAATGTGTGAGAAAACCAAGCAGCTTACGCAAAACGGACGGCAATATTACACGTAACTCCATTTTCCAACAACTTTCGAGCAGCTTTAGGAACATCTGAAGAGACAAAACAGGGCGCTGAGCAGCACAGGAAGAAACAGGATAATACTAAAGATGCCGAAGTCAGATAGGAAATACAGTGCTGTTCTTCAAGAGAGACATTATCAGATGGGGAACTCAAAGCTCACACAATTCAGTGGTCAAAAACACCCCGGGGCACCCCTAAACGATCCATCGTTAGATTTAGGCACAAGTCTGCTGTAAGGAGGTTGGTTTACAGTACGCTGACTTCATTTCCTTAATTATGTGCTGGAGAGCTTATGGTTTTTATTTCACCCAGTCTTAATCACTGCTCGAAGGTCCTAAGAGGTTGCAAGATCCCAACCGCAGCTTTTGGCCCTATGTGATGGAGAGCTGTGCTATGCCCTGGAGCTCCGAGGACAGGATGGTGCCTCCAAAAACGCTGTTCTTCTCAGGGAAGGTCTCACTACTTCTACCACCACTCATCGATGCCCCATACGGCTGCCCAATGTCCCACTCGCTTTGGAGAAGAGCTCAGAGATGCCCCAAGGGATCACGTGCTGGAGGAGATCTGAAGGAAACTTTTGCCCTTCAGCAAACGGCAGCTCCAGCATGAAGGAGTTGTCCTGGAGGTCTCTGGGCTGCTCTCCACGCTTCCAGACCCCGCTCAGCCCATGCTGGGAGGTAACACATCTCCATCCCTGTGATTGTTTGTAATGGAAAGGAAAAGCAGTGACCAGGCTATTGAGTAGTTAACTACACAACTGCTACCTAATGATCCTAATTTGCATGATTTTAATAATAATGAGTAAAACCAAACTGTTAAGTTGCACTTTCTACCTCAGCAAAACTGAGCTATAATTGTGTAGAGAATAATTTTATGGGTGAAGTGTGCCCTATATTGTAAGAGATTAGAATAAAGTGCTCTAATATTCCATGTCTTAGCAGGTGCAGGCACTTACCTGGGCAATTAAAATCTTTTTAATATACAAATCACAGCCAATGAGACTGCTGGCATGACAAACTGGATCTTTCAGGACATATTGTGTTTGTCTAAAATAGATTTTTGTTTGCTAGCAATAATTCCTCTAACTTTCGTTTAAAAGAGAAAGTGACTAGACGCAGACTAATTTGCAGAAGATTCTTAAAACATTTAAAATATTTAATAAGTCTCTGTCTTTGCGTAACACATGCATTAGTGCCTTTCACTTAATCTCTCTTTTTAAAAATAGACCACACGTAACGATTGATATTTTTTCAATATTCTATCTGCTAGGGACTACTGAGCTGAGTTGAATAGAATTTGGCCTCGAAATAACAAGCAGATCATGGAAAGCATATGAGGTTTTCTTTAATTGATGGATTCATTAAGTTCATTAAAGGCTCTCCTTTGTGCTCAGAATATTCTCTAAGTAAGAACAGGTAAGACAGGTGCAACGTTTCCTGTGAAATTTGCAGAAAAGCATTTTCCAGTTACTCCCGATCAATTTTGCAACTTCAGAAAATGAAGAAAACTCAACTCTGCCAACACCCAGCTCTGTACATAAAAACACGCTATATTCACGGGTTTGAATCCTCACTGCCTTTCAAAATAGCACCATTTTGCATGCAAATACCAACAGAAAGTGCAATTTTAGTAATTTTAAAGAGTGAAGGTAGAGAAGTGAGACCTGTCACCCAAGCCCATTGTCTCTCCCACCTGCACACACAGCCCAGCCCCATGCTACGGTCCTGCGTCACCCACAGACCTGCTTCCTAGATTGTTATGATCCCAAAAATGCAATGTGGGTGAGGACGGCAAATTGGAGTTTGAGGGCAAAATGACTGTCCCTTTCTCCTTATGGCCTGGTGGGAAAAAATCCCAGTGGTTTCCCATCAAGGAACCAGACCTTGGCTGCTTCAATTCACACCTCTGCCCGCGCAAAGAGCTGCAAATTGCATCTCCTGGAGATGCCTCCTCACAGGGGGGTTGCCTTAATGGAGGGCAAACATTGTTTGCACAACTGTACCCTTTGAGCAACTCCTCTCCTGGAAGGCAGCACGCATCCAGGGACGGTCCCCAAGCCACGCTCTGCAGCGGGACATGCCGGACCACTGGGGTCCCAGTGGGATTGCCACTTCTCCAGTATTTGCAATGACATGGACGCGTCAAGCCTGGGATCAGAGCTTTTCCCATCTGGGAAAAAGGCTGGGGAAGAGAGGCACTGAGCACGTGGGAGAAGCTGGAATAATTTAGGGCTGCACGCAGACTGATGAGTAATAGGTTGCATGAAGGCCAACGGGGACATACTGAAACTACACGTGCAACCACACAGCAAGTCAAGCGATGGGCGTTGTGCAAGATCACCCTGTTGGGAAGTCTTCTAATATCCCACCGCAGCAACAGGCTGTGACATCAGTTTATGTAAACACACAGAGCGCGCTCAGCAACAACCACCATACAGATGAGTACTGGGCTGGAAACTGGGGGCACTTCAAACATTTGGCAGGTAACCCTATCGGTCCCAACTGAGGTTTCCTCCTTCTTGGAGTACGTTTGTGGTTTCCACATGGTTTTGTATCAGCAAATAGGTGGAAAATACTAGAGCATGGCTAGTTAAGACAGAAAATAATTTTTCAATATATGGATGAACATATTTTTCAATATACGGATGGAAGCTCTTCCATCTCGAGGGAGGCTTCATAACTGTCAACAACCACATATCTTTAAAAAAAAAAAAAAAGTTATGTTTCCAGACTAGGCTTCCCTTTCTAGTCTGCAGAGAGACAGGCACCTGCAAAACATAACTTGCATGACCTATGCCGGATACTAACTCAACAGCACAGTTACTCCTCAGAAGACATCTGTCTCTACATATCCCAGATACGAAGACTCTGGATATCATCGCGGACACGCAATTCTTAGCTAGTTAAACTTGAGTGAAATGCTCTACTTAATGTCAGCAATAATATTTTCACTAACAGTAACGCAATAACTTTTTTTGCATTATCGTACAACGCCATCTCTGCTACAAACACCAGTCCCACTGGTGTCCTTCTCCATGTCTCAGGTCTCCGACAGGTCATCTACGCGACTGGAAATGGGCAGCTTGAGCGCCCCCCATATCTGGGTGATTTTGAGCTGTTATCACGAGGATTGCAGTAATGCCCAAGGACCTCTCCCAGTGAGCAGCAGTCCTTGCCTGAGAGCACATACAGAGGACAAGCTGGAGAAAGCAGCAGCCTCTCTCTTTGCTGAGGAGGTCGTTTGGCTGGCCCAAAATCCCCAAAGAAGTCTGTGAATCCAGATCTCCCACATCCTTCTTTTTTAATGCTTATATCATTAACCACAGCATACTTGGCTCTCCTGTTGTTAAACCATAAACAGGAGAAAATCCCCTAAGTTACCAATGCCTTACAAAAAAATAAATAATGCAAGCTCCGAGCCTCTCTGCTTCTGCTGCGGAAACAATTTAAAAATCCAGCTTTGGTTCATACCCAAGCTACTCCTTAAAGAAGCTTAAAGCACTTTAACGTTCAGACATACTCGCACGCCCAGCATCCCCATTTTCCCTCACACTCTCTCCCAGCTTCGCTGGGAAACACACATCTGCAACTGCTTTGCATACTTTTTGCATTCTCATTTCCTAGGCCAAAGAGTCTTCCACTATCAAGCCACAAATTAATCTAATTATTTGGATATTCAGGCCATTTAGGCTCAAGTCAGCAGTTAGGCATGTGTCTGAGCCCGCCTCTGCAATGTGACTGCTGGGGGACTATTTAAAGATAAGCACATGCCTAAACGCCGCGCTGGATTAAGCCTCGGTAACAGCATCTTCAGAGGCTGGCTGTAAACAAACTGGTTCTAGGCAAGTAAAGAATTGCCTTGGAATAGAAAAACAGGGGACGGGAAGGCATTTCCAGGTGTCACAAACACCCTGTGAGAGGAATAGATTATTTTTAACAAAAGAACTCAACATACGGCTGAGCTATCTCAAATAATTATGAGAACGGAACAATAAACAAAATATATTTTTGTAACTCATCATATGGTGACTTAAACAAGTTTGAGGAGATGTATTTCACCTTTTAGAAGACTGGTCAGTGATAAATCAGCAGCTTTTTTCCATAGTACAGACATGAAGGTGTCAGGTTCGGCAAGGAGCGAACATCAGGCCAGCCTTGCCTTGGCCCTTGGTTTGCCTGACCTAAAGAAGAGCAATTTGCAGAAAGGACCGGCCACCAAAAATAAAGTAGCAGGAGGCATGCAATACCGTAAATCGTTAAATGGAACAAAAATAAGAGGGAAAGCAAACTGTAAGAATATCACGTTTCTAACTGTAACGCAGGCATTTATACGCCATACTGAAAAATGTTTAAAGAAGCTATATTATCCAGCCGCATTATCCCGATGTTCAAATACCACACGTGACTCTGTTCCGAGGGAACGGCAGAAGCGCGACACCCCTTCAGGGAGCACCCAGGGCCAGCTGCCGGAGAGGACGCCCAGCAGGGCGTCGCAGGATGGGCGCGCCGGGAGCAGCTCTGGGACCCCGGGGACGGAGCCCTCGCTTGCCCAGGGAAGAACCGCTCAAGAGGGAAATCACGGGGCCCTCCTGCAATGCGTTTCCTAAAACGCCAGCAGGGTCCCATAAACCACCCCGGGAGCGCAGAACGAGATGGTGGGATGCTGCCTTTCCATGCCCGACGACTCCGGGGACTCCCGTACCACCTCGCTGCGGCTCCAGCGTCCGCCACCCACTCGCCGCGTGACCCCGGCCAGCGCTCATGATACATCGTCCCGTCACCCTCACCGTTTACAGCAAAAAAGCTATTTAGCCGGTGCCTGCAACCCTTCAGTCCGCAACGCCTTGACAGCAGAGGTTATGGGGGTTGGAGGGGGGGAAAAGAGAGAGGGAGAGAAAGAAAGAACAATGTGCAATCGGCACTGCATTAGAGATGGAAAAAGTACTTAAAGCCTGCAACATTCATCAAGGCTGAATACATAAATGCCACATTTTGAATAAGCCAAGCAAAAGACAATGACAAAGGAAAGGCGCGTTGCTTCAGGAATCTCTATCATTTTCATTTGCTGCTGTCAGGAACCTGTTTTTTGCCTCTCACTCTATCAGCCATTATAGCATTAATGAAGTAACCTCACATAGTTATTGACTGGCTTGTCAGAGTCCCTGCCTGATCCCTTAATAGAAACCATTGGTCTTCAGTTAAAAATGGGGTGAGCTGGGAGGTGCTGTGGGCATGTGCTGAATTTCAAGTGCACTCCTGAGGTTATCAAAAGCCATGAAATGCAAATTATTATATTTTTTAAACACACAGATTTCATGCAACTGAGCATATAAAATTGACTAATACTGTACTTTATGCATTCCTAATAATGTTTCCAAATATGCTCTTGCATATGATCTTTCCCCAGAAACTTGTGGGTGGTATTTGAATAAGCAGAAACGGGCCTAGTTTTATTTAGTGAATAAAGTAGTTTCCTGGATGTTGCAAGTCTCTGCTCCTTCTAATATAAGGTAATGTTTATGCACTGTCTGTTCAAACAACACGGGTAATCCTTTGTCTGAATTTCTGTCTCAGATCAAAATCATTTTTCCTTCATCTTTTTTTTTTTTTTCCTCCTCCTTTTATAAAGCATCCTAAGTCCCAGAACTAGTATATTCTCATTTACTAGAAACTGAGGGTTGGCAGAGGGTCTAGAAATAACTTCTTTTCCCAGAAGGTAATAAATCCAGGGAGTAATCTAAAACACTGAGCTGTTAATTCCAGCACCACCACGCCATCGCCCGCGATACAGGTACATGACCGAATCGGCCCTGGTTGACAAGCAAGAGGTACCCCGCACGATGTCGGCGCAGAGCGGGACGCGAGCGCATCCTCACGCATCTGCTTGCTGAGGAAAAGGCACGACAAAAAGTTAGCCAGCTCGGTATTTGGTACGGCGCACGAGCCAGGAAAAGCTACGGGGTGACCTTTCGTAAGCTCCTCCAGGGAGGAGCTGGGGCCCATGCTCTGATGATTTTCGTTACGGCTCTTCACGTAACGCCCAGACGTGCGCTTTGCACATCTGTAATGGGCTACATCGTGGCTCGAGCATCACCAAGTCCTCTCGGTACATAACGCTCCCAAACCCCCGCGTGAAACCTCGCTCAGCAAATTCAGTCAGTTTTCTAGAGTCAAGCTTTACTTGCAGGTAAGATTTTAAAGCCTTTCATCAACCCAGATAGCCCCGATAAACACGCTTCTCCCTTCTCTTTCTATTCAGGAGAGTCGCAAAGGTTAAACACTACACTGATTTTGAAAACAGTAACGAGAAACCTCACGTCTCACTCGGCACAGACAGCAAGGAGAGAAATAGTTGTTCAGCCAGACCTGATTTGAGATTGTTCAGACCTCTTGGGTCTGCAAAACTGGGTTGGTGTTCTCAGAAGAACAGGCTCCCATAATAATTGTGGTCTTCTCTCATTTCTGATTGGGCTAAAAATTCTCTGAGAACAACTCTCACGGCGCTTCCATGTCCCTGGTCTGAAATTAAGCACATTTTTCCTAATGAATACTCTGTTTGTTGATTTGGTGACACTTTTTCTGAGTCTGAAATATGAAATTCTTTAATTCCACACCCGCCCTCTCACCACTTTCCCCAATTAATTATTTGCAGGCTGTTTCCCTTCATAAAAGACATTCCTTACGTAAAAATATTTGGTGGGTAGCATGTTAGGAATGTCTTTCATTTAACCTATTTCTGAAATATTCCTTTAGCCCTGCGCGCAGGGCCAGCGGCACACTCGCCCATCCCCTCGTGCGGTCCTGGGAGAGCTGCAGGGCACGGCAAAGCCTCGGCCACCCCAAAACCAGGGGAAGGGGATTGACAAAGGTCTTCAAGGGGACCACAGCACCATGCCAGGGTACAAACATCCTGCAACCTGAGACCTCGCAAGGTTGGTTCCCAACAGTTGGGCCACCTCCCCACAGCTGGGCCACGTTGGCACTTATTTCTAAGGCTCTTCGCAAGGGAGTAGGACTTGGCTAAAACATCGGAGATCAGTTGGAACCACGCAGCTGTCCCAGATGCTGGACTAGGAGACCATCTTCTATTAAAAGTATTTATCGTGGGGTGAAACTCACAGCTCCTGGCCAAAGCTTAGCATCCCAAGCACACTCTGTTGAGAACTAAATCCTGGCTGTCATCACCATGCAGGACAAGCTTATGATGGCTGAAAATAAACAAGTTTGCTTTTTGTATACAGGGGGGAAAAAAACATAACACCACTTTTTAGCTGATTCAAGGTCTGTGAGAGAATAAATGGGACTACAGGCCCTGTGCTCTCCACCAAAGCTTAGGAAAATTTTAGGCTGTTGGTTTTCAGTCCACTGCAAAGTCCAAGTTGCCAACTAACAGCTTTTAGGGTTGCTATCAGATGTGCGCTCGAGTGAGCTTGCACGCCAACAATCCAGAAATGAGCAGAGCAGGGGGGTCAGGGGCTAACGTTTGTTTAGATTCTTGCTTCCCAGAGCAATTCATCCATCCCTACTTACAAACTCTGTTACCTGTGGGTGTTGCTTTCTTTTTGTCCTTTTTTTCTTTTTCCCCTCGGGATACACCGATGCTGCATTTGTGGCACCAACTCCATAAAACACCCCCCTCACCCACAGCGGTGGGGCCAGGAGCTGCCTGTATATAGAACATCACTGCCAGGAGCTCATCAGTTCCCATCTTCTAATTGTGCTTAACGATTGCTGAAAGCAACCAAACAATCACAAGCAAACTTCGGCTTCCCTGGTAATTAATACTGTTATTAAGTATTGTTAATAATTATTAGACTCTGGCAATCGCAGAAGCATCAAAGATTTTGAGCATCTCCAGGAAGATACACAGCCTGCCCAA
Organism: Chlamydotis macqueenii; assembly: GCF_036417535.1. Classification (NCBI taxonomy): domain Eukaryota; kingdom Metazoa; phylum Chordata; class Aves; order Otidiformes; family Otididae; genus Chlamydotis; species Chlamydotis macqueenii. The sequence continues at coordinate 123,958,938 of NC_141558.1, read as the reverse complement.
CTCTCGTTTCATGGTTGACGGCTTTGTCCTTATTTTGAGCGCGCCCCTGACTAACACCCACCCCAGTTTGCGCCCAGAAAAGCCTCCTAATTGCTCGCAAGAAACTGCTCGTTTCAGACACTCACAGATTCAGTCCTGAGACAATCTTTGTTTTGGGGACACGCTCCTAGGAGAACCATGCACGGCTTTTGTGCGGCGCAGCTGCCACTACGGGCAACACCCCAGCGAGCGCTGCTTGGCGTCGCGGCGAATTTTCACACTGAAATTATTCTTCAAGGCTGCGAAACAGCAAATTTGCTGTATGCAAACCGGCCTGCTATTTCGTGTGTTTTGTTGAGCGCAATATATTTGGCATGCAAAAGCTGTGTCTTCAGGGATTATTATATTTTTTTTCTTTTTAAATAAGTAGTCTGGACGTATTGTAAGAGGCAAAGTAATTAGCATTCACTCAGCCCAGCAGGGCAGCAATTTAAACTTTTACAAGGAGTCAAAGTTCAGGATGCTGCCCTGCCATCAACTTTCTACATACAGAAGGGATACAGACTGGAATATCCAAATGTTTCGAGCCACTCCGGGTTATTTGAAACTCCAGTAGACACATTACTATGGGGAAATTGCTTAATCTGCTCCAGGATTTATTGCTATTGTACATTCAGTACGGAGGTCTTGGAGGGGCAGAAAGGGCTGCGCTCAGTGCAAGTATTTCATACCATATTAAAAAGTTTCTGACCATACCTTTAATCCTCCAAATCATTACATCCTATTTTTATGCAGACACCCATATAAAAAAAAACACTCCACAAAATGAATCTGCGTTTACACCCTACTCACAATAATCCCACAACGTGGGGGAAGGAGGGAGGCGAAGCGCTCGGCTGCTCACTTCGGTCCAGGAAAAGGCAAGTTTGTTGTTGTATAAAGCAAATAAATAGAAAAGTCAGAAATAAAAAATAAAATTAAAAAAAAAGGCAGCCCTACTGTGTTGGATTGATTGAAGAGTAAGTACATGATGCCAGAGAAATAGATTTTTTTCACCCATTTTTACAAATGTATGATGTGAGTACTGATAAAAGGATTTTTTTTTTTTATTTCATCCCGCCCTTGACTCACCATGGCAGGCCCCCATCTGCTCAGGGTTGCTGGTGGGGAGGACGGGAATCCCAGCCCCTGCCCACCACACGGGGAAAACTCCAGTTCCCCAAGGCTCGTGGATTTTGGGCAGGAACAGAGGGGACTGTCGCTGGTTACAGGAAAGAAAAATACTTTCCCCTATTAAGCATAGTAATTTGTGGGCTTTTGGTAAGAACCAGTAAGAAGGTGGGAGGGTTTTTTTTCTCCCCCCCCCCCCCCCCCCCGCCCTTTTTCTCCCACCCCAAGCTTTTGCTTGTAAGAGCAAGTAAAGCTAACTAGAAAGAGAGGACAAGAAGGAAACGCGTAACACCACGTTTGTTTTGTAGATTATTCACACCCAGTGAAAGCAAAACAACTTGAGCAGGAAGGAAACCTGGGTACCACAGACCTAAATATAACAAAAAAAACCTAGGTGAAAAACAGCCTCGTCTAATTGCCCCGAAAAGTACTGTCATTATTCTGCTGGCTTTACTCAGTGACAAACACTGGAAGATTTCATTACGAGGTTTGGTGGCATCTTCGCACCTCAGAGAAATAAATTCGAACGCAAAAAGCAAAAGCACGAGGAATCGGCGCATCGAGATTTTACGCCTTTTGCAGGAACAAGCATCAATTTTGTACGTTCCCTGCCTTTGCGGGAGTTTCGAATAAAAAAGAAAAGGCAAACATCTTGTTTGGAAATAAAAGCGTGATCTCTCAAGTTGTCATATGCCCCACAACTCTTCCTCCTAAAATCAGACTGACTGGTTTCCCCTCCCCAGCCCCAACGCAAATTTGCACTAGCTTAGGTCATTAGGAGGCCCAAAGAGTTTCTTTTTTTTTCTTCTTCATTTTAAGCCTACCAGATTTCTTCTCACAGGTGAAATACTGCAGAAGGAATGTTATGAGAAAGTAGACTTCCTAAATATTTATGGTTTAGGCCACATTAAGCAAAAAAAAAAAAAAAAAAAAAGAAAAAACCTACTGATCATATGAGATTTCCAGGCTTCTTGCCTCCAAGAAGTCTGAAGAGTTTGGATACCTGTCTGATCACACTGTTGGAAACCATATCAGATCAACAGGACCTTGGCCACCAAGGTGGATGCCATCAACTGGGGGCATGGACCCACCACCCCGTCGTCCCTGCAGAGAGCCCTCAACCCCAGAGCCAAGCTTCGTTAAAACCCCAAACCAGGCTCTTTTCTTTCTTTTCATTAAGGCCATGCATTTAGACAAACTCTTATTCCTAAATTTTCTCTTTTTTTCTGCCACAAGTGCATTTTCTAATTGAAAAGAGAGGTAACTTGTTTTAGTGTCACAGGCTTTAATTAAGCATAGTTTGTCTGGAATAGCTTCAGGGTTTATTATTTATTAAAGAAAGGTTAGTTATTTATTGGGGGGAGAGACATCTGGAGTTGCAACTTCACAGAATAAATCACACAGCCCATCGCTCAATCTGCTCTAGGACATCAGTGGATTACTATCGGGGTCAGGAAAAAATATTTCTTTTACTGATAAAGCGTTATGTAATACAGATTTTTTTCAGTAGTTTCAAGTCTCCCTTGAAGCCACAGTTGTTTCTGGTCACTATTCAAGGATAAGATATTGGCTTTGTTTAAGGGGAGGAAAAAAAAATAAACCGTGGGTCTTACTTCACACCTTACATGCAAGGGTGCTCCAACATCACCACGACGGGCACCATAAACGGCGCCGGGCGTGCAGGAGGAGACAGGATGCCGAAGTCCCCGTCGCAGACTTTTTCCCTTTTCTCCCACAGAGGGGAAGATCCACCACTGGGATGAGTCCCTGAGCAAAGGGACCGGCGCGCTGGGAGATGTCCCCTGGGAAGAGGCAGGACGTGCTGCAGAGAGATGCTCCCCACGAGCAGGAGACTGTTAAACAGCCCCTCGAGGGCAGGGGCCCATAAAGCCTTGCTAAGTCATAGTTTTTGCTTTTTTTTTTTTTTTTTTAATTAGAAAAAGCTTTAACTTTCCCCTCACCGCTCCTGGGCTGAATTGGTTTGATCCAGAGAGGTAGTTATGCATAAGAGCAACCACTTTATATCGAATTAGGGGATTTCACACGCAACACATCTCACCAATTACAAGGCAGGGATGCAATTCTATGATTTATAATACATTATACTGTTAAGTAATATAACATTATAGATACAATTTGTACCTATCTCTCCGTGGATTAGAGAGGTAGCACATGAAGAGTGGATCATTAAACAGCAGTGCAAGGCCAGGGGCCAAGCACTTCTGTTTAACAAGCTGCTCCAAGTACCACCTCTCTAATCCACGGAGAGAGAGAATAAATTGTCCCTGTATCTTGTTATAAATCATGTTCTTTGGGATTTTTTTAATTTAAAAAAAAAATATAATAATAATAATTTCTGCTTAGGGCCATCTCTTTCCAGGGCAGAGCTGGTTTAAGCTGAAAGCACTTTGCTCCAGAAAGGGCTTGAAGCCAGATTATATAATTTACAACCTGGCCAAATTTGGAGGCAGTAGAGTGGAGCGAGCTGGCCGCACCATCCCTCTGGGTGAAGGAAACCACCCTCCTGGCCAGGCCAGGCCTTTTGGCAGCTGAAGCACCTACATTCAGTTGCAGCGCCACGGCTGAAGCTCAGGCAACCGAAGAAGACAACAGCTCCAAGCTGCGCCAAGTAAATGGGCTGTAAATGGCAAGCACGGTCCAAGAGGCAAGAGCTTCGGCTACATCCTTGCTTCATCAGGAAGGAGCATCCTGGGAACCCTCAGCAGCCCACCAGCACACCCCCACCCCACCAGCAGGTACTGGGTGACACCAGTACCTTCATCTGTGGTGACACCATGTTTTCAACGTTGACATTACTCAAGGCTTGACAATCCCACGGCCATTCCCATGTGAACATTAAAAAGCTGCCATGGCCAAATAAGCCGAGGTCTTTGGGAGGACAGAGTTGACAATGCGGGATTTCCATGCAGAGCGGGCAAACCTGCTCTGCTCGATGGCCATCCGTAGCAGCTCAAGGCAAGATCTTCAACCTTTAACTCTTCTGTTTACTTACCTTTCTAGGGTCAGTAAATGCAGATACAAATACCAGCCTCTACAAATACACCGTGTTATAATATTGGCACCAATATAGGGTTCCCTGCCTCAGCTTCCAGGTTTATTAAACTCCATTATAATCCCCTTAACGATGACAACACCTTTCCATAACAGCACAATGGCTTGGCTCCTGAGGAGGGGAGCACAATGAAGGAGGCTGAAGATATAAGGAGGCTGTTCGGTTGCCTTATAGACCCTAACTCATCATGTGACAAGTCATTGATTTCTATTGACAATTTCATTGTAATGTCAGAATGTAACCCGAATTCATCTTTCATCCACTTCCAAAGTAAACAATGGCCTTTGGAACAGGAAAAAAAAAAAAAAAGGACAGCACTAAAAAAAAAAAATAACTAAAATAATAAAAAGAATCCAGCTTTTCCTCAAAAAACAGAACCCAGACTGCTCAGTAGCCACACGAGCAGAGCAAACTATTAATAGAGAACACATTATTTGACAAATTCTATCACTGCTTCCATTTGCAAGTTATTCACAAGTCTACTGTCATTCATTCAATTCTTTTCAATTTATGAAACTATATTAAATGAGCATTATTCCACAGAAACTATTTTCAGCCTACAAGAAATTTCTGAGTGATATTTAGTGTTTGGTGACAAGAAATCATCACCTCAGCCATGATAAGGTGGCACCTCTGTCCCCTGGCTTAACAAGCAGCTCTTAAATAAGCAGGGATTGGGGGAGACGACGATGAGACCTTCGACGCTGTCTGTGTTTGAAAGAGAAGATAAAAAGGAAAGACTGGCAGGACTTGGCGTTGGCACTACTTTACATTTCTATTAATAAAGAACGGCAACCAGCTCTAAAATTAATGTGAATCTGTTAGCTCTTCACACATACTAAAAAAGTCTGTCTAACAGGTTCACATGGTCTACGATGGAAATGATGGGGCCAAGTAATTCATTTTTCTGTTTGACTACCTCTGGGCTTCTGCTCTGGTCTGGTTTTGTATATTTTTCTGCAGCAAAGCACATGCAATCATGTAGGATAAATATCAGTCAGCACAGTCCCTTCCCCGCATTTCTAGACACTGGACCAAAACATTTCCCACGCCCGCAAAAGGCAAAATTGAAATGTGCTAATTTCTACTTTTCGGCCACCTGTTGCTCCTCACCACAGACCTGAGTTTGCACATGGGGCAGCTTAGAAGTTTTACTGGACTTAAGGCTCAGACACTTCCAAAGTCCTCTCCAAATATCATCCAAAACATGCTGGCAGCCGGGAATACCAAAGTAGAGATTTCCATGCCATGATGAAAAAGAAAGAGACCCTGGAGCCTTAAAAAAAATAAAATAATGAAAATACACCTCTTTATTTCAGTTTCACGGGATTCAAGTGATTTACAAAAATTCCCTAAGCAATTTTGCCGCAGCACAGCTCCCTAATGAGGCTGGGGAACCAGCTTCTCTCCACGCTACTACAAACAGCAAGTCAGGGCTGAGGGAAAGTTTTCTCGGCTGCTGCAGGTCTGCAAGGAACATAAAAGGTAAACGCAGTCTTTCAAGGTGGAAATCACACTACCGACACCAAGCTGCTGGCCATAGCTTACCCATCAGCCAACTACCTTTTGGGATAGACCACCCCATTACATCCTCTTAATTTGAAGCATTTCATAGAAACATAGAATGGTTAGGGTTGGAAGGGACTCAAGATATCTCAAGATATTTCATTATATTGTCTTGGACAACCAGGAAGAACAAGATAAAATGCTTCATCAGTCTAGAGGGAAAAAAAAAAATGTATTCCTTTTGAAACATTATCTTACACATTGTTCATCTTGTCTGTTCAAGTGACGTCATCTCTCCAGATATGGCCCATCTAGCTACTCACAGGCAAAAGACAGAGCCACCCTGGATCTTGTCGCACCCATCTCACGCAGGGAGATGCAACCTGACAGTGCATGGAACATCTTGGCAAGAAGACGCCAACAAAGAGCAGCTAAGAAGGGAAGCAGGGAAGAGATGCATCTCGACAGACTCCCCCTCTCATTCTTCTCCAACCTCCAGGCCCAGCTGGACTCAACATCCCAACTGCTCTCCCCATTAGGACGGGGGCCGTGGGAAGCACACGGCTGGCAATACACCCAACAGGCTCGAAGGAATCTGAGAACACCCTCAGGTTCGCAAGCGCCCGGGGTTTGCCAAATCATTTCAGCTCATCTCTAATTGTCAGCGATCTCTATTAGCTCAGTAGTGTGGCTTTGACATAAGGATGAACAGAAGGGTTGTTACTGGCTAGTGATAGGAGAGGAGCTTCTGGTCCAAGGAAGAAAAGCATCTTCCATGGCAGAAGGAGAATCTTTTTTTTTTCCTTCATACATAGGCTGTGCTATATGGAAAGCTAAACAACAAAAGACAAAGGGACTACGCGATGAATGTACATCAGCTTAAACTTTTCCTAATGTCACGTATATTTAAAAAAAAAAAAAAAAAAAAGGCTTTACTGTAGTGTTTCACAGTTCTAAGCAATACCAGATCCATCTTATAATAATTGCTAAGAAAAAAGGGGGAGTGGAAATAGCACCATGCGCAGCTATCACAATACAGCACAACTCCACTTGAACCTTCAGCGAGAGGAGATGGCTTGTTTGGTGGTGGCAGCTCCTTCTCCAGAGCATCTCCCTCTTGGATGGCTGGCCCCTCTGACACATAGCACTGCGGTGCAACTTTCCCCATGCCAACTCAAGCTAAATTTACGTAGATGGAAAGAAAAGGGAGAAGGGAAAGAGTTGTCTCAACTGAGGGCTGCTCCAAGACCACATTTTCTCAGGTTATGCCAAAATTCTGATCTTTCCACATTATTTCCGTGAACAACAGCCCAAGTTAATAGGACCTAAAAATACCCCAAACACATTTTTGGTTTTGAAAACAGTGTTTCGTTCATGCATGTCTGCCTGGTGACGCATCATTACAATTGTAATGCGATAGCTGCCAACCCCGGAAGGGTATATTGCTCAGCGTACCTGGAATGCTAAAGAGGGGCTGAAGCCATTATAAAATCATAGAATCATAGAATGGTTTGGGTTGGAAGGACCCTTCAAAGGCCATCCAGTCCAACCGCCCTGCAAGGAGCAGGGACATCTCCAACCAGGTCAGGTTGCTCAGAGCCTCATCCAACCTGGCCTTGAATGTTTCCAGGGATGGGGCTTCCACAACCTCTCCGGGCAACCTGTTCCAGTGTTCTACAACTCTCAGTGTAAAAAATTTTTTCCTAATATCCAATCTAAATCTACCCCCCTCTATTTTAAAACCACTACATGAGATTAAAATGAGTTTCACTATATAGATATAAGAGCAAGTTTAAGTCAGGCCTGGAGCTAGAAGTTACTTGAGCTTCTCAGTAGTCCAGGGCCACGGTCACCTCTGGTTCAGACTTAAATTTTGCCCAATACAACAACCAGCAAAAGCATTCCCTAGATCCCAGGGGTGACCCCAGTTATACCTCAGATCCTGGGATGGGCTCAGGCATCCAGGTGGCAACAGCATCCACTCGCGGAGGCGGGCAGCTTTGCTGCTTGAGACGAGACATACCACAAACAGGGAAAACAAACCAATCCTAAATTAAAGCACTTCCAACGTAACGCAATTACACTACATAATGTTAACTTACATATACTCAGAGAGAAGATGAATGTGCAGTAAAAACCACAATCCACTATTAAACAGCTATAAAATACTTTGCTGTCTTCCCGTTTCAAAAGCTCCCATAGTATAAATAGTGGTCAAAAGTTCAGTGAACTGTCTTGTAGTCTGGTGCTCCATTCAAACCCTGCTATTTCCAGAGAGTCTCCTGACACCGTATCTAATTTCCAAAATGAATATGCTTTAATTTTCCTTCTTCATGCATTGTGCTTTTTCCTCATTTAAAACAGCAACAGCCTCTGGCAGTAAAGGACATCACATTTCTGTGTGAGATGAAGCTTTCCCCGCCCCCCCCATACGCGGGAGAACGGCATGGGTCAAGGGAGAAAAAAATGTATGCAAAAAACATCACACCCCACTGACCCCAGTATATTTTACATTACAATTTTGCCATTTCCAATATAGGTTCATTTTGCAGTGGACCATATCAGCCATATTTCAGGGTTTACAGAAAAAAAAAAAATTCAGTACCTGGAGCATTGTCTGCATACAGCATGTCCTAATGCAATATACAGATTGTCTTCTTCACGCATAGCGTAGCTTGTGGAGAACACACGGGCACGCAGGGAACACTTACGCATGCCAGGGTCGCAGCACAGGTGGATCCATTGTGGATTTGTATTTGCATTCAATTTTACCTGCAGATAATACGCTGCAGGCGAAACCCCTGAAATCAGGCGGATTTTTGGAGGGGGGGGTTGTCATAAAAGCCTGAGCCATTAAAGTCCCCATGACGGGGCACCTAACACAGGTTCAGACGTTCAAGCCGAGGTTGCCACAAAACAAAAATAGCTTTATCCCCTGGCATACGTTAACAGGCCTCCTTCCACCTCGTAGCACAAGCAGAGAGAATTCAGAGCCTGGTTCAGAAGGCACATGAAATTCTGGTAGCTTCTCGCAGAGGTCCTTACCCCGAGTGTTCTAACAAAGTTCAGCTGTGACCACAAGCTCACAAGCTAATTAGCAGGGACACCCAAAGCCTGCGTGAACACCACAGGCTTTCTCTGAAACTACAGTAGTGGAGGAAAAATGGAGCTTTTGTTCTCCCAGCTCTCCTCCAAGACCAGACAAACCAGGAAAGGCTGAGGTAGAAACTTGGGGCAATCCCCATTTAACCAGGGGCAAAAACCAGGTACTCGATTGCCTCACTAACAACCATAACAATTTTGACTTCGTGTACTGCAAAGACCATAATGCTCACAGAACTGGCACATCTGACCATGACAAACAAAATAACCATCCACTATTCTGACAGAAAATCAAAGAAGTCTGACTTTTTTAAGAAGTACCAATTCCCATAAAATCTTGGTGCTATCTTGAGATAATCAGCCAGGTGAAGACTCAAGAAGGAGGCAATGCAAGTACACAGGTATCTAAAGACTAAATATGACAACAAATCATGAATGGGGAGTAAATATAGGTGGGTAGAAGGCTCAAAAAGTAACAATAATAATCAGGTTCCCACCACACAAAGACAAAAATAATAATCTTTCACATGAAGAAACTACTCCACCTTGCAACTGCCACGGAAAGGAATAACTTCAGGTCCTACAACCACCAAACTTTCTCTGCCCACCTTCTCAAAGCACTGTCACTCTACAAAATGTTAAGATTTTACAAATAACAGAAAGACTTACCTGACATTCAGGGTAGCCCAAGACAAGGAGACCCACGTGGTTAGCTGGGGATGTTGAGGGAAGGTGAAGCAGCATGCAATAACACTACCTGCACCAGAAGCAAACTGAAGCTCAAACCATGGTGGCAACAGCTCCACAGGTTTTTGAGATAAGCTAACAAGCTCCCTGCAGCTCATTAGCTGCAACTGCTCTACCTCCATATACCCTGCCAGCTGGGTTCCTGAGCCCTGACTCAGCCCACCCTAAATCCTGGTGTGGATCTGCTTCTGGGGTAGATAAAGCAGCTTTGGGTTACTCCAAAGTCCTGGCCAGGGCACTATGGGAAAAGGGTTTCCTTTAACAGGAGGCAGCTGGGAGCCTTGAGACCTTGGGGGTGGGAGGCAGTCTGTTGAAAAACCTAAATGAAATTGCAAGAGCACTGGTTACTTTTTGTTATTTTAAGCAAAAAGGGTAAAACATGCATTTTCTTCAGTTGTTAGCTCTCTTAAATGTCAAGGAGAAGCATCCTGTTGCTTGGCAAGTTGTGGACTTGAGGCTCAACAGGTTTGCTTGCTTATTGTCAGCGTTCACCTGGACTGGTTTTTAATAAAAAGCTTTTGAAGAAAGAAAATCTCCTGCCTGAGATGAGGTGTTGGGAACCTGAGTGGAGGCCCCTGGGAGCTGCTGAGCTGCTTAGTGGCAGTGGATTGCATCCTTGGTAGATCTCATTCCTTCATAATTGCAAATCTCCTCCACGATGCTCTGCACAGGTCCCACCTTTCTGTAAGTGGTTACTGGACGGGAACCTGACGGTGGTGTTTACACCTCTACGGTCTCAAGAATTTCCGTATCTCTCTGGCAAACATTGTTGTGTTTCAAGGGGCCGATTTGAGCAAACTAGATGTGGCTGAGGGCAGAACTTGGTCCTTTCTATCCTCATCTAGGGCTTTGAACTTATCAAAATGAACCTTGATTTCATAAAATAATAATAATAATAATAATAATAATAATAATAATAATAATAATAATAATAATAATAATGTTCCCTTTGGCTTCAGAGCACCAGTTCCATCAAAGTACTAACTATTGAAAGTTCAACTGCTAATGGCAAGCTGTTTTGAAAAGGGAAAAGTCTGGAGGCAAATTATGAGGGGAAGAATAGATATTAATCATTTTTAAAGTCACTCTGTCGCAGGCATTATTTTCCTTTTCTTTCATTATTCATTATGAGTTTTTTGCTCCAAGGCCAAGTGAATTCACAGGGCCTGACCCATCCAAACACAACAATGACTGGCTGAACAATGCAGCCCAGCTGAGTCTATAGATAAAAAAAGAGTCCAAATGAAAATAAAAAAAAACAAGAGATAGTTTTAAACAGCAGATCTAAACACACACATGAAAGTGTAATCCTCCTTCTGATCAGTTCATCTCCCTGTACTCGGTCCCCTGTGTTCCCATCCCATCCATCCTGGTGGGGGATCTGCGGTACGGGAGTCCCAACAACCAACTCGTTTTGTTTGCTGTTTCTCTGATCCTGCCTCTGGCCTCTAAAGCCAGCTTGGTGGTGCTGAGCCTCTTTCTGTCAACTGAAGGCTTCTTACCTTTCCTTTTTTTAGCTTAAATCCAGAGCTAATGGAAACTCAGTAGCCTCACTTGTAATTTGGGCAACCTGCATGGCCTTTTTCTGCCGCTGGGCAACGAGCGGTCACCATGCAGAAGTGAGCCTTAGAGACATTTGCTGCTCTCTCTGCTAAGAAATTGAAGGGCTCAGAAGAAAATTCTCAATCCAGGTGAGGGTTTTTTTCCCCCCAAAACTCCCTCAAGAGAGATTTTCCCCATTTTGGGTGGGGAGAGCGCCAGGATTGCCGCAAGTAGACTCACGCATTAGGACACAGATGGACACTGTCTGTGGCAACTTGCTCTTGCCAGAGGACGAGGAGGGCCGGAGAGAAGCTTTCAGAACAGAACCAATGACAATTCACGATTTTCTCCTCCTCTGGTAATTCTCAGCATCCCCAGGTAGCCCCATCTTTCTACACTGCCAAAGAAAAACGGCAACTGGGAGTTCCCTTTGCCTCAGGGGAAAAAAACCCAACAACACACAAATTTGGTGTATTTATATTTGTAACCGTGGTCCCTGGAAGACAGGAGTTTGCAGTGGAATATCTTTGTCAACCTGGAAGGTAACTGGTGTACCTTGCGCACTCTGAAACAAACTCAGGGACACGTATCCTCACTCAGACTCTGCAGAATGCGCTGTTAAAAATTAATACAATGGTAGAAACCCCTACGTACGTAAATACACAGACAGATCCTCACATTTTGCCTGCTTCTCTGTAACAAATACCCAAACTGAAACAAATTTAACAAGATACATTATACAAATCTGCAGACAGAAGTTGCATCAAAATTTTAACTATCTTCAGCAAGAAAGCGCTTCTATTTCCAGGAACGCTGGCAGCATCCACTGTAGCTAGGCAGCCGCCTTTATTTTCAATTATCATTTTTGCCTTTTTCTACAGCATAATGAAATGCCTGGTAAATTATACATTTTTGTAAAACACAAACTTGTCTCTTTATTTGCAGCTCGAGTCTTGCAGTATCGTTTTGTCTGCATTAGTTCTAGCTCTTTATGAGAGGGCCAATTTCTTTCCTTAGCTGTAATACGCGGCGTGTGATGTCTTACTTGCCAGTCCTCGCCGAGACGCAGCCTGGTGCAAAGTGACCGCGTCTAAGGCCCAGGCTTTCGGAGAAAAGGGTGAAGAGTCCCAGCACCCTGTTTGCCATAACACCACCCACCCTCATTTGCTCTGTCTTCAATACCTAAGAATTTCAACCCACCCCCTGCTAAACAAAAGATTTTTTTTTTTTGAAAAAAAAAAAAAAAAAAAAGTGCATAGCTGCTCCCCCCAGTCTCCCGTGAGAAAGACGCTCTCATGGCAGATGGATCTCAATATGCCGTCTCCCAAATCTTAAGCAACTCTGAAAATATAAAGTTCATTTCTACCGCTGGGCCATACATATCCACACCTCTCGATTCCTTGTCTCTTTAACTGGCGTTTTGAACTAGCGAACACCTCTTTAATCTTGCCCCATTATCATCCTAATAGTACCTCCCGATATTCATAAATGTCTAGCAAGACTTTCAGCTATTTGGTACGAAGAAGAAATATCCAGCCAAATTGAGAAGATTACCACATCACCACATAAATCAGTGACAGGCTGCGCGTTATTACAGTTGATTTTTGTTGACAGTTGGCTGTAGGCAGTTGTGTTTCAAATGCCTTTTTTTCACTGGGAAATTAAACAAAATTCCATGCAAAATGCAGCCCTACAGTTCAAAAGCTGTAAATCCAAAATTAGCATTTCATACTTTAAAAGGTAGCACAGCACAATTTTCCATTGAAAGGTCTGTACAGTTGTCACAAATGGGTGCTTCACACATGACACTAATGCTACTGATGCCTTTTAAGAAAGCCACCTTTCTCTGATATTATTTTCTCCTCCTAATAATCTGCATACACTATAGTTTATCCCTATGGAAAAGAAAGAGAGCTCACTTACTTATCTCTCATACGGGAGCATTATGCTTTCAGCAATTCAGACAGATAGGCTGGAAGGGAGTGGGGGGCGGGTTGCCGCGTCCTCCATGATAAGAGGGAACGAACTATGGCCAGTGAAAGGTTAATCTTCCCTCTCCCAGTCCCTCCTTCCATCTCAGCAAAACCTGGAGAGCAAAGAAAATGTGAGACTTACGAAGTGAAAAGACACACTGGCACAAGACACTGTTCCTACTGGATCGTGTAGCGCTTCATCTACGACGGCCACACGTGACCTAATTAATGAAAAGCCATCGTTGAAAGTCAGGAAAGCAGCTTGGGCGATACCAAAGAGGACCAGAACTTGCGAAGGAGTTTCTGCTCACAGCAGCTGCTGATCTGCTATTTTTTTGGCTCAGATATCGCCCGCCGCTAAGCCAATTTTTTAGGGGCTCTGGTGTCAGCAAGTCGCCCGAGCAGCAGCAGTGGAGACGGAGCGCCTTGCCCTTCTCAAGACAAGACCCTGACATCAGCTCCATCTTGGACCGATATTGGAGAATACCACAAGAAGTTTACAATTTTGGCTATATATAACACAGTGTATTGAGGCAAAGAACTACAGCGCTTACTCCTGGGCACGGGGAGAGACATATCATGCGGTTTGTCAGCCAGAAGATGTTACACGAGTCTTCGACGCAGATACCTCCCTGGCACACAACTGGCTTCTGGCCATGGAGAGTCCAGCATCCTCTGGTCAGACCTACTGGGCTGAAAAACAAACCACCAGCCAGTTGCATCTGGTTAATTTTTTCCCTGTGTTCAAGAGCAGAGGTGGAAGGCCATGGGGACGCGTGAAGAACTGCCCCTTCTCCCAGCCCTGTCCTCAGAGGGGAGCTAAGGATGGAGAGTCCACCTGATGATCTCTACGCTGGGTAACCCCACTGCTTGCAACCGAGAGGAAAATATGTTCACATTAATAAATAAAATGAAGTACTTCAGTCCATATTGAAATGGCTTCATCTGACTTCATCATCAGGCATTTTAAACAACCGCCTTCCTCTCATTTGCTGGGTCACGGTTTAGTTTTTACAGCATGTGCCAAACCTTTCCCTGGTGTAACTCTGCTGCCAGAACCAGACAAGATGTCCATGAGAGCTGGCCCAGATCATCCATGATTGGGCAAGGTATGTCACCTACAGAAAAAAGCTCTTGAGGCTCTACTAATGGTTAGATTTGCACCTGGTTACAGGCAGAGACTAAATTAATTGAGTCAAATAATCAAAGTGAGGTTGGTAATAATCAAAGTTGCTTACCAGTTCTCTACTGGAGAAAAATGGACCTGGCCGAGAAGGGTGGAAAATGGCAGCACAAGAGAAAGCTGTGAATATGATGGAGCAATCCTCTGCTGTCTCTTGAGGAGAGGGTGGAAACAGGTCTAAACTTTGCTCTGGAGTGAGCTGCACCCTATAACGAGGACTGAATAATTTAAGGTAGCACTTGTTCAACACTGGAAACATTTATACTTAAGATGTGTATGGAATATCATAAAAAGGATTATGTCACCAATACATTATCTTCTAACTCTATGCACACATTTAACATACTAGTATCTGACTTCCAATGAATATTTTTTTTGCAAATTTTCAAAACACACAAAAGATGACCTCCCAGTTCTGCCCGGGACCTCGGGAAAACCAGGCAGTGAGACACAGACCAAACTGGCAGTGTGAAGAAGCATGGTCCACAGGGAAAACACAATTTCCCAACCAAGAAAACCACCCAACGCAAACATGAAGCAGCAAAAACAAAAGTAGGTTTTCAGAGATGAGACGGGTTGCTCGCTCCACGGTACAGGGGAGCCCTCCTCCAGGTCTGCGCTCACGTGAGGAGGATACAGAAAGGCTGATCGAGAGGAGGGAGATCTGGGGGCACGTGCATCCTCACCCCGACTGAAAGAAGGCATTGTGGGTGCCATGGGCTGATGAAGGAGACGCGAGGGCTTTGCTTGAGGAGAAGGAAGGAAAGGAATTGCATGAAATCCAGCCAGCAGTCGTGGCAGAGCAGGTCGCTCCAACGAGCCTCCACAGCTTTAGAAACAGAAAGTCTTCTCCTGCGGCTCCCTGACACGCAACTCTTTAAAACTTTTATTTTCTCCAAATCTTTTGGTTTTGGCATCCCTAGAGACGTTGTGTAAAGGGGAGAGTCACTGGATGTGTTGTTTCAGCAAACGTGAAGGGTGCAAGCAGCCCCTCCACTCAACTGGTGTCATTTTCTGCACAGCCCAGGTGATTACATCTCAACACTAATTTCTGTACCGAACCCACTAAGACGCGATGAAATCATAGTGCTTATTTCACAGAGACATCTGGCTTTGACTGAAAGATCGCACTCAGCTTTGGATCGTAAGCTCGGGGATGTCACAAGAACAAGTCAATTATTCCACAAATGAAGGGAAATACTTTACAAATATTAGCTGAACTAAGTAAAGACGAGAAATAAATCTGTAAACCATCAAACGGTGCGTCTGTTTATAATTATCATCGTACAAGAAATATAATGTTAGTTGAGCAACATAATTCTTTTCGTGTTTTGAGATTTCCTACTTTGCATCTTTTTGCCTACATATCCAGATCTCCAGAGCAGATAATTTTTTTTTCCTGGTGCCGCATGTAAATGCTTCTTGACGGAAAATTTTTCCTTTCAAACTATTGTTCATGTGGCTGTACTTAGACAGCACAGTTCAAACACTGTTCTTCACTTTGTTCTTACAAGTTGTGAATAATATCCAGAATTGTTCACATGGCGAGAGCAGCGCTCATGACAGGAGTCTTGAAACAACATCAGCTGGCCGTCACTCACGAGGCACGAGTATTGCAGTCCAGGCTCATCGGTATTAGCAGCTGAAGCTGGATTTAACCGCTGGCCAAATAACAGAGGTATGCAGGCTTAGTGCACTGTCTTGAGTTGAAGTGCCTAGAAAATTCTCCAGGAAAAAAATAAATTTATAAAATATCCTAAGAGATAAGAGAATCGGAGCTGAAATTTAGTATTTTTCCAACTGCTCTCACCCTTCCTCTTGGGACTGCCGTTGATCTTTGATCACTTCCCTTATTTACAAACGCTGTCATGTCGCCATTCTCCTCCTACTCCGTATCATTAATACAAATCTGGAAACAATGGCTTTCTCCCTGCTAAAACATTGCAACATCCTACTATTTGTTTCCTCTTCTCAAACGGATCAGTCATTATAACCCATATCCCCCAAAGAATTTTATCACTTGGAACCTGTTTGCAGTGAATCTAAAGTAGCTGTAAAATCATCTCCGCAGAAATTCCTGCGTCCGCTGAAGCAGACTTCTCCTGGAAGCCCAATAAAGTGCCGAGTCCCTCTGCAGGCAACATCCATTTTTCTTCTTTCTGATACGGTCTCCAGCAGTAACCCTTGCAGCCATGCGCCATGCAGGTTTTTTTCGCTGCTGAAAGCCACCGCTCAGCTACGTTACCTCTTGCACCCACTTCATTCCGGAGAGTTGCGATAATTGTCTCCTTGCTCCGTGTCACCACCACCTCCGCGTGGTCAGCTTTTCTTTTCTCTCTCCTACAACCAACTCGTTATTTGCTGCTTTCTCTTGCAAGGGACAGGCTGCTGCTCCCTTGCCCTCTTCCAGTTTTCGTGGTGTTTGTGCACCTCGCTTTTTCTGCCAAAAAAGACATCCCTACCTCTCACCATTTGAAGGTGGTATTTTACTTTGTTTTCCAGAGTCCCCCTAGTAATGTTAAAATATATTAAAGGTGAGGCTTGGGACCCAAATTGCCTAAATGCTGGAAAAGAAAGCAAGCTGAATATGAAACAAAACACTGAGGAAAATATCCCGTGGCTGCTAACAGTGAAGGTAGCTATGGATATGCAATACGTACTGCCGGGGAAGCTCAGATCCTTCTTCCCTTTGAACTATTCACACTTTAGCACGAACTCCAATGTCAGTGAAAATGGGTGAAACTTCAAAGCGCATGAAAGGGCAACCACCCCTCACTGTTTCACAAGTTGCCAAACTATCTGAATACCATCAGATAATTATTATTTTTAAATCCAGATGATGTGACAGGACTAGGGGTAATGGTTTCAAAACAGAGGGAGGTAGATTATATTAGATATTAGGAAAACATTTTTACAATTGGGGTGGTGGAACACTGGCCCAGGTTGCCCAGAGAGGTGGTGGAAGCCCCATCCCTGGAAACGTTCAAGGCCAGGTTGGATGAGGCTCTGAGCAACCTGATCTGGTTGGAGATGTCCCTGCTCCTTGCAGAGGGGTTGGACTGGATGACCTTTGAAGGTCCATTCCGATCCTAACCATTCTATGATTCTATGATCAAGCTCTGGCCTAACCTCCAGAATTGAGGAGGACTTTTTCTAAGGACATACCCTATTTTGAAGTAACAGCAAATTCTGGACAACTGAGATGTGGGTGATAAGGTTTGGAAAGCGCAGGCAGATCCAGGCTCACTAAAATCAGCCTCGAAGCGTTGCTCACAAATTGTCACCAAAGCAGGAGTGCAGACAGGGCAACTTTTGCAGAGATAGTAACGACACTCTGACTTCCAGGGGCTTTCAGAGGATAAACTGTACCCATTTCCCTATTTGAAAATGTGCCTCTTCATGTAAAACAAGAGATTTTCACGTTTTTAAACAACACATCCACTCATGTAAAATATCTCCTTTGCTTAGGTGGGCTAGCCATCGAGCAGGGGTGATATTGTCTGAAAACAGAGGCATCTTCTGGAAAAATAGGTTTCCAGCTTTTCAACCCATGACAGTGCGATGCAGTTGAACTTCCTAATCAATTATAATTAATTCTAATATTAACAACAACACTGACCATGCACGCACATAAAGAAGCAATTCTTTGTTGTTGCTTAACACTAGCAGGAAGCCCGCAGCGGCTGGGTGGCCACAGACTCAGCGCACCAGCACAAAGCAGCACGGCTTCGTCCTGAGGCCACCAGTCCAGCAGGAGAGGTAGAGTCTAGTTCCACATCCGCCGTCAGCCAGCCCAGCAACCCTGAGTCACTTGGCTTTTTTTTTTTTTTTGTTCCCCTCCCACAGTCGCCTATCTAAATCTGAATCTTTGTGAGACAGCAAATGTTTTTCTTCAATGGGGTGTGTATGGTTCCTGTCACAGTAGGACTTGTGTCTCGGCTGGGACCTTGAGGTAGTGCGGTAAGAAATCAAGCAGAAACAGCCGGCAGGTGAGAAGCAGCACCTCTTGACCTCAGCAGAAATCTTCTGATTTCAGAGGTGGCTTGTTTTTAATCCAAGAGAGCAAAAGACACTTGGGTATCATCCAAGTTTGAGCATCCCTTGTTATCTCCAGTTCTTAAGATGAGTGAAAAGCCAGCCTGTGCTAACCATGGTGGGGAATTCAGGTTTTGTAAACAACTTTACTTCTTTGTCCAAGCGAGCAAGTTGGGGGCTGTCTTTTCACAAAAGGTCCGTGAGCACTCCAGCTGCCTCTCACTTCTCATTTTGCTTTTAAAAAACAAACCGTAGACCATAACAACATCAGCGTGCAGAGTCTCCTGAGCCCAGTGGGACCTCAACCACTGCCATTTGAGTAGCAGACAGACACTCAGAAAACAATCTGAAGAGCTACCAGGGCGTGTGGTGTCCACTCCACATCCGACACCTGCAACGCAGGGCACAGCGGAAAGCCCCAAGGCCAGCTCCAAAGCACGGCCAGCAGCCCTGACAGCAGATCTGCTGCCACTTCATGTCCCTGCTCATCTCCAGCGTGGAGAGGATGCTCAGGGCCAGCTCTCAGGGACAAAACACTCTGAGCATAAACATCTTGCATAGGTCCCGTAGGGCAACTTGTACCAACGCAGCGTGAACTGCCCCACAGCCAGTGGCAGCGGGGATGCAACAGGGGATGCGGCTCGTTGCTTCTTGCCAGCAGAGCCACCAGCCGCGTGCCCAGGGTGATAGCACGTCGTGCCGAGCTGCTGCCCGTGCTTGGGGACACCTGAGCCCCAAGCCTGGTCAGGACGCTCCCACGGAACAACTTCCTCCCGTGCTTCGTACCGCTTGCGTTTTGGGGCTCCACTGCTGCACTTGGCACATTTGCAAGGCCTCTTCATGGCTAAATGATTATTTTACACTTCACATGAGTGGACATGAGGAAGCTCCACTTCTCCACCATGCACTTACTACTTTAGATCTGTTTCCGCCTCCGAAACGTGTCGGTACTGCTTAACGCGGCCGTCCCCGCGGATGTGAGCAGGGTGTGTGTTCAACTTCTCATCTGAAACATTTGCATGAGCGGCTGGTTTCCTCTCTGCCCCGCTGGGGAAAGGAGTACCTTTCTCTCACTTCTCTATTTTGTCGCGATCTATCGCAGTAAGTTCAAAAGGGCAGGAACGAGGGTCTGACATCCTGACACCTCGACTCACTCTCGTGAAAAGTTATTGGTGTCGCTACAGCTACAGCTACTCGCTTCCCCCGCCAGCCTCTTTAATTTCTGTTCCTTTGCCATGTTTGACAATAAATAATAATGAGCTGTTACACTGCCTTGCTATGTACTTTCTGTCTCACAGACACAGGAAAACATATACACTCCCATACATGCAATTTCTGGGGAAAAAAAAAAATGATATATCTATCTACTCTGAAGATATGTGTAGATTGTGGCCTTCAGCCTTACTGGCTTTTAAAAAGCTAGCGATGACAGATATTGTAATAGCTTTTACCAGATTAACATTTTCTTCCTCTTTTTGTGCCAGAGACCGTGGTTCACTCCACGTTTGTCAGCCCAATAAAAGCTGCGTTACGCGTGGTACCTGAGACTCCCCGTTCTCCAGCGCAGAGCAATCTGCGTATCCCACTCCTGGTCCTCAGTCTGAGATCCCTGCAAAGAGATTGCCAAGGAAAATGTTCTGAATGCTGCTTTCTACTCTCAGCACTAAAACTTTGTTGAATTTGCCTGGTTTTACACCAAAAGATTTTTTCTCCTCTCCCCTGCAGGGTTGTGGAAGAAGCAAAAACAGCGGAGAAAGAAAAATCTTCAGACCAGCTCCCCACTTTCTCCCTTTAAACTGCTGAACGGAAGTATTAAGTTCTCAAAGTTTTCTTTTTCTGTTTTGTTTTTTTTTTTCTGTCACTGGGTACTGGCAACTCAAAATGCCCCATCTGTATCAGCAGCTTTAGTCACACTGATAACGCAGATTTCCAGGCAAGATACTCAGAATGAGCCTACTGCATGGTTTTCTTCTAACACCAAGAGGACAGAAAATTTTAATCTAACAACTGACTTCACTCTCTCGTTTGAGTTTTCATTTTCCACAAACGGCAGCAGAAAAAAAAAAAGAGAGAGAAAAGAAAAAAGAAATACAATTTTTATTGCATGGAAAATGCCTAAGGGGCATGAACTAAATTCAGCACTAACTTGCAAAGGCAGATTTTAAAGTTGCAAAATCAGAGCCTAATTCGGCCCAATATTTTGTTTTAGTGTTTGGCTCGGTGAAAAAAACAGGACATGTTTTTTCCTGCTTGGGAATTATTGTTAAAATTTAAAAAAAAAAATAAATAAAGAGTTTTTAGCATGAACAATGCTGAATCTCAGTCATGCGTAAAACCCAAGAAGTGGCCAAAAAAGTGCTTTTCTGAGAAAGCTGGCAATCCTCGGTTTGGAAAGTTGTGCGATACCCCACGCCAGCTTGCTTTACCAGCGCCATCTGTGGAAATCGCTCTCCTTGAAACAACGTCTACCTCATTTGTAGTGGTTAATAACTAACGGCATATCATTTTAAATCCCAGCAACACTTTGCTAGTTCCTGCTTTTAATTAAACCTGACTCGGAACGACGCGGGAAGCGGCGATTTGATAGGTGCAAGGCTGGAGCCGCAGCCTGTGATGAGCGGGGCCGGCAGCGGCGGTGTTATCCCGTGTGTGCTGGCACGGGCGCGCCTGGCAGGACCCCCGTCCTCTTCTCCTAAGTACGCATATTAATTCAGAGTCTTGTCAATCAGGGCTCGTTACTATGGTAATGATGGACCTAAACTAATCAAGAGCCACTCACTCCTCTCTGTGAGTATGGGTGAAGAAGCCCGTGGTCTGAATCCAGCCGCAGAGCTCCTCTGGACCAAGGGAGAAGGAAAAGCATGTGATGGGAAGTTAAATGTGTTAGAAATGCATGTTAATTAATGAGATTTAAAAAATTCTAGCTTTTCCTTGCGCCTTGGCACGGCTGTTCCTTCTGCCTTTATAACCCCTGCGCACCCTCCATCAAGGCCGGGAAATGAGAAGTCCTGTATGCTACAACGCGTCCCGAATATTCCGTGTAACAGCAGCTCGGACATCATTCAGGCATTAAAGCAGAGATTTTCACGGGCCTAAAGGAGATCTGTGCACCTTGCTACCGTTTGAGCCCCGGCATACGAAAATCCAGAGCAGTTTTGACTGAAGGTCCACGGCCATCAAACCCCCGTCTCGCAGGAGGCGGCTGAGTTTTGGCGTACAGAGTCTCGAGGCAATTCTCTATCTGCTTCTGAATTTGTTTTGCAATCGCAGTATGTCTCTCTCCATGTGCCATTAAGAGCTCAATTCTTTTATTTGCCCCCCCCTCCGCCTTTTTAAAACATCATGTTTATGCAAGTGGACAGGAGGCTCTCATATCTGGGTCACACGTTTGCTGGAGGTCATTGAAAGGCTACAAAATGGAGCATGCCTAATTCTGCTATTTCAGAAGTTTTTCTCGCACGTACTCAAGACAATTATGCCTGTTAAATGAGTTCATTAAATTTCACAAACCCTTTGAAATTCTGACATACCAAAAAAATACTCTGAACTCCTTCCATTTCTTCTAACGCCTCCTACAAACGCTCTAATCTGAGGAGGTGCCGGGAAGCGGAGTTTGGCCGCCTGTGACGTGGCCAACGTAGTAAGCGTGCCCTGTCTCCACCGCAAGCTGAATAAACTAAGTAAATAAAAGAGAGCACTGAGGTCCATCAAGTGACCTTTCGCAGCATCACCGTCATTGGCCCAAGCACCACTCTACTGAGAATAATTTAGAGACACGGGATAAATGTCACCGATGCTCTTTAAAAGCTGCGAGGTTTGTGACAGGACGGGACACGTGAAGCATTTCCAGGACCAAGAATCGGCTCAACGCTGAGCTGCGAGCGCAGGAGGAAAGTGAAAGTGGGCTCCGTGTGTCCCGATCGACTCTTCTGCGCTGCTCCGGGGGCTGCTGCATGGGACATCCTGGTCTCTGCCCTCCCGAAGGAACGCGGGGGCTGCAGAAGGACATTTCTCAGGTTAAGTCACACATGGAGAAAGAGAACACAACCGAGCCACGGAGCACAGGCAGAACCATCCTGTTGGGAAGCAGCTTTTCCCACAAAGAAACGCCCTGATATTCAAAGGTGCTGAGTATCAGCAGCTGCCTCGTGAGCAAACGGGAGCTGCGGGTGCCCAGTCAGCGCAATTACATCCCACAGATGCTTAGGTGCCTCACACTAGCCACGTATGAAGGCTTTCCTGAAAGGACTCCTACAATACACGCAAATAAAAATTAATAGTTTATTGTTGCAACGTTAATACTACCCAAAGGTTATGTTATGGGATTGGTTTGGCACCAAAAAAGTTCTGTGAACCTACAAAATCAACGAATAGAATATGGGTAGCGTGTCTCTGAGCAGCGCACAAACTTCTGGGAAGCTCTGTATGGCCACTGTAGCCATTTGGAAATTAAAACGTACACAAGATGATAGCTCATTAGGAAACGCTTATTTTCAGTGGGTAAGAGAGCATTTATCACAGCTGGCCCACACCAACCATCAGCTTTGGACAGAAGCCACCTTTACTAATGAATGGGAGGGAACGCTCTTTAATCTCTCCGAGATCTCTTATCAATTGATTTGGGATGATGTATGGCAACTTTTATTCTCCAAGAATTACGCTACTTCTCAAGTGCCAGCAGAGACCCAATAAGTTTTTTTTCCCCTTTTTGTATGGCTCTGTCTCCTGCCACTATGTCATTTTGCCTTGACGCCGCAGCGGTCTCCCTGCAGATATCGTCTCACATTGTCCTTGTCTCCCTGGGCTCGCACTGGCCCACCTGCCCTGAGATCGCACTAACTCAGATCTAAACAAACAGCAGGCAGGGGTTGGGGGGGGAGGAATAAACCAGCTAATACTTTTGATTCATTTTAGCCACAAAACATTAAACAAGATTGCTTGCAACTCTGCGCGTGCTAATATTGTGAGAATTAACTCGCCTAGATTGATCATGTTTATTCTGCCCTCACCCAAGAGTCACGTAAAGCCCTTGAACGCTACCTGCGTACGACGGCAGCCAGAAGGCATTATACTGGCACTGAAGAGAGAGCGCCTTTCATCAGGTCCTCGGGAAATACTTCCTCCGTCTTCCTGAAGTGTAACTTTAGACCAGGCTCTACCAAGGCCACTTCACTCTTTTGTGCATCCCCTTGAGCTCACCGGTGAATGAGCTGAAACCTGCTCCGTTTCCTTTACTAGGCGGCACGTGTCAAGGATCCCTCTGATCACTTTTATTACTTGCTTTATCTAAAGAGCTCCTTGCAGGAGCCCAGGGTGTCAGCGGTCACGACAAGAGCATAGCTGGAATATAACAGCATTTTATACCCTCTGGGTCAGACAATTAACTGAGGCCTGTTAGTGGCTCTGTCTCAAGTCTCAGGCCTGGATCCCATGCAACAGCAAAAAGGTGTCAGTTCTCCTTCGGGAAAGGCCAATCTCCTCGTGGGACTTGCCCACACGCTGGACAAAGGCAGGAGAAAAGTCCAATAAAGCAACACGCTTTGCTGCGTCTACCACTCTCAACAGAAGGCCACTGAAGTCTGGTGGCTCTGCCCCACTGTTGTGTCACACGTTTTAAAAGACAGCAGCGGATGTTTTGAGGAGCCTGGGTGGCTGGAAGCCAGTAGCAAGTCTCCTACATTCCCTCAAAGAGCTGACATAGCTCCATCGAGGGTTCAGTCCAGCTCCAGAAGTCAGGAGAAATGTCATGATTGGTGCCGTTGGGCAGATTCTTAGTCCTTGGACCTGCTTTACCAGCTTTCACAGGACCTACTCCTGGTGCTGTTCAGCCACAGAGGATTTGGTCCCAGGTGAAAGCAGAGAACAAGGGGAGAGCAGAAAAATGGGGCGTGAAAGAAATCAAACGCTTTCTTTTGGTCAGCTGCAATGGATTTCAGGATCTGAGCCTGGCATAGGAGGAAGGACCGACCATACTGTCCCTTCAAAAGAGAAATCCCTTCAACTCCTATCAACAAACACGCGCACGGAGTGGAGCACCCCCTCCGATCCATGGATTCCCGCGTCTCCTCATTATAATCGACTCTAGGAGAATAATGTCACAGAAGATGTCAAAAACAAGAAGCAACATGTTAGAAGAGTGCCACTTGGAAATAAAGCCCTGCTGTTACTGGATAGCTGATCTGCTAAAAGCAGTTATTTGAAATATCTGCAAATCGTCGGGATCCATGAATAATTGCTATCTGCACATCTCAAATTCTTTACAGTTTTGCTGTTAGACATAGCTGTGCATGTCTATAAATAGTGGAGCAATGTCGCTCACTGCATAATACAGTCTCTGTGTTTTTACAACTCATCATGAACTTCTATGTAATTTATTTTTTATTGAAGAATTCCAATTA
This sequence comes from Chlamydotis macqueenii, assembly GCF_036417535.1. Lineage (NCBI taxonomy): Eukaryota > Metazoa > Chordata > Aves > Otidiformes > Otididae > Chlamydotis > Chlamydotis macqueenii. Next base: position 123,934,230 of record NC_141558.1, on the reverse strand, counting down.
ATGGCTTCCTGGTGATTTTAAAGCCTCAAATTATCAGTCTCTGAAAACAAAGCAGAGAACATAATTATCATAAACCGAGAATTTTTCATTTTGAAGCTTATCTGTTTGTGCTAAGTATCTTGTCTGTAAGTAATTAGTGCCTTTATTTTTTTTTCAGTAAAAATAATGACCATTCTACGCCGCACATCCAAATTTTGTTAACTGCTAGATGTACTGTATACATTATATTCGAAAATGCACCACCTTGGACCAGCTTTAAAGTATTTCATCAAATGATAATGGCAACAACAAAATACAGCTGTTTGTCAGAATAAATTACACGACATATTAAAAAAAAAAGCTATTATATCTTTTTCTCTTCTAAGAGTAAAAGCCTTTCAAAAATATACACTTTTTATTTATTACTATGGCGGCATAGGACGATGGTTGGCTGCTTTTTGGCTATTTACAGCTCCCAAGTGCTGATCAGAACCGATCAGCCGATCGCTTATACTTACAGAGCATCCTTTACCTGGGTATCTCAGTCTTTACTGAGACATCTTTGCATTGTGCTTAGCACGCGCAGGAGTTCAAAGCCAGGAGTAAACCCAACCAAGACTGGAAAGAGCCAAGGGAAGTAACAGGAGAAACCTGCGGCACCTTCGCACAAGCACCACTTGTAAGGGAGGAATTTAAACCCGACACACGATACAGTGAATTCCTGCTCCTCAGCGGTACCTGGGGAACCGGAGTGGAAGGGGAGCATGTATATTTACAGTCACTCTAGTGCCAGGAGCAGGAGACTCATGCTGCTAACGTTTCAATGGTGCACAGATCTACGCACGAGTTTCCCGGGCCGTCTCAGTGTCCGGTTGTGTTTGTAGGTAGGATGATTTTTCCGCAACTCCAGGCAAATTAGTTTATAACCTAGAGCGCAAGGATTTGTCCTGCCCACCATCGTTTAATTGTTGCGTATCCCTCCATTAGACTCAAGCATTTTCTGCACGCCAAGAGTTCCCTACAGCAAAAGGCTACAAGGATGGAGGGAGACCTTGGCGTAGGTCTCTGGTCCCACATCCAGAGCATCCTCTAAGGCACAGAGGAGGGCGAGGACCAAGCCCTAAACGAGAATGAAGATGCCATGTACCAGCCATGCTCGATATCGTCACAAGTCTAACACACACAACCCTGCTTTATTTCCCTGTCTTGTACAGTAATGCCTTTGCTATTGTGGCTTGCATCAAGAAATCACATAGTCGATAATCCAATAGCAATGCACGGTGGATAAAATGAGGAGGAATGAATTAGGAAGGCAATGAGAATGCTCCCATACAAGAATATGTTCCTGGTGATCTGTGGACTCTCCTGGAGAGCAAGCTCATTTCCAGGTTGCCCCAGACTGTTAATCACACAAGACTACCAGTCTAATGTAGGCTGGTCTCTACTAGCCACTGCACCCTCTCCAATGACTGCAAACAGCTATGAAGCGACTCCCTGCTTTCATTTTTTATAACAGATCCTGCTGATTGCAGCAGAAACTTCCTACAGAGAGTGAATTTTAGAACAAACCCAAGGTAAAATACTAACTTCGTAATTTAATACTATAAAAAAACATGCCTGAAAAATCTTAAGTCAAATTAGAGTAACATCTCTTATCAGCTTCCCTCCCATCTCACTGGCTGTCTCCTGTGACCCACCCCTTCACCAACCCCACTTCTTACACCAGTTGGATGGTGAATGTTCCTTTGACATCTGAAGGGGGTCTGATGTCCCCTCCCAGCCTGACCACAGCACAGATCAGAGCTGGTGATTGTCCAGCCCCAGCTCACATCTCCTGCATCCTTGAACCAAGATCCCCAGCTTCACTTTGGAGCTCCCTCTCATTTTGGCAGACATCCAGTCCAGCTGCTAAAACAAACCTTTTTTTTTCCCTCTGTGAGCCCTGGTGTTCTCCTACCAGCAAAAGGTAGCAATAGTGGTGGTGTTTCTTGGCTTTCATCCTAACTGTGCAATCCACCCCGAGCCACCTCGCCCCGTGTCTCCCAACCACATACGCAGGCTGCAGGATGAAGGAGAGGAGCGCCGCAGCTCACCGTCTGCCTCCCAGTCTCTTTGCTTCCAGGCACTAAGTAAATGTCAGCTTTTTTTATGGTGTTACATACATTGTTAATTTTAAAAAGGAATCCAATATCATTGTTTTTCATCCTAGCTGAGGTGATTCTGAAATTTAATAAGAATAGAAGAATTTTTCATTAATGGCAACCAGGGTTTAAGCTAGCACTAGCTTTCCATAGCGGCAAGACAGGAGAACAGATAGAAGGAGGTCATCTTCATCTCGTTACAACTGCCTTCAGTCACAACTTCAACGGCAAAGAATTCAAACACATTGCTATTGTTTTACTGAAGTAATGAAAAAAACCTGATGCAACACATTGTATCCAAAGGACGTACAAATGCATCGGGAAAGGGGACTCCCCAAGTACCTGAAAACACTAGAGCAATAATGTTTTCCACAAGACAAAAACACTATGGCAAGGAAATTATGTGAAATAGTTTCACCCAGTCAGGTGTTTCTGTTGCTCCAGATCTGATAGGGAGGGATAAATCAGGGGTTATTAGGGTAGGAACATGGTCAAAGCATCCTACAGACTCACTCTGCTTTGGTGGCCACGGTCCTAAAGGGAATTTCTCCTCCAGTGGGTACCCAACGGCGCTATAGAGCTGAGCAGGGAGGTGCATCACTCGTGGAAAAATTACTGTACCGTAATCTTAGTATCTGCATGTCTAAAGAGTAGATACCAGTACGGAGTTTGCCTTCCCTGGCTGTGGCTCTGTGGTCTGCAACCATTGCATTAAGGATGAAAACTAAGGGGAAGAATGTGAAAAAAATATTTTGCTCCCAAGTATATTTTCTTTATGGCTGTTATTGGAGGGGAAAAAAAAAAATCTACATAAAAACTATGCTGTGTGGTATTTGTTCTTTCAACTTTGTTGTTGTAGAAGGGCTCCCCAGGTCTCACCCACATCCGAGGCCAAAGTAAGTAAGGTCCTTCCTCTCCCCTAACTCTTCCATTACTAAACCAGCAGTTTATCATCTCTTCTCCCAAGGCCACCGTTGAGTGGCCACCTTACAGCACGTTTGCAGTCAGCAGAAAAACTGGGAAAGACGGCCAGTGGCCATCCACACAGCACGCGGGACTCGGAGGAGCACCAGCAAGATGCTCATCCATCTCCCAGCCAGGTCTAGCGATCAAGCAAATGCTTCTCCTGTGCCCGTTTGTTGGTACACAACAAGTGCAAAAAGCAAGAACAATATCTGCTCACTCTACAACGATGTTACCCCACCAGCACTTGCGGTCCCTTTTGTATGTAAAGATATGTAGAACTGCTCCTGAGGTTGTACGGGGAGAGCGATATGAAAAGCAGAGAGCAGACAACCCTGCAAAATGAACTCCCATAGAGCCTGCCCATCTCCAATGTCACGCACACTTTTATTTTGGCACTTGTATCTTCCCATAAAAATATGGCTTTTTCCCCCCCAACCTCTTTTGCTTCTGAGTCTGGCCTCTTGATGTTCAAAAGCCAAAGAGATCCCAGAATCCATTTCCTCTGAGCAAGAATACAGACTGAAGTTTAGCCTCAGGTTTTGCCTCTGCCAGCACCACACTCTGATATTAGGAAATATCAGAGATTACAGAGAAACAGAGAGCACTGCTTCTGCAGGAAGACTAAAAAATACGAATGAGACTTTGCAGCATGGCCCTTTCTTTTCTGCAGACTTGCATTTCTCAGTTAAATTTGTCACATATTTTTCCACCTTGTCACTGCAAGCAAGGAACAGCAAGAAATTCACTGGGTTTTCCCAAATATTCCCCAACCAGTCATTGCTTCTCTCCCCAAGCACCCTCGGCGTGGTTCAGGGCAGAGCTTCCAGGCTGGTGGACAGCGCTTTGTGCTAGATTGCCCCAGCTGCAGCAGCAGAAATGACTGGAAACTCCGGAGCTGGAAATGGAAATTTGCAGTAATACGTGATAATGAGGAAGACGGCTCTTGTCTCCGCTGCAGAAGCCTGACCTTTTAACAGAGCAAATGTCAGGGAGAGATACACAAATGTGTTTAGACCAATATCAGTTGCTTCCCTTTGGGGGATGCTCAGGCAGGCACAGGTACAGCGAGGGATTTGCAGCCGTTGTATATGAGAAGGGCCAGAGCGTTGCGGGTCACTCGCGGAGAAAGCAGCCCTGGAAATCATACTCCTAGGTATAAGGGGCCAGATCCTTACAACAGAAAAATGGATCACGCGTATCCCCGTTTCGGCATAAACCCATTGCCTGGGATTCAAGGCCTAGTGCGGCCCATCACCTGCACATCTGGAACATCTGGGTGTCTTCACATACTCTTCTCAAATGCTACTTTGGTTCTCCTGTCAATTGAGGGAGAGCTACCACTATTCTGGGGGAAAAAAAAACAAACCAAAATAAAATAGAAGGGGACATCTGAGACAGTACCAGTACAGAGCAGACCTATGTGATCCCAGGTATCACATCCACCTCTCCTCCTCGGTCCAGGGAAGTGTAACAGGACACATTTCTAAAAAATCCACACCCTGCACCCAAGCGAGCCCTTAAATTAAATCAAGTTAAACGCATTCGCCTCCTTTCCCAAGGGGAGCTGCACCTACGAAAAGGAGACCCTTAGCACGGCATCCATCAGACCAGTACATTCAAAGAGTAAAATCAATCCCTTGCCATCAAGCGCGGACACCGGATTTGGTGTCGGAAAGCGCATCAGGTAGCAGGGACGGCGCGTGGATGATACGGCGAGGGACTCGGCTGGTTCATCGGGGGCCGCGAGACGCAGCGCCTTGCGGCTGCAAGGGAAAAAAAGTCCAAGAAGTCAGCAAAGTATGATTACAAACTGTTATGCTTCCCGATTTAGCAATGCTGTTGGGGGGATAGGAGAAGGTAATAAGCAGAATTTTCTAGGAAGCACGCTGAAAATAAGGTACTAAGAAAAGTCACTGAAAATGTCAGGCAAGCCAAGAGGGAAAGGTCCAAGGAGCGAGCAAAAGCACAGCATATACTTTTTCATCTATTCAATCTGACCCTGGGCCCAGTGCCACAATCTTTTTAAGGTTAGTGGTGGGAAAGCTGCCTTTTGAATGTTTGCAGAGGCCTATTAACATCCTGTGCTGAGGAACCTTAAACCCCAGGTAGTATTTCAGAGGAAATGGACAGCACAAAACACAGACTGAAAATTAACCACAGCAGACCCCGGGCCTAAATAAGTTCCACTAGCCCTTTCTGAAATCACTTAAAGGCTTTCCTTCCAGTTGGACTCCTGCCCAACCACTTTAATAGGTGAAGCAGGCAGGGGCAAAAGAGAACGCGGGGTGGCAGGGGGAGAAAAGAGAGAAAAATAAACGGGGAAAAAAAAAATAAATCTATTTGGCTGTGTAAATTAAACATTCTTCGCAAAATAATCATAAAATCTAAAAACCAGTTTTAACAAAAGTTATCCAGGAGGGTAACTGGGTGTAATACTCTGCAGACGGCTGCAAACCTCTAACGGAGAGTTGTATCAGCGGCTGAGGCCAAAGTAGGCATTAATTACAATGAAAAATCAGTTTAGCGCAGGCCACAACTAAATTGGAAGCCGGTCCTCTAGGTAAAACAAAGAAAGTGAACAGAAGCTTGAGATTTGATTACATGGCAATACAAGAAAAATGTGCTGTATGTTGTCCATTATTAAAGCTGCTTTTGGGCCTTCTGTGTGCGCCTAAGGGATTTTAATAAAAAATTAGTAATAGGCCTGCTGCCCCGGCTCGCTGCGGCTTTTGGCGCGTCTGTGGGTACGAGGCTAGTTCTGCAGTACAAATTAAGTCACTTTAGACAAGCAGCCTTGAAAGCATTACGGGATAGCAAAGTTCAAGCGGCACACTCCTGCTCTAAGAGGACACAGTCCCTCGCTGGAGGCCAGCTCTGGGTTTAGAGGCTGCAACACAATTTCATCAGGAAAGAAACCCTGCAACTGTTGTATTTGTCTTTGATTATTCTTGGCAACACTAGAAATACATATCCAGGTTCATAACCACTACAGAAGTGTATAAAATACTGCAAAGGAGCCAGTTAATGGCAAAAAGTCACCATTAACATGGGATTTTTTTTTTAAACAAATGCTAACTCTATAACTTTCTTTACATTGATGTAATGATATTAATAATGTTGTCTTTATTGCTAATATCAGCACTGGGTCCTTGGCACAGCTGGATACAGCTAAGCCAGGAAAGTTCACCTGGATTAATTTAAAAATATAAAAAATCCCCACCCCCGCCCAAGTTTATAAAGCTAACTTCTTTAATCTCTTTCCTAGAGGTATTTCTTTTAAGGTGAAATTAATTACGTCCTTTATACTCCAGGATCCAATTCTGCCATTAAGTCCCTGGCTACAACTTCCTATCAACAAGACAAAAATTTGGTGTATGCAGAGTTTTCTAAAATCCAGGAAAAAAAATACCATAGGGCTGAAGAGACAAGGAAACGGCTGGGAGACCACAAGCAGCTTTGACTCTCCTTGGCAGCGGGGTGCCACGGTGAGTCCTCATCCCTCCAGCACTTCATGTTGGGGATGAGGTGTTGCACAGCTTCTGGATGGGTGAATATTTGGGGGTTTTAAGGTCACACACATTTGTTATGTCCTACAAACACCGCCCAGCCCCAAAACTCTGCCTGAGCAGGAGCACACAGTTTGTCCGTACTCCTGTATTGCAGTGTTTGCCATTTTACTATGAGTTGCAGGAGGTTTCTGTGATCTGTACTGAAGAATCTCCTCCTGGGTTATTTTCCATCCCTGCTCTTTTTCCTTGCAAAGCACAATATGGAGGGAAAAGAAAAAAAAAAAAAAAATCCTTTGTAAAGGTACCATGCAAAGGCGGAGGGGGGAAGAAGAAACAAGAAAAGATCTACCACCGGTCTAACTCCACAAATTTTAAACTATATCATCATTTTTCAAACCCGACTCGCAATTCAGTGCGTGAGGTTGAAAATTTGGCAACTCTCATCCTAAACCCCGTGGCTTGGTGAGCTGGTCCTGGGAAAGGGATGCTACAAGGTGTGTGCAGCCCTGGGCTCCTACTGCCCATCAACGTGACGCAGACGATGACGTCCCCGAGGGCTGCGACAAGGAGAAGTGGCTCCTCTCTGTAGCGTGACCTAGATGTGACCCAGACCAGTACTGGAAAGGAAACAACTTTGGTTTTCAGCCCCCCAGAGCAGAGGAGCACTGGGAGTGGGAGGCTCATCCCCATGACGCACAGACTGCCCCTGTTGCGAGAGGATGAGGAGGAGCAGAAGGGATTTCCTTGGGAAAACCCACCAGGACTCAGCGCAGCCAAGTCGGCCTTGTGCAGCCCAGCACTGAGATTGCACAGCAGGGAGTGAGGAGGGTGAAAAAAATCAAATGGCTGTGCCTAACATTTCCCAGCACCTCTCCAAAGGAGACTGCAAAGCTTTTTAATCCGCAGCGAGCAACGGGCTCACTCAGGTGGCAGCAGCCAGTGCCAGACACCAGTCTGACCAAAAAACTCCACAACTGGCAAGCGAGGAACCAGGGCACATCTGTCAGTGGGCATCGGTGGCAAATAGCACCCTGTAGCTAGAACATTTTAAAAACCTCCAAAATATATAAATACAGACACACATTTTGCACTATATGTGACTTTGAAACTTGCAGACACCCCTGGAAGGTATAGAAGCATCCCTCCTCTTTTTTCCAAACCTGTTTACTTTTCCCAATGAAAAGCCTGGCACCACATCTGCTCAACGCATGCAGAAGCGGTCTCCAGAATCAAGTCTCCTTCTCCGCTCTCTCTTATGCCAAGATCTGTGAAAAAAAAACAACGTGGGGGGAAAAAAAAAAAAAATAAGGAAAAAACCCACCAAAACTTTTGTCTATGGATTCAAAAGAGCTCTCTTCACGCCAGATTCATCTGCATTAAATTGGTCACGACCTTCCAGGTGTCTTTAAGGTTAAAGTGTTTGCTGGACCATTTAAAGCTCCTCTCGCGGGCTCCTGCGACCCTCCTGACACGGAGAGCTGGGCTTTTAAGAGTGTAGCCACCTTGTCAATGCTCAGAGGTCACTAATAGCCTGCCTTGGGCCTTCCAGCGGGTCGTGTTCGGCTTGCTAGCCCAACACAAAGGAAAAGGAGAGGAAAGATGGGGAGGGGGGATAATTATCATTCTTCCTCTTCCCCCTCCTCTCTCCAGGCTGAGAGTTATGCTCCATGTCACTGTGTTAATGCGCTTGCATCCAGGGAGACACATAATGCTCCTCTCAGCCCTGTTTATTAGTGAGATCCATTTGCGAAAGGCCCTTCTTTTGTACCACAATATGAATGTGCTTTGATGGCAAATAATTACGCTAGTCCTTTTGACATGAGGATCCACAGGCTGCCCTAGTTAAGCCAGTAATTAGCCTGTCCTCCTTTTTTTTTTTTTTATTATTATTGAGAAACTACAAATTATCCTCATATGAGCACTGGCCATTCCTTTTTCTCTTTTCTATTCCGCCTCTCTCTCCCTCTCCCTTGTATCTCTCAGCACTTTGGATAAGGGGAATGCAGCTGCACTAGAGCAAGATAAAGCTCCGCCATCAAGATGATGAACAATTTGGATGAAGAGGCTTCGAGATGAACACAAAAGCTGAAGAAGTGCGGCTGATGCAGCCCCGGACAGCTGAAGAATGCTGCAGTCTGCAGATGAATAGCCCTCATTTGTGAATATACAGATTTTCCATGATGAATAAAAACTGAGTGTAGGTCACAATAAATAAACTTTTTTTTTCCCCTTCTTCTTAAATAATAATTCAGGTTCCCGGCACCAAACAGCTGTAAATTGAAGGTTGTGCTTAGTTTTCTCAACTCTCAAAGGGGATAATTAAGCTAAGCTCATATTGTTTGATATATTAGTGTAATGATGAGCTACTATATTCTGGCTTGTTTCGAGTTATTTTAGGGGTTTTTTTCCATTATTTTTTTTCTTAAATTACATTTCAAATACATTTTAAATGTAGAAACAGCATTTCTGAAACACAGTTGCCCTGTGTTTGGGTCTATCTGAAATGTATTCATATAACATTTAATTAAAGATGCAACATCCTCTTTTTTGGGAAAAAAAAAAGCGCGGAGGTAAAAAAATGTCTACGTTATTCGACTACTCCCGCCGTACACTCAACGGCCAAACCTTCATCCTTACTGGAGCAGGATAATTTGAGGGAGGCCTGTATTCCTTCTCAATACAGACAGTCATTAACCTTCTGAAACTTCAGGACTGGTATTTCTTGGCAACCATAAAACCCCTTCAGCCCCCATAATTTTTTCATAATTTCTTTGAGATCAACAGAAAGCAAATACAACTTCTGAATTTCTGATTTTACCTGTAAACTGGGGTTTACACTCAGGCTGGTGGATGTCATTTTTTATGATAGCTGACCAGATTCCAGGGTCTCCAAGAAGTTTAAAATATCTGCAAGTTGAAGAGCCATCTTGAGAAGGAGAGTAAAAGCAAAGGGAGCCCGTATACCTGAGTGCAGGTGGAGAGTAATGGTCCCAAACATGCTTATGAAAGCAGGATACACTATTTTAACAGCACATCTGCTAAGGTGGATGAAATATGGTCTTGGCTGCTTTCTAACTGGCTCAGACTGACATCGATGCGTTAATTTGGCTGCGAGGTGAGCTTTTACCTAAATATACTGGAGAAGGAATTAGAAGTTCTCTCTGCATGTGGGGCACTGCTGACCAACTTGTTGATACAGTCCCAAAACACTAAGAGGAAGAGAAGCCAGTGCTGTGCCCGCAAGTGTGTTTACACTTCTGGGGACAAAGAGAGCAGAAAAATCCTACATTTTTGATTTTTGGATTGATTAGGTTTCAATCTGAAGCTCTCATCCACAGCAGGACTACTCAGTAAAAGCATTTGTTATCTCGTCGCTTCCCAGGCTGGAACCACACATTAAACCTTTTCTCCATACTCACAACCCACAAAAGTCAAACAACCTCCCCTCCAAAGATCCTAAATTTAAACTCTGTGCTACAGAGTATATTAGAGAAGATGGACATCACGGAGTAACGCAGCGATTTGACTTTGAGTTTTAGTATTGAGTAGGAAGTCCTGCTAGCCTAAGTCAGATTCATTCTTTTCCCCACATTTTAAAAATTAAGTCCCATGACACACACACTGTTTGCTTATTTTCTAAGGCTATGGCACAGCTTCACAACACAGTGAGAAGACAAAGCTCAAATATTTCAGAAAAATCCCCAAGATCATCCTACATCTTGGCGTGTTTCTGGAACCAATGTCAAGCCACGTGTTTTTTATGGTTCAGAAATGTGCGCACTGTCCCTTTCATCTCCAGTTTGGGATCAAAGGGAGAACAGCCCCCGTGATATCTACAGCATGACTAGAAAGAAACTCCAGGCATCTTCCACCAAAGAGGTTTCCCAGTTGCTACGCACAGCGAAGAGGCTCACGTGGTGAGGGCGAGCATTCGGGTGCTGCGCGGCTGGGTGCCACCATAAACTTTTTCAGCTCTCCCGAGCATCAGCAGAGATGCATCATCCCAACCTCCCAACAAGGACTACAAGTCCCACTGTCACTTGCTTGGCCTGTTGTCATACTGCAAGAAGGGAGCCCAAACAGAGGATTTCAGTGGGTTCAGGATCATGTTCCCCATTTTCTTCACAGGCTTGCTGTGCACCGCTCTATTTGCCCATAACCTACCACTGTCAGCCCATCAAACAGCATAGATAAGGTGGGCTCCAACTTTCTCCTCCTAGGAGAGCAGAAAATACACTATTCACAGCTGTGTTAGGAAGACCAATTAATCAGAAATTGCAAGAAAAGAGAAAAAAAAAATTGTTTTTCCCCACCTGGGAGAAATTTCCCACTGGCGGTTCACTCCAAGAAAGCACCGCAACAATCCCGATCCAAGGGCCATTAGAGACCGCGAGTCTTTCCGCGAGTTTCAAGGGAGTTTCAACCAGGTCGTTACTAAACTCGGTGAAAAATAAAACTCGGGGCTTTACAATGCCATGTATCAGAGAAAAACAGAGAACCGTGTACCGTCCCCAAGGACTGCAGCTCTCGGGGCCCCCCGGGGTTTCTTCACGGTGGCGCTGATCGTGGTCAAACAGGCTTGGATTATCGTCTAGAGCCCATCCACCACTTAAACCAATGATGGATTTCCATTCATGCTTGCGGTAACGGCTGAACATTTATTAACTCTTTTCTCACTCATTATCTCCCCTTCTTAAAAGGGTGCTCACAGCAAAACTGGGATCAATAGTTAGGAAAATAGATTTTTTCATTTGACAGCCGCGTAAAAACCACATTTTTAATTTGTATATAGCCCTGTATACATGCTGCTTACCAATTAAAGATATTTTTTTTTCTTTTTTTTAAGTCACGAAACCATGAAATTATTACTCGTACTGTTGTTAGGATCCCAAATTCCTCATCAGAGCTGTGTGGTGGTAGGGCCTGTACATGTCTGTAACAAGAGAGAGGGAGAAGGCAGCTCCTGCTCTAAAAAGGTTGCAATTTTAGCATGCTGTAAGAGAAAAGGAAGTGCAGATAAACCATCCAGGAGGCAGGAGGGGTTGAGGACAAGGTAAAGGTGAAAAAAAAAAAAAACCCAAAACTCTTGTTATGCTTTAATAAGTTCAGCCTCAGTTTACGCTATTATAGGATTTCAATATTTTTCAGATTATGCAATCTGATTTAATAATCAGTCACTCAATGTAACTATTGTTCTTCTTCGTCTCTCCTCGAAGAGTTGATGGAGGTAAAAGGCACTCGTGCCCTGGTGGGAAGCGCCGCTCTCGCATTCGAAAGTTAAGACTCACCCAAGGGATCATCAATCAGTAACTCACTTTAAAATTCTCTTTAAAATGTTTTACTAGCTCACTTTACTTGGCATTTTTATCACTATTTATATCTCTAAAGCAGTGATATAATTAGTAAAGCTATTAATGTTTCTTATGTTTAGCCTTACAAAAGCTACAAATATCTATAAATCTGGCTTATAGCAAAATAAATAACGACAATAATTCTGTCAAGCATCAATATGATTTGCTGGACAGCATTGTGTAAACCAAGCAAATATCTGAACCATTAATGAGCTTAATCTGTGCCATTTAACCGCCCCTTCAGTAAATTCTTCTGCAGGCCAGAGAGTAGTGTTCAGGTTAGTCACTTTGCAAACTTCCCTTCTCTGCCAGCATTTGCTTTCTCACAAACGCAACTGGCCCGATTTTACCCAATTCTGCCTTACGCTTTCCTACAACTTGAACCAAAAACTCTTATCAAATGAGTGGGAAAGGGTTGGGTTGGTTGGTTTTTTTTGGTTTGTTTTTTTTTTTTTTTTTTACCACCCTTGTGAAACTGAATTTTCAGAGATGCTGATGTTGTACACGGATTCAGGTTCTTTAGCACAAAAAAAACCAAAATGAAACAAAACAAAAAACTCCCCCTTCCTTTTTTTCCCTTACAATACTCACTTTTTAGTGCTGAGGGCATTCACTTTGGACACTACAAAGTCAGTTATAAGTCTCTACTCCATGTGGTTCAAACCAGTAACAGGAATCTGGGTCCCAGCATCTTCGCCTCAGGGCTACGCTCTCTCATTCAAGCCAAAATTTATACCTCGGGCAGGAGAAATGTTTCATCTCCAAAATACCAAACCACGATGTTGCAGACTCCTGCTTTTTGTCATATCACCTGTTCCCAATACAGGGATTTTTGTGAAAGCTCCTGGGCAGCTCTAGCCCTCAAGGTTTTGAACTGGGGCATAGGTCACTCTTTGTTCTGCTAACATTTGATTTTCTTTAAACTTGTTTTTCCACATATGCACCAAAAAAAAAAAAAAACAAAAAAAAACCCAAAAAAAAAAACCAGAAAGCATAGATCACGCCTCGGTAAAATAATACAAGATCCTGTTCTCCACCACTTCTTACCCCATGGAAGGACTTTCTCCTCTTCAACAAGGTGCACAGACATGACCCAAACTTCCAGAGACGGAGCTGGACTGACCTTCAGCAGCACAAGGAACAGCATAAATGCCAATCTAACTACAAAGCCACTATCCACGGCATTACCATTTTCAATAAGAAAATAAATGTCTATGCTCACAAGCCCTGAGTAATAGCCCTTTTAAATAAAAATATTAGAAGAATATATCAGCTATAAGATATAATACCGGTGACTACTACCACAGGATGGGCATTTTTAACTTTCACTCTAAAATGACTGGATGATAAGAGAGTACAATATATATTTTGAATTCTGGGTGAGAACATCTTTTTAATATAAGTGTTTTATGAGGTAGTCATACATCATTTCTAACTAAAATGCTAAACAAAACACAATCCTTTTCTGAAACATTGATAATGATGGATTTTGGTTATTCTATTTTATTCCGTAAGATAATTTTTCAACCCAAACTTTTTTTTTATTGATGGCATGAGGAGGTCCCAGTACATCTTCTTTCATATCTGAGACAGTTCCATGAAAACTGTAAGCTAAAAATCAAGTGTCATTACAGAGAAAGAATTTTTGGATACACGATCATTTATTGAGATAGTCCCCCATGATGGGATTAAAGGAGATTAAAGGGACCAGGTATGTTTTGTTGATTGCTTTGGCACTTGAAAACCCCTCTGATCTCAGAGCAGGAGTTTTGTGGGTATTATAATAATAATAATGGGGATCTTGGAAGACGGGAGGTGGATAAGCAGAAGGGAACTAAATCCAATAATGTTTGTACTGTCACAAAGCCAGGAAGGTTTGGGATATGATTTAATCCTATGGAGCAGACCTACCCAACGCTCCTAAGCAAGAGATAAACAAATAAATATATGCAGTAAAAGAGAACCATATCCGCAAAGCGAAATCCCTCACCCTTCTCCAGGCAAAAATATTTTTTCCCTCTACTTCAAAACTCAACAATAATTTCATCGCGTGCGCTGAGCAAAAACCTCAACAAATTGCTGCCTCCTCCTCTTTATAGCCTCGCCGAAACACGACGTCTGAGGAATTGCCTGTGCTTTCTGTCTCTTGCCTTGTTGGCTTTCGTGTGTGCTACCAAAGCAGACTGTGTCAGTACCTACAAGGAACCAAAATATTTTAAGTACCAACTACTGCAAAAATATGAAACACCTTTTTTAGTACTTGGTTCAAACAGAGGGATAAAGCGGGAAGGAAAACGGCATTTCCCACTACTCCAGCGCTGAGGATGGCTGTTCACTGCGTCACTGCCTTTCCATATACCTTAGCGTATCTCCCACAAGACAATTCCTCCTGTAGTCTATCCAATTTAAAATTTAAAATAAATAAATTAAAAAAGAATTTTAACCTTTTTTAAAGACTGTATTTTTTTCAAAATTACCTCTCCTGAAACAGTAGATGTTAGAATAATAATTTACTGCAATTGCACTATTTTTAGAAGATGCAACTGCCATTTGAGCAGCATGGAAAGGCCAACTTCTTCCCCTCTCCTCCACTTGGAGACCTACCATCAGCCTCAGCCTCCTTTAAAGCAACCCACTGCTACCCCATGGATCTGCACGGGGATTACGTTCAGCTGAACCCCCCATGTCGCAGACTTACACTTGAGAAACAGATATAAACTAAATAACGTTTATAATGAGAGTCGAGCAAGCTCCATCATCGCAGCCAAAGGCTCTCTCTGCTGTTTAATAACGTTAAAAATAGTTGGATAGGAAGCACTGGAGCAGGGGACTATGACACATCTGCAGCAGAGACCCAGGGCCTGCTTTTATAGCAGTTTAATAAGAAAAAAAAAAAAAAACAAAAAAAAAAACCAGGGCTGTAGTTGTTCTTGTTTTGAGTTCTTACACTAACTACTTTGTCTATATACCTCCTGAAGCTTTTGGCTGTGGTGCATAAACAGAACAATAGCTCAGAAGAAGCCAGCAGTCCTGGTTACAATTAGTTGTGACTATTTTAACTACCTGTTGGGTTGTTGGAGATTTAAGAAGGACTGGCTGGTGAGAAGAGGGTTCTGGCAAAAACATCTCTGCCCAGTTAGGGAGACTTTTGGATTTTATTTTTTCTTTTTTACTTTAAAATCATGGTTTGGACAGGCTGTTTTAGAAAACAGACAGATACTCCTTCTCTCTACCCTTTTATGACTCTTAGATCTCCGAGGCAGTCCCTGCTCCTTATTTACACACAGCGGCCGGCACAACAGCATCCTGTCTCCGGCTGGCCTCGCAGAGCTCAGTCAGAACAGAAATAAAAACAATCTGAAGAACAAGTGAATCACAGACATCAGTGTGAGCTTTCCCTAAATGCTGGATGAAAAACCCCACGAAATCCACAGGGGAAAGTCTGAACCCATTAACAAAAAAAAAAAAAAATTAAGTAGGTATGTGAGAGAAGTTCCATTTAAAATAAAAGGCAGCAGAGACCAAACTGTAAGAGTGCAGGTTTTGCATGAGCTTTCAAGATTCACTGACCCAGGTTTCTTCTTTATGTTACGCAGAAAGCAAAAGATGAAATCGATGCCAACGGGAGCGGAGATGGGAGGGTGGGTGCTGTGGACAGGCTGGCCCCACAGAGGTGGGGAGAGGGCGCTTTGCGCTCGGGAAGAGGCTGCAGCACACTCAGAACTTCGCAGCACCAGGATGCAGCGACTCGGCTAATTGGGGAAGATAAAAGGCAGGTTTTTATGAGACAGACATCGTCATTACCAGAAATAAAGGATAAAAACTTGAGCAGCTACATCTCATTTTATCGCTGGGAAGTCTCTGAAGGAAAAAAGAATTATCGAAGTTTTTGATAGTTCCATTTAACCACAAGAAAACTATGTTAATGTAACCTTAAAGGTTTCACTAAAACCTACCAAATCAAGGCAATTCAGAGTTCAGGCCTCAGCTTCTTCCCTAACCCACCCGCAGTGCCCGGACCATGTGCTTGGGCACAGCATCATCTGTACAGGCAGATCACACTGCTGACTCCTGTAACCCCACCAGCAACACCCAGTACAGCCCTGCACGTCCAGGGAAAAAAAGTATCCCTTAGGGCTACACGTAAAATGGTCCTATGTTTTCTACACTTTTTTTTTTCCCTTCATTTCTTGTAATGAAAATATAAAAGCAATAAGCAGTTTCACCATAAACCGATCCAAAACAAAACTTCCCTCCCCAAAGCGCAGCCGTGGCTGGGTTAAAGCAGCACTGCCAGAGCACCCCAGACCAAAGAAAGCTTTCAGAACTTCTCAATTCCCCAAATTAAAACAGAAGCTGGACTGATTTCTTAAAACAAAAATAAAATTAAAAAAAAAAAAAACAAACCCACAAAAGTGCCTACAAAAACTCTGTCCCTGAACCTGCCAGGCTACGCCAGAGCCTGCACAGACAGTGAGAAGCAGGCACTTTAATGGCTAAGTTTAAAAAGCCCTGAAAGTCTGGGTTTCTAATGAAAATACTGACAGACCCTTAACCACACAGCAGCAGGAGCAGGCGCCACCATAATGACCATTTAAGCCCTCTTTTCTCAGAAAGGCTTGGCCCAGCAATGAGGGAGGAGTAAACAGGGCTGGTACCTTAATGACCTTTGAGCATTAGCAGATGGCCTTTTTACGAGCGCAGATTAGCAGAACAGGGGAGTTTTTAATGGCCGCTAACAGGTGCCAAGGCTGCTTTTCCCTCCCCAGCCAGTAAAGCACCAACTGACTTCGAATGGCAACCCTGATCCCGCTCTCTCCTTTATTTCCGTTTACACCCCAGCCTCTTCGACGACAGCAACATGTCCCACACCAACCTGACCACACCGTAGGTCACCAAAACCAAACCAGGGCACCTCACCTTCAGGCAATGGCGTCGTCAGATGGGTCACCGACGCGCTATCACAGCAAGAGGTGCAGCCGGTTCAGGGGTGAAAATCAAAATGGTTGCCCCCTTCTTTCTGGCACGAGGGAGCAGTAGGAAACTCCAGCAGCGGGTTTCAAAGCTGTTGAGGAGCAGGAGGGAGTCAAAGCAAAGCCAAGGCAGGGGTTTCCCCTCTCTCATTTACAACATCGCTGTGTTCACCTGTGACAACCGTCCTGACCCCTCCCCAGCCCACCTCTGTCACCAGACCCCCTTCTCCCACCCCTCTCCCTGGCTCTGCCCTGTTAAAGACACCGGGGCAGAGGAGGTGCTCAGTCCACATCTCATCAAATATTCCCTCGCTCAAGCCTTACCCTGGCCCGGGAACAACTCAGAGGCACACCAGAACACAGGGCAATTACTAAATTGGCTCCTCTGCATTTATCTCTGTGGGTGGGTAGAGAAAAGCCCTTGCAATTAATCTCAGATGCTGCCTGATGAGGCGTAACTGGGGGGTTATGAGCCTTTTCGGAGCCGCAGCGGCTGGGCTGAGACAGACCCTATCCCCAACTCAGGCGTGGGGGGTCACACGCGTGTGCGTTCCAGTAGGCACTGCACGCAAAACTGAGTATTTAGAGAAAAAAAACAGCAAGAGATGTTAGGCCATTACCCCTCAGGAAAACACACCTGCCCTGCCCATTGCTGCTGCAGCTCTCGGAGGCACTCAGGGGGCCTGCGCTCCTCGGCCTCCTGCTCGGTCAGCCACCCCCTCGCTGGGCCTGCGTTTGGGGCAGCCACCTCACTGGGCCTCCCACTACCGCCCTCCCGCTTCACCGGGCCTCTGCTATGGACGTTCCACCATCTTTGATTCCCAGCCATTGGACCACCCGCTCTCCCGGCCTCCGTTCTCTAGGATCACACTCTCTTGGCCTCCTGCTCTCTCAGCCTTCACTCTTTGAGCCCCGACTCTGGGCCTCTTAATCAACCACTGTGCCTTCCACAAACTGAGCCTTCACTCTCCTGTCTGTCACTACTGACCACCCATTCTCTCACCTGCATGCTCTGGCCCTCCCACCGTCTCACATTCCACCATCTCGACATCCCACACACTTGGCCTCTACTCTCTTGGCCTCCCAGTCTCTCAGCCTCCCACTTTCTTGACCTCCCACTGACTGGGCCTCTATTCTTTTAGTCTCCCACACTCTCAGCCTCTAATTTCTGGATGTCCCACTCTCACAGCCTCTTCCTCACTGGGCCTCTTACTCTGTCGTCCTCCCACTCAGTTTCCCTCTCTTGGCCTCCACTTTTTCAGGCTCCAACTCTCTGGGCTGCCAACTCAAAGGACTTCTGATCTCTTGGCCTCCCACTTTTCTCAGCCTCCCACTCACTGGGCCTCTACCCTATCAGCCTCCCACTCTCTGGCCTCTACTTTCTTGCCCTCCATCTCTTTCAGCCTCTATGCTCTTGGCCTCCCACTCCCTGGGTCTCCCACTATGGGCCTCTACTCTCTTGGCCTCTCAGTTTCTGGGCCTCCCACTCTTTTGGCCTCCCACTCACTGGGCCTCTACTCTCTTGGCCTCTCAGTTTCTGGGCCTCCCACTCTTTTGGCCTCCCATTCACTGGGCCTCTACTCTCTTTGGCCTCTCAGTTTCTGGGCCTCCCACTCTTTTGGCCTCCCACTCACTGGGCCTCTACTCTACTGGGCCCCAGCAGTATTAGGAAAAGAAAAGCCAGGAGCAATAAGGAAATTAAAAAGTTAAAATTTCAAAAAATGGCAACTATGGACTTCCAGCGAGTGCGTGCAGGACACTCATTGTAAGGGTGCAGGAGCAAACCGCAAGGAAGATCTGGGAAGCTCCAAGATGTGGGGAAGTTTCCCAGCAGAGCAGGGCAGAGGGAGCTGATGCAGCCTCTCATCCCACGTACAGGTGTTTATGTAAAGATGGAAAAAAAATATAAAATAAAATAAAATTCCCATGACCTACCAAGAGATGCGTTTGGAAGTCGGGCTATTGCTGAGTATGTGCCTGTGCTGGACGTGTCCACAGGGCCCCTTTCACCTGCACTCAGGACTCCTGCCATACTTGAATTGTGTGGCATTTTGGGGGAAAATACGATTTCCTGATGTTGTAGAAGTCCAGGGTCTGCAAAGGTGCTGGTTTAATCTGAAGAAAAGAAGAAAAGTATAATCAGAGCATCAAGAAACTTTGAGAAGTGTGTGTTGCTGAGCAAATGCTGAATGAAAAGTGAGTTTAAGGTAAGAGAAAGATGTGCAGGCCTGATGGCCTGGTGGCACCAAGCTTCAGAAGAAACAGGAGTAACCTAAATAGATACTAGACCTAGGTGTCTAGGCCCTCCCCAAAAGGGAGGATTAAGTCACTCGCTTGAAACTATATTGTCAAAACAGAAATCTGAGCTTCATGTGGCAGATGTGGGTACCCACACCCCCAAACAACCAGGTAAGTGAGAGCTCAGCTTGGTCAGGGCACCCAGGAAAGGGGCACGGGGTGGCACCCTGCTGAATCCCACGTTTGCGCAGGGGAGGACTGAGCATGTCACCAGGTTCTGGCAGGACAAGGGAGAAAAGCCTCGGAAGAGTGTTTTCTTCCCAGGAACACCGGGGCCAGAGGAGGAGCACGGCAAAGCAGCTGAGTCCGCGAACAAGATACAACCAGAACTCATTAACTCACCGCTGCGGTGCTGGCGGTGCCTCCAGGGAGACCACACAGAATCACAGAGCACCCCAGAGACTAATTGAACACGGTTAATTATTAGGTGGTGTAAGACATATTTGAATTTCTTTATTGTGTTCATGTTGTTTGTTGTAGTTATTTTTGGCTGGGGAAACGGTAACTTGCAGGATCTTTGAAAAGAGCCGTTTGGAAGGGACTCATGTCACTCGGGACTGGGGAGACACGTGGCTAAGCCACCTCGGTCCCCACCCCGAGCCCCTCTGCTGCCTGCCAGCATCAGATGGCAACCTGCCCCTGGTATATGCTTTTGCAAAAGGACGTCACAAAGTGAATGAGACCTGTGCCTCAACCGATGGGAGACAGATTTCTGCTAGAAACGACATTTGAAAAATAATTTGTTTCGTTAGTGAAAGTTGGCAGTAGGATCGCAGCCCTCCCAAATACCAGACTCTAACTACGGACTTAGAAGTCTAGGTTTTAGCTGGCCTAAGACTTTATGAGCTGGAAATCTGCTCAGAAGCATCACCGTCATAAACATGGATCGGTTTATGTTTTCGCACCAAGACCTGGTTGATGTTGTGGGTTCGCGCACAGGAGCTGAAGAGCAAGGCGCGATTTAGTGTAATGGTACAACCAGTGTAACCACATCAAAGGCGGCAGAGAGACACTCGTTTCCAGTGGAGGGTGCGTTCATGTGACTGCTGTTTGCCTGAGAGCGTGAGCTTACACAAACACTGAAATTTAAAGCAAAAGGGGGTGTCAATGAAGCAGACTGAAGCGCAGGGAAACGCTTGCGTGAGTCTTTGCGAAACCAACGCACAGAGGAGTTTTGTTCCAAACTACCTCAAATCTTTAAATGGTTTCTCCCGTGCGTTTTACCCACGTTTCAGCTCACCTGAATTGAGCTCTGAACACCGAGAGAGCTGCTAATTCCTAGCAGCCAAATTCATTTGCGGTGCAAGTCTCCAGACATTAGGGGTGTTATCCCCAGGGACAAATTTGGCCACCAGCCTTTGTGCTCAGCCCTGGTTTTGCAGGAATGGCTTCCTTGAGCTGCTGACTTGTGCCAGCCCTGAATTTTGGCCCTGTGTCTTTCTCTTTGTTCCGTGTATAGTTAAATAGACAAGATGAAAAAACCATGACTAATTAGACTGTTAAATTAAACTGCTTTAAATTTATTTTATGTGATGCATAAAGTTCATAAAAAGAGGTACCCAGAGTAGTATCAGTGACCTTTCTCCAGGCGCTGCAGTCCACCCGGATGCTTTTTTTGAACCAATTGGCTGAAAACTCCTGGATTTCTTAACACCTTTTATTCCCTCTCTGCCACTTTCAAACCTGAAGGATTTATTTTTATCAGTCCCTCACCCACATAATGACTTTAAAATTCCTTAGGTTCATACCTTAAAATATAGCTGGGAATTAGAAGTAATGCCAATTAACAAGTCAAGGCTCAAAGGCACTGATGGAGTTAGCTTGCACTTCTCCCTGGAAAACTGTCATAAGTATATATAAGAACGTGCACACCTCAGGATTTCTGATTTCTGTTCAAAAGCGCCTTCTCCGTTATATTTGCAGCCTCGCCGCCACCACGCTGCCTACGGACTAGACAGCCCTGAGCCAAAAGGGGTAGCAGCAAACCTGCGCTGCCCCACAGGTGTCTCCTCGGGCGGTTGCCTCTCTCCAAGCTCCGGACTTGCGGCAGATCCCAGCACCTCCGTTTGGATGGGCTTGGCTGGCACTCCTGCGTTTGGACCTGCGGGTCTGTCCTTGCCACACCAAAAAGGCAGTTGATACGCTCCAGGCATCAGCTGATTTCTGGATCTGAAAACCTGGAATTTCAAGACGGACAAAACCCCCTTATTTGATATACAGATGTTCCTCCCACTCCCGTTTACCAGGCACACAGATAAAAGGTGATTTGGTTAGACCTCGTGAGCCCCCGCTCCAGGATTTGGCACATTAACGAGGCCAGAGTTTAGTTCCCAGGTCTGGCAGTGGCTTCGGGCAAGTTATTTCACTTCCCCCAATTCAGTTTCTTCCTCAGTGGCAAAGTCGCGCTTGCAATACAAAACAGTATGTTTTCTTTTCCCTACAGCCGTGGAGCTCTCTTAGTTTTCCTGGAAACGCTGCTTTTGCCCCTCAGGATCCCTCCTGGGGTGGGGTGGGGGTGGCTGCAGAGACACAGGCAGCATCCAGGCACCTGAGGAGAGGGGCTCGCTTGGGAAATTTGGCAAGGGAACAAGTTTTTTCTTTTGTTACCGAGAGGTCCTTGCATCCTCTTACTACTACCACCAATTACGCTGTTAAACTGCCTGACCCTATTTCAAACTTGGTTAGGAGTGATATTAGTTATTCATCTCCCAGTTCCAGGTTCAGGCTTTCTTCCCGTACGTTGTCACCGTCCCATGAGTGCCAGCGGCCAACCGAGTCCAGGCCACATTCTGTCTGCACGCACCTCCTGCGAGAGCTGCTGGTAGCAGAGTTTGGCCCTCTCTGATCCCAGCCCTGAAGGGAAACGGCCGTGAAACCTCCTCGTGCCCTCCGAGACCAAGCGCTGGGCAGAACAGGGCTGTGCCCTCATGGCACCGGGACAAGGCGCTTTATCTTTCCATGCCTGAGGAAGACAACTGGGGAGGGTACATGGCTTTTAGAAGCTAAAAATTGGGCTCCTGCTGATGCTGCGCTTCTTTACATTGAACTCCTTTATTTGGGAAGGATGCGTTTGCAGCAAAGGTGTGAATATCGCTCCCTTCGCAGCTAATCCTGACACGCCAGCGGCCCACAAGCACACTGTATTGCTAAGCAACACTTGGCAGAATCCATGCCAGGTTGTGTCGGTCCCTTTTGATGTTTCACAGAAGCATTGTCATTTCCATCTCTGGCATTGTTTCCAGCATTTTGGGTGTCAGTGTTCCTGAAAACCATCACAGAAAGGATGTTTATTGAACTGTCAGAGGGTGAATGATTGACATTAGGCACAAGTACTTTTCATGTTCAGGTTTTGGCATGCCACAATTGGATTATTTCCTGATAAATGCCATCCAATTCTACCAGATGGACCACTGAGAGATATGCCAACCTGTGTGAGAAATGGAGTAGATGCTCAGTGCCACTTATTGGTAGATGTGTGCTTCTCCAGTCTATCCTTTTGTGTAGCTGCAGGGTATTTTACTGAGGCAGTGACTTCTGTGATGCTCGTAATTAGAAGAGCAAAGCAGTTTTCGGTGGGGAGAAGGGTAGATTTCGATGCCCAAATTTGATTTCATTCACCTTAGTGTGGAAGTGCGATACCTGTTCCTTGCCTCTTAGATTTAACGTGTTCTCTGTGCCTTGAGCATTAAAAAGCCATGAATTTTGAAAGTCAGGTATTTCTCATATATAGATCATTTCAATAAACCAATCCTCTGCCTTCTCGTTCATCTTTTCCTAACGGCTCATTTACAGATCCAAACGCAATACAAGGATTGCGGGGCAGGTAAAACGTCTGAGAGCAACTGCATTGTACATAACATCCACAGTTTATTAAACAACCGAATTCACTTCGTGGACACTCAGCTGGCGAGCGGGCGGTTATCTGCGGTCTGAGGATGAAGGAGAGGCAAGTGGCAACACAAGGGGAAGATGCAACCCAGGGATGGATGTCAGCGAAGGGGGGGTTATGTTGCCGCTGTTAAATTGCCCCTGCAGGTATTGAGGGTGTGTGGGGAAAAGGGATGAAGTAGGAAGAGCTTTTTGATCAGCACAGGTGCCTATGCTGAGCAGAGAGGTGAAGGCAGGAACCATCTCGCACATCCCCCCACAGGCACTGGGTGAGGAATCGCCACAGGGCACAGGAGCTTCGCTTTAGTTTTGTTTGGCTTTGCTGGGTATCGAGGGGGAGGGAGTTGCCTTTTCCTGTTTGCTAGGGAAAGAATGGAGGAAACCCTCTAATTCTGGAGAATGGAAAGTTGCAGATCTGTGAAAACAGATTTTTTTTTTCTGTCTGAACCAGAGACACCAGCGAGACAAAAGAAACATTAAGTTATCTATTCCTGTAGTCCTTGGCACTTTAATATATACATAAAAAGCAGGGCCTTTGTACTGTACCTAATAAGCAGAAGTGAATAATGTGGTATAATTAGCTTCCCTTTCTCAGCCCGCTCTCTCAGATAGCTCAACACACTTCTCACAACAGCACGGTACAAGTGGCGACTGGTGCCTACATCTTAGATTTACCATCACTTCATTGTTCTGCGCTAACACATTTTTCATCTTTGCCATTACGAGGGCCGCTCTCCGCCGTACTTAGTTCTGCATTTCAGCCGTTGCCTTCGTCACTGCCAGCGAAAAGGAAACGTAGCTCAAGCAGAGGCTGCGGGGTG
Source organism: Chlamydotis macqueenii (assembly GCF_036417535.1). NCBI lineage: Eukaryota > Metazoa > Chordata > Aves > Otidiformes > Otididae > Chlamydotis > Chlamydotis macqueenii. The sequence continues at coordinate 123,910,304 of NC_141558.1, read as the reverse complement.
CAGAGGCTGTTGTTGCACCATCCCCTCTCCAGAGACCTGCGGTCGAACTCTTGGGTGCACACATGCACAGGCACGCACGCGCACACAACACCCCTAAAAATGCACCTGGTTGACAGGCCAGCCCTGCGATCACCTAAAAATAACAAGCAGAAAAACGTACAGTCCTTTCTGGATGGCCTTGGTTAACCAAGGCCTTGATCTCGCAACGGTTTCTGCCCAATTTTCTGGGTCTCGCCAGGGCTCCGGGATCTCCGAGCTGCCGATTTCCAAAGTTCACAAAACACTGAGAAAAATAAATGTATACAAAATAATGTAGCTCTATGCAATCTCTCGCTATTCCAGACAAAAACTCGGAATAACAGCTTTTTTTTTGTTTTGCTGTCCTCACAAGAGGCAAACTGATTATGCACGACTTTCAAATCCAGACAGATCAAAAAAAACCCGCTACCAAAAAAACCACCCTGTAAAATGACGTTGCTGGGGCTACTTCCCAGAAAGAAACTACAATTTTTATTGCAGATTTGTTAGTAAGCTTATAAATCAATTCAAAAGCAACCCTGTTTAAAAACCTGTTATGCAGAGACGCAGTAAAATGAAACGCTCGCAGGTAATACCGCTGGTCTTGAGAACTTCAGAATTTCCTTAAAGTAATAACTTTAATTCAGTTCTTTCTGGCATAAACTTTTTCATCCCATTATGTCAAAAACTGTATTATCCATCCATTTGTCTGTCAGAACGATTCCCCCTGGGCCCATATACCACCGGTTCTTCTATTCTAAACCTCCCCATTACATCCTGCTATCAAGAGTCACAATTTTCAGCGCAAGTCTCTTGTGACTTTTGACAATGTTTTACAGTGAACTAGACCAGGAAGCTCAGAGTTAAAGGAAATCTTCCATTCTTGCAATGAATATGTAATAGGCATTACGCTGTGCAGTATACCAAAAATGTAAGGTTCATTAAGTCTTTCAAAGGCAAGAACTTCCATGGAGCTTTGAATGAACCTGTCTTTGCGATGGCATTAGCAAATGATATTTTGGGGCAGGAGATATTAATACCACGCATTAAGGAACAAATTTGTTTAAATGCTCTATGGCTATGCGTGGATGCAGATGATTCAGGAATAAATAAAAAGTGAATAGTCGTTCCAACTTTATATGTAAATTGTCCTCGGCTTATATACCTAAGAATGCTCTTTACTACTAAATTCCTTCATATTAACAAGCAGGAGTGTAACTAATATATAAAATAAAGTCATTCTCTTTAATGAGAATGCTAAATATTTTAAAGAAATGCACAGCTATGAAATATTGTCAAGGGCATTTTTATACTTAAGTTTAAGAACACTTATGACTTAACTGTTGAATAATTTAACACATTCAGCCTTGAAGTACTATTTATGTATGTTTTTTAATGTTCATACTTATGTTGGCTTTTCTTTGCTCAGGATTTAGGACCTTTGATTTCTGTTTATAAAATTTACATCTTTAATCTCCCAGCTCTGTGCATTTCCCCGTTTGACTCCTGCAACAATATAGGCAAAAACCGCTGAGAGGAAAAAAGGAGCTAAAAGCCTCGCGCAGCTTGGAACGGGGACTGCGTGCATTTTAGCAAACATAAGGACAGATTTTAAGGAAATAAGCTCCAAGTAGAAAACCTTGATAAACATGAGCCACCTGTACAGCTCAAACAGAGGATTTGCAAATGAGCTGATGAGCTTTCTCCGAGAGGCGAAGAAAGCCCCACGAAGGTCCCGATGCCGTGGGAACCCCGACATAGGTCCTTTCGGGGAGCCCCATGCCCGGGCACGCCTGTGCTGGGGGGCGAGGGGGAAATTCCCTGTGTGACACCTGCGTGGGTGGTGGGACACAGCTGGGGCTGGGGAGGGGGAACGCCACCCGGTGCTCCTTACCCCTCGCGGGCACCCGGGGTCTGCCCCGGCACAGACCCACCTCCACGTGTGCTAGGGCAGGACCAACGCTCCCGAGAGCGCTTTGCAAACGTCGGCTTGATGGCAAACCTACCTTCACACCCCAAAATGTTCAGGGTCGTTTGGCAGATCACCACAGGCAAAAGTTTTGCCAAGTGAGGAAACAGAAGCCAAATTCTTCCTGCGATCGCGATATTGCACGGAATTCGCTCTGCGCTAAACAAAAACATCGAAACTGTTTACAGCGTATCTTGTCACCTTTCATTACAGTCTTTCGCAATATGCTGATGTTTCGTGACACAGCAGATGTAACATGACATGTCATACGCCGAGCAGCGACTTTCAGGAATTTCCAAGACACATTTCTTTCAAAAAGCATCATCTCGACCAGACAGTTGGGCCACGAGCACATTTAAAACCAAGGCTAAAAAAGCCGGGCTGAGACGCAAAGAGCATCGCACGCGGAATATTCGGGCTGACTTCTCGCCTGTATTTTATGCGCTACGAGCCATAGGCAGGGAGATGGACAGATCATCTAGCACGATGAATGAGCTGCTGCCAAGCCGATGTTACTGTATAACTACAGGCCCCTCAGTACCCATTCTGCCTCTGATAGTCATCACTTGCCAGTGTCCAAATGGATTATATCTATCTGGCATGTTTATGGTACGAAGGAAGATGAATCTGAATATCTGTGAACCTTGGGCTCACAGGATGATGCATTTGGAAGGAAAAGCAAGTTTTTCAAGGGCAAAAAAAAAAAGTTAGTAGGGTTTTATCAAAGGGAATTAACCTAACACCTCCTCGCATCAGGCTGCACTACCACACATTAAGAGATCACTTAGCCAGGGAGACAGGAGGAGAGCGTGAGGATTAAGAGTAAGAACTGCCACATATTTTAGCGCAGGGACATCTTTCAAGCTGGAAATTGTACACAGTGGTCACTGGCACGCCAAGCCGAGTAATTTATTTAGTGCTGCTGTTTATTCAGACAAGTAGATTGGCAGGAGCAGTCGCAGGGACCTGGTCCTGTGGGGTTCATGAAGCTGGATCGCGGCTGAGCAGGACGCTCTTAAAGGAGGAAAACTGGGGGTCCCAGCCTGCCCTGCAAGGGACACCCCACTGGATCTTCCCTCTGAGCAAAAGCAGCTGCTGGGGCACATCAGCCTTCGCTGGTGAGCGGCTGCTTTCTAGGTTGTGGGCACTACTTGCCTGGGAGAGGCAAAACGGAGAAGCGTGGAGAGCTGGAAGGACCGTGGGATACAGAACGATGCAGGATGAAGAGGAGAAAACTGCTCCCTTGCTGTGCTGGACCAGATCCTCTGGCAGTGACGATGGGATCTCAGTTCTGAGCCCATTTGCACCGACTCAGCATCACTGAAATGTAAGTATTGCCCCCACTGGGGTCTTTAACTCAGCGGTGCTGTCAGCACGGTCTGTGCATCCCAGGAAGGAGATACCTAATTTGCTCAGAATAACCGCTTGCACTCTGCCTTCGCTTTCCAACAGACCTGAACGAGGAGGCAATTTTGTTCCACAAAAGCAACATTAAATGAAAATATGTAAATAAAGAGAGAACTGGAGAGAGAAAACACTCATCGTCTTCCTTAAACTAAGCCACTCGGCGCACGTCCTTGGGATAGCGGCAAAGGGATCCAGAAATCTCAATGGGGAGTCAAAGTTTACGAGAGGAATTCAAGACGAAACGAATGCTGCAGCTGTGCTACACAAACTCCCAACCTTCCCAGGCCTCACTCATTTTAAAAACACCAAAAACCTCTGGATCTCATAGCTTCAAGGACCTCTTTTCCAACAGTGCCTCCTGTAAAGCTTTATTTCCTTTTGAAGTCTGTTTTCTATTTCACTCTATTTTTTTTTTTGTTGTTTTGCTAAGAATATATTCAGGTAGGAACTGGCCTTTACATCCACAGACGGCCGTGGCTATCAGTCAATCTATCAGTAAACTGCTCGTGAAGTTCACTAGACAAAGGGTTAGCACAGCTAGTACCACAATAATGTAGAAACAGAAATATTACAAAGTAAAGGCTTATAAAATAATAAAAATTCTACTTAGTTCAGATACCTCCCAGTGCCTTTGGCAAAATACCTTAAGCATTCCACATAAGGCGGGCATTGTCTTTATAAGATGGCACCTCATAAAATGGTATTAAATATCACCAACGGGGCTTCATATTTCATCCGGCAGGGTTTAGGCCAGACATGTTCTATATCACACATTATTAGAATGACATCTGCTTTGCAAGTTGTGTACCCAGGAGCATACCTTGATAACTCATTTCAGCACTCATTCTCGAGGCTTCCGTGGCTTCGTAATACCTAATATGTTTAACTCATTTTGAACAGAAGTCGAAAGCCTGTCGTGGCCCTCTGGCCAAAACTGTAGCTGTCAGGCAACGGAGCCAGCTATCAAACATTACTCATTTATCATTAGCGGTGATGCAGCTGTACAGAGAAATGTACCCACTGAAGTGAAGGGCTGTCAATTGTTCCCTGTATAATACTCCTCTTCTCAACAGGGCATTTCTCCGCGGATGTATAGCTCGTGCACTTCGCTACTTCCCCATAGCGCGGGATTTATGGTAGCGAGGAAACGGGGAACGTATTTTCATTTAAATGGGTCTGCCACGAGATGAATAAAGCAATCATCAATAGAATCTATAAGCGGAGAGATAGGCGACGCGCTGTTTATAAACACTGTGCGCAAGCATGTATATGTATAAGCATGTGTGTGCATGTGTGCACATCTACACATGCGGTGTTCCTAAATAAACTCTCTGGATCGGTATCGGTATTTAAAAACTGGCGCATGTTCAGCACGAAAGGCTTCCTCCTTGCTCACCATTTCCATAAGACAAACCGGAATGTGCAATTTCGGCTTCGAATTTCCCTGTCTATTCTGCTAACAAAACTCCAGCACACGCTACCGTGAACTTTGCTATCCTCAACTCTGCTCCCTAGGGAGGAAAACAGCCAGATTAAATCTATAGGAGAGATCTCCTGACTGCAGACACTGCTGCCTTTATTCACAAAGGCAAAGCACAGCCATGGTCTGGGAAAGCACCACAGTTAAGATCGTATCTTCAGGCTCCTTTGAACCACGGCTGCATGCAAATATTTGTACACAGGCATTATGAAGAAAGTGTGGCACAAGTCCCTGAATTTTTATTTGTCTCCGTACAAGCGAGATACAGAGGAGCGAGACAGACTCCAGTGGCAAAGAGCGGAGCGCTGGCTTCCACATCTGTCTTTCCGCTCACCCAGTGGGGTTTCTCCTCTTGGAGCCCACAAAGGCCAATGGGAATTTGCTCATCACTTTCAAGGCATTCACACGACTACAAAAATGTCAAAAGTGGGTACTTAAAATGAGGAATCCAAATCCATCTCCAGCGAACAACTGGAACATACCTGTTTCTCTCATATTAAATTCTGATCCTGGTCCACCTATGCCCAAGTTTCTGGAAAATTAAGATGGTCATGATGCTCCCTGCCTAGGAAATGGTTTCAGCTCCTCAAGCGAGGAGCAACTATAACCATCGCTCTTCTGAGTTGTGTATGAAGGCCAACGTGACTTTGAGCAGATGTTACACAAACCCTTAACTTTATACCCAAATTGCTGGCCATCCCAGATTCACCCCAAACAAGTTTGCTGGAAAATCACGTGAACTTTCTCCAGAGAACTTCAGGAAAGCTTTTTGTCCAACATGGTGCAACTAAGAGACTGCCACAAAACCATGGTCAGAGCGACCTTTTTTTTTTCCCCCTCCTTTTGGTCTTGTGTGAAGTATCCATGAATTCTACCACAGATAATGCCACGTTGTTAACAGAACAGCAACTAAATAACTTTATGTGTGTTATTACGTATTTCTGGAACACTTCCACTGCCGGTACAGAAACCCAGTGACCAAAACACAGCTGCGCTTCAGTTCTGTCCCATGTTTAAACACAGTTGCTAGCACCAACATGGTTCTCATCCATAACAAGATGAGTAATAGGAAAAAGGAGGAAGAACGCAGCCCTGCAAGTTGCAAACATGGGACTGCTTCTGGGGAAAAGCTCCTCTCCATCAGCAGCAGACATAGGCAAACTTGGAGTTGCCTGCGGCAGCAGAGTCTTGAAGGGACGCCACTGAGAAGTGGAGTGGAAGTCCTACAGCCTGCTTTGTGTACGCTGAGGATCTTCTTTTTCCTCCTCTTCCCACTTTTGAACACTACTTGCATGCCATGGCGTAGGGTCTACGCACCATCTATCCCTTCCCTTCTGAATACTTTAGGAATACCAGTGCATTTTGTGCCTAGCTGAAAACAACTGCAGCAGAAAGGAAGATGATGAATGACAAAGTTTTCCTGGCAGATGTAGGCTATAAAAAAAGATAATGACGTGGTAAAACAAGTCCAACCAATGGAGCTTGCCAGAAACGCCGTGAAAAGGGCTTCCAGTGTAAAAACGACACCACCAAATTCATAAAATCAAAAAAAAAAAAACCAAACCCTGAAGGCTAGCAAGCAAGCAGCAACTTGGGGCACAGTGGGATCCTAAGGAAAGAGGAAACATCCACCTTTGCTGGTGTGATCTCCCTCCTTCACAGCCTGTGGTCTTCCAGGGAAAGGAACCAGTACGTCACTGGCACGGTGCGGAACCGAAGAGCAGTTCTGTGGGATTCGGGCAGTTGCTCACCGCGCTCCACGGAGCAGGACCATAGCTGCCAAGGCTCCCTCTCTGACCTGACCTGATCTTATCTGCGCTTCCAGCGAAAGAGCCCGATGCTCTCATGTTACCGTGAGTCTGCACCTACCACTTCAGCCTTCGATAGACTTAAGCAACGTTTGCATTCATTCATTAATTTCCTTATTTAATCAGGGTATGGGTGGAAGAGCACTGTGAGGAGGTGGTGAATGGTGATTTGTTTAGCTGCATTTTATTTCTCAAACAGCAAAACTCATCCTTTGAACATGGGCCCCTCCTTTCTTTTTTTTTTTTTTTTTTTCAGCCAAACCCTGGACAGAATCCATCTTTCCAAGTCAGAAGGGATATACATGACTGCGTAAAATCCCAGGAGCCTCTCCTCAAAATAGCCACAGGGGTTTGCAAACAAGTCACACGAAACACCCTCTTTACCCGTTCCCCCAGGGCTGAGCGAGCTCCCTCTGCGACACTCCCAGCTGCTTTGTGCTCAGAGGGTAGCAAGGCCTGAGCGCAGGCTTTTAAAAACATATTACAAGCAGACCGTGCAGGAAAATTCTTGACTTCTTAAACATCCTTCTTGTAATATTACATGCTAGGAGAAATTACGGGTTCAGTTATGACTACCAAGTGAAGCAGGGGCTGTATCTTGGTGCCTGACGTTGTCCTCTCGGTCACTTTTCCCACCATGCTGTAAGCGCCAGTGTGCTACAAACCAGCGTGAGCGCGCGGCTCTGCTCATCGTCTGTGTGCGCTCTGACTCAAGTGCGATAAAACCAGTGTCTGGACAGGGAAGGGCTGACCTCAAACTGCTTTGGGTGACTAAAATGAACTGGATCTTATTTTTGCACCACGAATTTTTAGGGTTACTTTACTTCCTATAGGAGTCTCATCCTTCCTACTGTTGTTGTAGCTCCCTGAAACCCCACTGCACCCCATCCGTTCCCTAACTCAGGTGTCTTCTTCTCTTTAGACTGCTCAGTAACACCTGCCTCCATTCCCGGCTGTACCACCCCCACTTCCCCTCATTAGATCTCCTCAAAAACCCTGCATCACTGCTGACATGCCGCAGGAGGGAAAGCATTTAGTATCTTCGGGTGGAGACGCTGGGAAACCGGTAACAATAACCGTTTGGTAGCCAACAGCCTTGGGGACCAGCCGGGAAGTGGCCAAGCAGAGGGGCAGCAGGAGGGCTGGGGACCACGCTGTGCTCAGGCTGTTGCACGTCTGCAGAAACCGTCTTCCGCACTGAGTTTCTGTGTGAACCTCACTGTCTGCTGAGCGGGGTCAGTGTTCGTTTAAAACATGCCTCAGTGCACCGTTGTTTCCCACAGCTCTTCGAGGTTTGCGTTATGATACAGTTGGTGAGTCATGCACAGATTAGTCATGGAGGAGATTTATTCTTGTCTACAGAAAGTCCGGCATGAGTAAAGACAATGTGAGTTTGGCACCAGCTCGTTTCGGTTCTGGCCGGTGCCAAAGGTGAGTTATGTCTCATACCCAGGTGTGCAGCTCAGACTGGTGAGGCAGACAGGGCCACACGCTCAGTTTAACGCCTTTCTGCCGAGACCAAAACTTCAGCAGCGACAATGCAGGCAGCACAGAACGGGACCAGCTCATCTCACAAAATCCTCTACGGGCCAGATGCTACAGAGACTTCCACTGGTTATTAATCTTCACCAGACCAAGCCACTGGTGTGTGAAAAGCTCCAAGTCTTAGTGAATCATAGAATGCTTTGGGTGGGAAGAGACCTTTAAAGGCCATCCAGTCCAACCCCCCTGCTAGGAGCAGGGACATCTCCAACCAGATCAGGTTGCTCAGAGCCTCATCCAACCTGGCCTTGAATGTTTCCAGGGATGGGGCATCCACCACCTCTCTGGGCAACCCATTCCAGTGTTCTACCACCCTCAGTGTAAAAAATTTTTTCCTAATATCTAATCTAAATCCTCCAAGTCTTTTACCAAAGCCTACTAATAAGTTGGAAGAGATCTTGGCTTTGTTGAGGCTTGTAGCAAAACACTCATCTGAGGCTCAGGTTCAGGCTCCACAGTGATAAAATTATGCAGGAATCTACTTCCCCTATGTAACTACCAATCTCACAGCACCAACTCTCTAAATTATTCTTCAAAGTTTTTTAACTGCAAAACCAGCTTTTTTTTTTTTTTTTTTTTTTTTTCATTTCACGGGGACAATATGATCTCCAGCAAAACCAACACATTTCTGACAGAGAAACTATCTGGTGCTCAGCTGCCATAAAGTTAATGTTCAGCTAATTTTAATGTGATGAGTTTACACAGTAAGTGTAAAATCCTACCTGCCGATTGCAGCAGTAGTCACAGGTCTGCAGGACACTTCGTCAGAACTTGGGCTTCTGAAATGAGAAAATATTTCCATTCATATTTTAAAATTCCATTCATTAACAGGTGTATACGGTTTGACTTCTTCAAAGTCTGCTGCAGACACAGCCTAATAAATCTCCACGACACCTCACTGCATCTCCATTTTATAGATGTGGTGATTCGAATATATCCAAGTGAAATGACTTGCCCAAGGCTAATGAAGGAATCAATGTCAGAGACAGGATTAAAAGTAGAAAAATTCCTGGCCCCCAGTCTCATAACCTAGCTGTGGTCCGCATTTCACTCATATGAAAACAGGAAAGGGAAACACATCTATTTTGAATATAGAGAAAAGTAGTTCACAGCAGATAGGCAGCTTGATGTTTTAAAATTGCTTTACTTTGTCATAAAATATCAATAATACGCAGGATGTGGTTCTTGTCTAAGACTAAAGCAAGGTGTGAACAGCACAAAACGTGTCCCTGGTAGCTTTTAGAGCAGTGGAGGTTGCACTAAGAGAATAAAATAAGCTGAGTCTTAGAGATGTCTCTCCTGCCCTGTTCCTTAAAACCAATTTCCTCCCGTGTGCCACACAGTTGGTAAAAGCTGCTTTGCAGCTGATGAATACCTGTTTGGTAATGAATTCATAGTGAGACACCTATTGTCGCATCTCAGAGGCAGAACAAGGCGTCTGCAATGCCCATTTCTCAAAAACGCAGGGAGCGTCCGCTCACATTTTTTGGTGGGTCTACCCACTTCTTCCTCAGATGCTACCACAGAGCTAGGCAGCATCTTCTCTGTCGCCAAAACCTAACGGGAAGACAATGCACCTGTCTAGCTGTGTAGAAGAATAATTTAAAAAAAAAAAAAAGAAGATACAGTTGTGTCATTAAATATTGATGAATAAGATTCATTGACTGAGTTGGAGACAGTAGGACATAGCTTGAAATAAAACCCCATGAGGGCCACACCCCCTAGTATGCCCAGGGCCATCCCTTTAAAGGTAGGACAATTATAATTAATTGAGCAATCTGACAGAAAGCATACATCCATACGCCGGAGCAGAGAGTGACACTGTGCACAGAGCCATCCAGGCCACTCGAAGGGTTAATACTGGTTCACCAGACCAAGGACAGTAAATTCTGCCTGTGGCTACCACCAGTCTATTGTATTATTATTGCAGGCTTTAGAACCAGCTTTTAATTTTAACTCTTGCCAGCCCTCTCTACGATCTTCTCTTTAAATAATTGGCATTGAGTAAAATTGCATGAAATCTTCCTAGTCATACCTTTCAATCATTTCTTTTCACTTTCACAGTCTACAATACTGTACAGAAAAAAAAAAATAATCCAAAGGACTGGGCCTCCTTTACCTACCACTTTTAACTCTTAAAGACCACAAATGCTGCCACTTTCATTTCGTTGTGATCAATCCCCACTATTTGCTGCAAGGATCACTGAAGAATCCCATCTACCACTCACCGGAAACCATGCCGTGAGTATTCAGAGTTTTGGCAAACACAGGGATGGAATATAGATTGTCCTGTACCCCTTTCAGTCTTCCAGGTATCTGCGTTCATTCACCTAACTGGATATTCAGGATGACGTACTGGGAATTGTTCACGTCCGTAAGAGCTGAAAAATCAAGCACACAGGAACCATTGGTTACCTACAATGCAAAAATCTCGTTGTAGATAACATTGTCCGCTGAGCGCATCGTCAGCCCATCGGCAGGGTAAAGAGAAACAACCAGTGGAGAACAGATTTTGTAAAGGAATGGGGTGGACAGCAGAGGGCTGACTCTGTGACCCAGGAGGTCCTTTCCAATCCTGTATTTCTACCTTCATCTCTTCCCCTTGAAGTTGATGGGAGACATCTCCACCGACTTCAAAGGGCTTTTATCAGGCCCCAGTTTCATTTCTTTTCAATATATAGATGCAAGAGTAATGTCACGCATGATTTTCAAGAGACGTGCTAATATACAATCAGTGCTGGGAGCAGCAGCATGAACCCAAGTAGATAAATTGCTCATCCCAAAATGCTGAACGTGCCAAGATCTGAAAAATATATCTTCTTGTATCTAAAGTGCAGATTAAGTCCAGCGGTGTCACAATTGAATTTCCAGTCATCATTGGCCATAATCAATTATGACAAATAAATTGTCCCGTTATCTATTTGCACCTTTTGCGACCGATGGGGACAAGGTGAACAAGTGCTTTTGAGCTGGAGACCGGCTCACCATGAGGCTGGTCTGCGTTTCCAGCAAGAGGAAGGAGTGTCCCAGCATCAGTATCCCAGCATAAAACCTGTAGCTTCGTATGGAAGATTATTTAATATATATGGGACAACACTCATTAGAGAGACGAGTCACAAAATGCTCTGGAAAGAAGTGTAGAAGCCTCATATTGATGGTCGCAGAAACAAGGAATGAGAAGGTAGAACTGGGCAGCTGTATAATTACACAGTGTTTTCTTCTCCTGTCTTTTTTGCCTTTTTTTTTTTTTTTTTTAACTGAGCAGGCATTCAGCCTGCTCTGTAAAGTCACTCCAATATGTTATCTAATGGCTTCGTCTTTACTTGTGAGATTCCCCATCTGTGGCCAGACTGTGCCACCGCCTCGTTCAGCTGAGCAAGAGAACAACATTCGTTCTCTCGCTCACATCTTAGGAGACAGGTCTTGCTCCAGAGCAACAGAAAAATGAGCTGCTCCTTAGTCAGGTCTGAACCTTTGCACTTCAGCCACCTTTTGATGAAACTTTCCTCTGGATTTCAACGCTCCTTTTAATAGCCGGACAATCTGCTCGCTCGCTCTGGCTCCATCCCTTTTTTTTTGTCCTTTACGCTGGTATCATTCTGATCTACCTGGTAGCCTCACATTTTCCACTCGAGCCTTCAGCATCAGCCTTGTTTTCAAAGCCAAACAACACAAGCAATGATTCCTAATCCGTAGCTGCTTTGGAAGGATGGATGTTCAGACGTAATCAGTCTGTTTTGCTATCTTTTCACCTGCTATACAGCTGCTCCTGCTGTTTGGATGCTTCTTTACTCTCCTTTTCAATCTCTTTTCTCCTCACAGTTTACTGTAAAACTTTAAGTCATTTACAAAACTTGGAAACCGGTGTCACATCCAGTTTTGTTCTCCTAAAGCACTCCAACAGGAGTCAGTTCCTCCTGTTGAGGTCATGGTGCCTCTAATGAGGATGCTCCACGGAAGGATCCGGCCACTTGAGGCCACTGGTAGAGCCACTTACTTCAACTCCTCAGCTGCTGTGGGTGTTTCCCATGACCAGGACAGAGAAATGACACCACACCACGAGAAAAGAGATAGTCAAGATGCTGAAGAAACCTCGACACGAATTCAGAAGTCTGCGTGCTTTACGGCTGTATCTGGATCTCTGTATAACATAGCATACTCAAAAGGCGTAGCCGTGCCGAAACCTGTTGTGTCTCCCATCCTGTGGGTATCGTCTCCATAGAAATGATGGGGAAAGCATGGGGAAACAGAAGGGAGAGAGCGTAGGACACAGCTCAGTTTCTCCCCATTAAGTAGGAGGAACGCATCTAGGAGGAGCAGACTCAGGAATGGGGAATCAGCACAGATTCAGCTCCTCATTGAAAGGCGATTGTAAGATGGTTTAATCGGTTGATTTTTACTCCATTCAAGTGCCAGCTTCAAGTTATGGGTATTAAAGGCCCATGGCCAGAAACAGAGCCGTTGGCCTGGTCTTGCTGTGGCCTCAGTAATGACGTGTGAACAAAACAGCTCATTTTGAGGATAAGAGCTTGGTCCTTGCTCCACCGCCATGCTCTGCAGGCATCTACTAGCAATGCCAAGAGGCCCTTGCGTGCCTCAAAATGAGTGATGCGAGGACACCGGCAAATGCGGCAGACAACTCGTGCATGTTGCAACATTCAACACCCAAAGCAGAAGGGCCTCATGTGAGGACCAACGGAGGAAGGCCCTCATGTTCCCAAGGCAGCCTAGATCCACAGGTGGCAGAGGTGTGACAGAGTCAGATCAAAGCGCGGTTCCCAAGCAGCCTGTGTTTGGGTGCCCACCAGTTCATACAGACCTGCAGAATTGCTCCGGTTGACTTCATTATTATCTCATCAGCGGCCACGTGTCACAGAGGAAAACACTCACGGTTTGCTTTAATTTACAAGTGTCATCTCCTACGAGTGGAAAGAGGAGCTTGAGAACGGCAAAGCTGAACTGATTTGTTCTGGCACCTGTATTGCAACGTGGCAAGATATACCTACGTCTGTCACATACAAATTTAGTAGATAGCATGCTTGCTTTTTATTTGATTTTGAGCAGGTCTCTCCACAATAAATATAAGAGCAGAATGCATAAACAAAGTGCCTGGCACTTACAGTTTATCTTGGTGACAGAAAATTTGATTGATGAATAATAAGTTCAGAAAGTGGCAAATGTTCAACACAGGGCTAAATAACCTTTCCTTGCTGGTTTTAATTTTTTTTTTTTTTTAAGCTCAGTTTCTCTCAGTCTTTGCATTTCTTGTCTTGGACTTGCTTTGTTCTACTGCTCCATCAGCTGCTGGGAGGAGAAAAAAAAACCTGCCCTATTTGTTCCGTATATATTTTCACTGATTAATTGCTTATCACCAGGGCAAGAATTAAATGGAGAACTTTTGCATGTCACTGTTTTCTCTTTCACTTCACTGGGACAGAGCTTGTGAGACAAGACCTCCCTGCTTGCAAAACACTAATTTTTAATTTATCGCTGTTTTTGCAATGCCGAAAGAGTGGAGGGGTGCACGCACGCAAGCAGAACAAGGTAGCTCGGAGGAAATGCCAAAGTACATTCATAAAGTACAGAAGGAAAAGAATTATTTTATAGAGGGGAAAATTGAGGCACAGAATCTTACAGTGATTACTCTTCTTATAGGAAGAGTATGGCAGAAGGGCAAGCGCAAGCTGGACCTCGTGGCTCCTAATCTTGTGCCGTAGCGACGAGACCGCTCTCCCTCGCCGCGCAGGCTCGGAGAGAAGAAGGGGCAACCTTCTAGGAGGGAAATCCTTGGTGAATTAAGCACTTGGCGTCCTTTCCTCTTCTCACCCCTTTCCTCCTTCAAAGCACGGAGGATGAGGAGGAGGCCAAGTGGTGAAACGGTGCCTGTCCCCACCCCGCCACATCCAGCTGGGTCTCGGGGCTCCTCGGTGGCCCCCAAATGCCCGCGTCCCTTGGCCGAGGAGGAGGGATACGATTTGTAATTGCAATACTTTCATTACCGGTCTCTTAGTTCTTTGCACACTAATGTCAAGAGCTTTGTCTTTGTAGTGTTATTGGCATTTTTCATCATATTCATGAAGTGTGGGTCAATTTTCTTCAAAAGGCTCACTTCGCCAACTTGCCACAAAGACAGACAGTAATAAATTCTACTAGTGCGCGGCGAAGGCTTCGTAGCTGCGAGCAACAATAAAAAGCAATGAGCTGGGTGTCACTAAGTAACTCCAGTTTACACTGCATTTTCTTCTTTTATTGAAAACTCAGAATATGAATTTATTAATGAATACACAGGCCTACTTTGAAGGGGTTTGGGGGGGGGGGCGTCCGAGTCAATTTATTTGGTATTCACACAGTGTGTGCCTACATTGTATTGTTTCATCATTTTATGGCCAAGCACAGCTTGTTAGGCTGTGGCCCTCCAGAAAAAAAGCAGGCTCATATAGCAACACCTTGACGTAGATGTACAGCTGCTTTCACTGTGGCTGTCTCACCTTTAGCCCCGTCTGTCTACTGCCGGCTTTCATTTTCCGCATTCATACATCAATAAGCTTTGCATGCTGACACCTAATTTTGCAGGCTACTTTGGTTATGGAGGCCGTGTTTTGCATATCACTACCCACCCCCTTCTGACATCTCCTGCCTTTAAAGAGGGAGAGAATAGAGAGAGCACGAAAGAGGGATTCTTTTCTTCTCAGCCTAATCAGAGATTTCTTTATATTTGTCAAAAGCAGATCTGCCAAATCAACTTTAATTGATTCTTCCACAGTTCCCGTGTATGATTTTTGAAGGACTGGGCTTGTGTTCCAAGACACAGTGTTGTGTTTCAAACAAATATGAGGTTTCTACAGCAAATCAAATTTGGATGCCAATTAGTTAGCATTTTCCATTCCAATTAAATTTGAGACCTTTCCGATTTTGAAAGACTTGTGTGGCTATGCATGTGTGCATGCGTGTATGCGCGTGCGCCCATCTCATTCTATTTTATAGAGACAGAAAGATATATACGTATAAAATATTTAATGTGCCCTCGGTGGCCTAATAAGCAGGGAGGGGTTAGAGCCACTCATTTAAATACACATTTTGGAGGAATTATTATTATTATTTTTTTTTACCTTGTTTATTTCACAAGGGCTTCCCAGCCCGCTCTAACCTGTTATGTGACACCGCAAAGGTTTTTACTTCTCAGTCAGGTGGCTAATGTCATTATACCATTGACAACTCACAAAATGTTATAATCTAATAGGGCTTTCCCTCCCCACACACATACGGTGAAAGCTCAGTGTAGCAAAGAAAGGATTAGGGGCAAAAAGCAAGATTAATGGTGAAAAAAATGGAAGCAGGCTGAGTCCAGGTAGAATACTGTAGCTTAAAAACAAATATAATTTGTATATTAAAATGTGTCTTGGTCTCACTAGACTTACTCGAAATAAATCCAACCTACAATACAGGGCATTTCCTGGATATTGCATATTTCAGCAAAGTCCATATATCTGTCTTGAATTAATTTTAAAATAAATTTCTTCTTTTATGACAAAAAAAATTCAAGTTTTAGGCAGATTCATAATACAAACACCAAGACTGAATCCAACACTGTCACGATGGAAAGGAAACAAAAGCTTGCTTAGATTTGCTAGAACGAACATGTGCCATCATGGTCAACCAAAAAAATATCCTAGACAATATCTGTGCTGCGGAGAAGAAATCCTCCTAGTATCTGTGGCTCCGATGGCCACATGAGGTACAAACCATCCTCCAAGAGGTTTTTTCCCTCTTTGGTCCCCAAAAGTATCTTGGGACAGACGGACAGACAAGCCAGCTCCGGCCGATGTCAGGAGCAGGCAGCCCATTCCCGTTCTCTTCCAAGGACTCAAAACCACCGCAGCGAGGAATTCACCCTCAGCAAAATCCAGGTGGGAACAAGCACACGCCTGCGTTTCTTTGGCAAAGAGATTAATTAATTTCTTCCTCTTACAAAGCATAAATAAAAAAAAACCAAAGACCTGAGCTTGAAAACATGAGAAAATCCAGACACACTTTGCCAGCAGGGAAAACCAACCATCTCCAGGTAGTTTGGCGCTCGTACACTGTGTGTTTTATATTCCGTCCTACTACATGCGACTACTAGCCCACACGCCCAAAAGCAGTAAAATGAGAAATTACTGAGAAATTATTGAATCCCATTCACACAATCACAGTGTCGCCTCCGATGTCAATTAGTGTGCGTGTTTACATAATTGGTATACAAGGGGAAAAATCTACAGTGTTCAACAGCCCTCGGATTCACGCTTCTGGACGGGCCTTGTTTTGCGGAGTGCTTAGCGCACATAAAATAAAATTCACGGGAAATCTGTTTGGCGCGGGATCTTAGATGGAATCGTTTATATGCAGTCAAAAAATGAGTGGTTTAGATTAAATTTTTCAAGCCAGCTTCTCTCTATACCTGGGTAAAACCAAGCCTTTTGGGTGAAAAGTCTGCAGATTTGCTGATAGCTTAGATTTTGACTGGACTGAATGGACAGGTTGAGGAGGAAAATTTCAGAGAAGTGTAAAAACATTTTGCAACTCTCAAAACTAAAACCTCTCAAGTCTTTTGTATGAAATCTTTTGGACTTTGACATTATTTAATTGGCAGCTTGCACAAAAACAAAAGGGTTCAACATTGAAATGAAGCTCTGAAACCCGTGTTGAACATCAGACTTGCCTTTTAAAGGGTTTTTCTTAATCAGAAAAAAGTCTAAAATTTCATTTTTGGTTCTGATGATCGGTTTTTCTTCTACATTTCAGGATCTGCAATAACCCACCAAATCCTCCGCTTATCTCCCGTTGTGTTGACTTCTGTAAAAAATGTAGCCATTCAAGCTACAAAATGATAGAAGAAAATCAGAGAATACACACTAAAGCCTATAAAATTATGAAGAGCATAGGGAAAGCAAATAGAAAAGAATTAGTCATTATTTCTCACAGCATAAGAACAAGGGTATAGCCAATTACAAGGCAGCGGGTTTAGAATAGCCCATAAGAAACATTTTTATAAAGAATAACTAAATTATGCAACTTACTGCACAGCACGTTGCGGAGGTCAGGAATATAAATGGGTTTGAAACGTGATTAGACAAATTCACAGTAGAGGTCTACGGAGGATGCCAAGCACCACGATCCGGTGCAGCCTCTGGTTTGGGAAGTCCCTAACACGCTCCCTGCACAGGGCCGGGGAGGGGAGAGGTCCTTCTCCACGCACCTCCGCCCTGACAACGTGACGCAGAGTAAATAGAAGAAGAGAAAATTAAAAGAGGCCCACCGGCTGGTTTGACAATGGTGGCAAGAAGTGCCCTGCTCAGCAGCAGGAACGGGCTTGGGATTCAAGATGGGCACATAAATGCGGCTGAGTGAGCTGTCTTTAACTCCTGGCAAAGACCAGAGCTGAAGTTTTCAACCGTTTCTTGATTTATGGACCCTTACGCTTCCAACGGAGAGGTGATCACCTGTAACAGTGAATTAAAGCCTCCTGGCAATAGGCTTTTTTTCGGTTGCCTTTCAGGTACCCTTTAGAGAGGTGGCTCGGAGACCTCGGGGCCGTGTGGCCCAGCTGGAAGCCTACTGGCCTAGGAATGAGCAAAGGGATGGGGACAGGTAGTGTCCGAGTTTGGGGTTCAGCTTTGCCATCTCATCTTTCCATTTCCTGTCTAACTGCGATAAAAGACTAATTTTAAAAAGCCTTCATTTCCCTTCATAGTTTTAAGGCTAAAAAGGACTATTAGATAATCTGTTCTGACCTTTTAAATCTAGAGGCCATCACACTTCCTCCAGTTTACGAGCACCTCCATAAAATAACAGCCCGTATTAATTCCAATCACCACTGAGGGACATAAACCTGCTCCAGTCAGAAATGGATTTCTCCGAGGTTCACCATTCGCACTCTCATCGTTTACCTCCTTTCTAACTACTACACTATCTTCCCTCTGTACATCCATGCACGTGTTGGTAAAATATTGGAAATCGGAGTTTAAATTAGAGCGGCATCCCGGTTAGGTCACGCTTTTACATGGTAAGAAGGGTCCCCAGTGGGAAGACTTGGAAAGTCCAACCAGATAAGGCAAAAAGAAAAGGTTAAGAAAGGAGAAATCCCTGTTCTCCCAAGCTCACAGAAACCCAAAGAGATTAAACGATTGGCCAAAAGTCACCCCAGAGTTGGTGGCAGAGATGGAGCTGAAACCCACTTTCTCAAGTCAAATCCTGAGTTTTAATCACCACAACACCCTTCCTCTCCCTTCATTGCTTTCATTTATCATTTCAGGCTAGGCAGCCTACATTGAAATGATGGCTTTGTGAAGCATAGAAACACAGTTTTACGGGCAATAAACAATAAATATGAACCTGAGAGACATCTCCAGGAAACCTCCCTACCAAAAATTAGTCCCTTTTTCTCTTTTTTTTTTTTTTTTCCCAAAGAAGATGGCAAAAATATTCCCTTCCTCTCCTGCCCGCACCCCTTTGCCGGGCTCAGCCTGCTGCCAGCCGCGCCGCCCCAGCCGCGCCAGCTCCCCTGCACCGCGCGTTGGCTTGCAGGATGGCAGCGGGCTCTCCTTCTCCTTGCCAAGATGACAAAAGTCCTGGCTGGCTCAGCCGCCGCCTCTGCCAGCGTACCAGAGAATCGGTTGTGCGATTTCATTTAAGCGCCGCTAACTAATTATTAACTGTGGGCTCAGCATTCAGCGTGCAGACAATGGGATCAGCCAGGCACCGCTCCACGGGCGGGGGGGGCACCGCAGTCAGCACGGGTTTCTTTTTAATTATTGTGCAGCGGAATCAGTCCTGGAGAAGTGATTTGAAAAGTATACAAAATTCTGATTAATAACCAGAACGGCTTTTTTTTTTTTTTTTTTCCTAGCGTTTCTCTGAGTTCCTGCCCTCAGAACCCCAACTGCCCTTTTGGCTGTAATACCAAAACCTGCACACACTTGAAAAAATGAGAGAAATTATTTTATTTTACAGGGCTACTCTACAACAATGAGTTACGCAGAGTGGAGCCCAAACCCCATCTCTGGATCCACACTTCTGTGGACCCAGATATAAACTGTGGGGATGATGGCTGGTCCTATTTTATGACATCCCTGGGCAAGATGCAAACCTCTCTACAGGTTGCAAGGGCTCCATTCTGGACTGAGGTCCAGACTTGACGGTTTTGGGCCTTTGCTTGGTGCGACGCTTTGCTTCGTGTAAAGGCTGAATTCATGTGGTATCTGTGTTACCTCCTCTCCCGAGGGATTTGTGCAGGGAAGGGTTGACTTTATCTCCTCTGGCATTCAAGCCTTCCTGGCTCTGTTACTTTTCAGCCACACGCTGGGTCGAGTTCACAGTGAAAGTGGCTCCGTGCTCATTCAGAAATTGGGTGCACCTTAGCAATGCTTAGGATGGTTTTCCAAGATGTTTCCTCGTTCCTAGCAGACTATTAAGATATCTCCACCTCAGAGAGACTTCAGGTGACAATTTTGTCCAAAATAGTAGGAGAAGGGAAAAAAAAAATAACCAGGGTGTTTTGAAAGAAAGTCCTTCATCCTGGAAAAGCTTTCCTCCACTGAAGATAATTCAGGAGCATGATCTCTGATCGCTCCTATTACAGGAGGCACCTGAAACAGAAGCTGGAGCCTCTCTTCTCATAGTTTTTCCAGCAGTGGAAAGACATAATTTGCATTAGGGACAGGGGACAGTATCCCGTTGGCCCTAGCTGAGAGGTTCAGCGTTAAGGAACCAGCAGCCCCACCGCGGGCTGACCAGCACCCTGGGGAGGCAGCAGCTCCTCCCTAACGCGGAGCATGGGAGCGAGGGCTGTCACAACCAGGGAGAAGGAAAAGCACAGGCCTTAGCAGGTCTGAGGGCAAGGGTTAGAGAAAATGGGCAGCCGCATCTCTCAGAGCAAGCACATCTCAGGGTCTGAAAGCGCACTCACCCCCCTTGGCGTGGGAGCCTGGTGCTGTACCTGCAACTCAGCCTTTCCTGCAAATGGAGACATCAGGAGGAGATGACATTCCCCAGGGGCTGGCAAAATGTTATATGAATCACAACCCGGCTCTGCTCAGGAAACATCTCTCTCAGCTCTGAGTGGAATTCTACACCGAAGACGTATATTTTTAAATTAAGATTCCTTTTTCCTTCCACTCCCAATACCCTGGTAGTGCTTTTTCACTAAGCAGTTATTAAAAAGAAGAAAGATAGTCTTGTACCTGAGTAATATTTCTCCCCAAATATTACTCAATTTACCCACGCAATAGTCCCTCCTCTTCTTCCTCAAGCCTTCCGATTTTGAGTCTTGACCCATTTTGACCCGGTTCCCAGAGCTGCTAACGCTCCGCTTCGATCCTGCGCGGGTCGGCACGCAGCAGGGACCTCCAGTTCACCCAGGTTCCCTTCCCGCGTCTCTCCCAGCGCTGCGGTGGGAGGAGGACAGAGTTCTCTAAAACGGCGGTGGGAAGCGTTGATGATTCCTTTTCAGGCTGTGGCGGGGCTCTTAGAGCCGCGATTTCTCACATCCGTCGGTGGCGAGGCATTATGGGATATCGTGTTTGACTCTCCACTAACTGTGTTGCTAGGACGACGTTTATTATGATACATAATGTGAATAAAGGATGAAACTGTACACAGCGTGCTGATTTGCTATAACTGTCATCTGTGATGATAGTCTGTAGTTTATACCCCAAATGAATTTTGCATGGATGGTACCGACGCTACCAAGTGCTGCAGAGGTGGATTTTACAAAGCTGCCTGGGCCTGGCATGAAGATCATGCCACTTTAAACAGCGAATCTGTTATTGTGATGTTCGTGAGAGGAGAACAAGCGGGAAAGTCACTTTCAAGTGCAGCTCAGTGCTCTTTTAATGAGGAATGGGGTCTTCTTCAGAGTCAGCCAACTACTGAGGAGGAGCTGACACCCTTAGTAGTCAACATCCTCAAAACAGCTGACAGCTCCAGATAAATCAGTTTGTGTACTTCCTCCCCTTCTCACATCACCTGCGGTGACAGGAAAGCACTAATTTCCTTTGAGAGGGAGAGAGATGGATGCACGCGCGCATCCTGGGCATGTTGATCCTTCAGTGTAAAATTAACAAAACCAGAGGCTGGGGAGAACCGGGAATAGGCACGGCACTTTGTCAAGAGGAAGGGTTTGCCGTAGCATGGCCCTATATTCATCATATGGTAATTTTCAAATATGTGTACGGCACAGTCACGTCACGTTAGCCCCTGGAAGAAGCAGCTACGACGAACAGAGTGCGTTCGGTGAACCGACTGCCCAGGTCACCTCTATAACTCTCCCGAGCCCTACAGGACTTCACGCCAAGGGGGCTGGTGCACGGCATCGGCCACATCCGCACGTGAGACCTGGGCGTGCTGCTTCGTCCTACACCTGGACGCGGCCCAGCCCTGGACAGAGCTCTCTGACACCGTCACCCTCAAACGGGACTGCCCCGGTGAGAGCAAAAGCCATTCCCAGGTGCTGAAGGGCTACGATCACAGGCTCTGGCCCCAATCCTACACCTGAACAATCACGTGTCTGGGACCCGCAGGACCTTTTCGGGCCGGTCGGGGGGCACTCGCTTGTTTCTCAGTCACTTGATGAGTCGATAGGGAGTTAAGCACTGCCTGCACCCTCTTGCACAGACAATCCTCACCGCACACTTCCTGAATTCATTACTCTGATGCTGTCACGCGGCTAAATGATGTTATAAAGATTAGATACTGCAGGCCGTTAAAAGCATTGCGCGCTCACTGAAAAGAAACCCTCCAGATAAAACCATCAAGAAATTTCTCTCCGGTAGGCAAGGCAGCTCACAACTTTTGAAAATCCTTTTTGAAACCTCATGTGGCGGTTTCGGCAGGGCTGGTTGCCGTTCGTTTTGTGTCGTTACTTCTAAGAGTCGCCTCATCCCACCATCCTTGCTGAACCGCCACGTTTCCAGGGACAGGCTCTGACACGAGGCGAGCTGAAACGTGGCAGAAACGAAAAGACAGACACCTAACCTGCTTAAACAGGAAAGCAAACCGCTCGCTGTGACCCTGTTTCAGGGAGGAACTTGCCCAAAAACCAGACGTGCACTGTCCGGGGCTCAAGAGAGGTTGTCTCCCCTGCCTGTGCTTCACGCACCCTGTATTTCAGCTCCGTTCAACAGTCCCTCTCCTGCACAAGAACCTTTTAATGAAAATTTAAATAATAAGAAATTTTTTTTAATGAAAATTTTAAAATCATAAGAGAAAAAAAGCCAAATAACCAACCAACCCTCTAAAAAGATGGATGGGAATCTGAGTTTTTCAGGTCTCTCAACTGCTCCCTTCCTAAGCTGACAGTCACCGCATCAGGTAACATTCATTAAATCACTGCTGATTTCATCATTGATATAATTGGTGTGATCAGATGAGACACGTCACAGCAATGACGTGTCATGGCAAAAATGTCTAAGAGGAGGTATTTGCCTGACAGCCGTTTAAAAGTACTTATAAATTTTCATTTTAAAATAAATACGTATAACTATATATGCAAACATAAAACTATAAATATATCTCTACATGCACATATGCACACACATGTGTATAATCACACGCACATGCTCCTGTGGTTTTCCAGCTAAACTACCGCCACGTGTTGTGCGTTATTCCAGGGCACCGAGCAGAAGGGCTGAAACCCACCTCTGGGGGCAGGGGAATTTTCAAACCAATTTGGCCTGGACCAGAAATCCAAAACGCCGCTACACGCACGGGCCCCCATGCCCGCGGCGCACGCCGGCGCAGCACGAGCACGAGAAAGCTCGGTGGCGCAGAGCCCTGCAAAACGAACGAGGACGTTTCAAGGGGTAGAGGTCAGGACCACGACTCCCTGTCTTCTGCTTAACTTCTTGTGCCATGCTTTCGGGAGCTTGCACCCTTTCAAAACCCCTGCCCACGCAAGATGCTGTCCCTGCGCAGCCGCGTTGCCCTCTGCATGGCCATACCTGCTTGGGTGACGCAGAATTACACGCCGCTGAGCAGAAGCGCTCGCTTTCATTCCAGTTTCATACCAGGCTGGGTCGTTTCTTTCTTACACCGTTGGGTATTTCAGTGGAAAAGCTCCTTTGTGTGTAAATAACTACTAGGTGCTATTTTTTTTTTTAAAAAGCAAA
Source organism: Chlamydotis macqueenii (assembly GCF_036417535.1). Taxonomy (NCBI): domain Eukaryota; kingdom Metazoa; phylum Chordata; class Aves; order Otidiformes; family Otididae; genus Chlamydotis; species Chlamydotis macqueenii. The sequence goes on along the minus strand of NC_141558.1, from coordinate 123,886,937 downwards.
GAAAATTCATAAAATAAAGCAGACAGAATTCATTTATATGAAAAATAGAGGGATTAAACATAGCCAATAAATTACAATAAACTGTCCACAGCGAACAATGCCACCAGATGACCATAATGGAGATCCACTGCTCTTGTGCTTTTATTAAAAGAACAAAGCACTGCAATTAAATGTAAAATCCGGTAATATGTCATCGTACCTTAAGCATCCTTTTCTCATTCATTGAACACTGTCCTCTGATTTAATTGAAGCCTCTGGTCCCTTTGAGACAGCAATAGTCCTTACTCTAGGCCAAGTTTAGCATTTCATTATTTAGTAATCTGAGATGGAGTCATGCTATTGACTCTCAAGCAATCCTCTTTGCTTCTTGTAACAAAAAGGATGCCCACAGAAATAATTGATACCACATTCTGCTCTCTAGTAAATTGTCCCTTAGTGGATTGTGAAAAGAGGTTTTTGATTTAAGCTTAAAAATAACAAAAGTTGGGTATATTTTTCACTGATGACCCCCATATGACATGTCCATAACCCCTTTCACAGCAGGAATGTTGGCCTGAAGGCATTTTAGCAGCTAAAATGAGTGACTAGAGGCTTTCCAGGTTTTGTTATATATATTCAGTATATAAGTGATGCCCTCCTACAGGAAAGTCATTTTTTTTTCTATAGAACAACTCGCTGTAGACCTGATCCAGCCAAGAGCCCACGCTCTGCTCCCTGGTATCAGGCAGCCATCGGTGTTTAGCACCTCATAAAGGCAATCAGCAACTTGCAGATTCATTACAGCTTTGCAGACTGGAAATGGGCTGAAGCCGCGCACGGTGTTTTCTTTGTTACACGAAACAACCCAGGGGAGTCAGGCACCCGACCCCAGGCTGAAGCTCCCACGTCCCCCCAAGGGTGGGAACAGCATTAACCAGTTTCCCAGCTCTTTGTCTTCAGGGAGCCTCTGTTATGCTCCAGCCTTTGGGATTTTCATCCCTCCCTGCTCTAAGTGGAGCTTTGCTCCCCGCAGATTGCCCGTGATGGGGTTGTGTGGTAGCTGCAGCCCCAGCTCCTTGGCTGGCTGCCCAGGCTTCACCGAAACTGCCCACACAGAAACTCCCCTGGTCGCAGTGACACCGTATGTATGGTCACTCCTCTGCCACCTCCTCACAGCCACCAGCCTGGGCTGTACGAGAGCCACAGCCAGACACGTCTCACACACCCTTCCCACTTGCCTTCATGCAGAACGCTGCACAGGGATGTCCTAAGCCACCATTTCTCCCAGAGAGCTCCCAGGAAGGCTGATCCTACTCTCCTTGTCCATTGGGATCATCAAAAAACAGCACACGGCGACGGTCACCTCCTCCTGCCTTCTGCCTATTTGCAGGGGCAGCGGAGCATCCCTCCCTAACTCCCTCCAGCATTTTGCGGTCCTGGAAAGACTTAGTGCACGGACCCCACTGCCAATCTCCTCTTCACCGTCCAAACACACTCCTCAGCGTGCACAAAGCGTCGTAACGCCGGTGCATCTGGGCAGATCTCGTCATACCCACAAAAAGGCACCTGTCCACCTCTCCTGAAGTCAACAGCATCGTGCTCAGCCCAAGCGTGCTGGAGGCAGCTCGCGCTACGACACAGCAGACACCACCGGTCGTGCAGTGAACGTACTAAAATCTGCAGAATCAGTGAAACGACTCGCTCGTTTCAAGAGGGGGGAGTTGGGCATGCAGAGACCACATGCCGGTCTGTAGGACGGCTTCGACATCCAAGACGCTAAACTCTGCTAATTCCTCTCGCTGACCGCGTAAGAGAGAACTGGGCACAGTTTACCAGAGGTGATTTGTTAAGGGCTCATCACCGTGCATATTAAACGCCCAGCGCTAATAACAAATGCCGGCACACGAAGCCGGTGATCGCGTACACCGATGGGAAGCCCGCCCTGTCCACTCACTTGTCCGGGCCCGGGGAAAATTTAAAGTTGGTTAGCACCGAGATGGGTTGTATAGACGTAGGGGCACATCCAGAATTAGGAGCTCAGCCTCCCCACAAGCCAATCTGACGCATGACAGAAGTCAAACAGAAAAGATCACCCCGATGCCTCCTTGCTTTCTCGCTCTGGCACGTCTTGCTCCCCAGAGAACTGAAAAAAGTGAATTTTCACTGACTTTGGAAGACCAACGCCCGATAGTCAAAAGGGGGCTGTTTCCTCTGGAAATCTGCGCCATCGTTCCCAGGCAATGCAAGCACAAAGCTAAGTTCCAAGGCCAAGTTCCCCCAATAAACTCACACAGCTCCTATTAATATTAATGGGAATTACACAGGTGTACTGGGAAACAGCCCCCGCGCCGGGCTGCAAACCTCATCGCCCTGCCCTACACCCATAAGCCTGTGCTCAAACTCATCTGTATATGATTCTGTAATCTATTTGGCACATTAAACATTTCAAATTCCAAAGTGTCAGGGTCAGAGCCAAAACCATGCGTTATATGGGATAAGATTTTAATTCAGCCGGTCCTGGGAGAGACACGGGGAAGGAGGAGAAATCCACGCCAATTATTTTGCGTTTTGGGAGAGTTATTTGACTGTAGGACCAAGCCATACCAGGGCACGTTTCAGCGAGTTTCGTTTTGTTTGTTTGCTTCTCTTCTCCCAGTACTCAAATTATCTCCAGGTCCTTAGATCCATTAGACTAATTAATATTAAGAACATATGCATATGCAAATTAGGCCGCGGTGCCCATATATTTCACTTTACATGACAGCTTGAAGTGTAGTTGTGTGAGTCAATCAAATGCCATAAATTTGCTATGCACAAGAGATCATTAATATTAATTGGGGCATGGGCACTGTGCAGTAGCCCATGCCACCATTAGAAATGGACCCCTCGCTTTAATTGTTAGCAAATTCTCTCTCTTTTTTTTTTTTTTTTAACCAGTGCCTATGGCCTGATTAAAATATGTATTTTTTTTTCCCAGGTAGTCTTCAGAACAGCATCAGAATTGTATTAAAAAATACAGAGCAGACCTTTTCTAAGACAGATGGCACACAATGAGGTTAAAAAAAGTATCTTGAGATCCAACCAGCAAGAACAAAAAAAAAAATTGCTTGCATTGTTGTTTTCATTATCTTGCTTCTGTCATTTCATGAGCTTTGTATCTTGCAAGGAAAGAAAGAAGGGAGAAAAACTGTGAAATTAATCTTTTGTGCATGGCCTGATAAAGAAGAGACATGCTCAGACAAAAGATAGACTGAGAGAAGGTACTGTGATTGATGACTAAAGTAAAGGTGTCAGAAGAGTATTATGTAAATTACTGGAGGCACAGACCATTTCAGAGAGAATGAGAGGGAGAGGGGAAGGCAGGGAGAGAGAGAAAAAAAAGGACTGCAGAGTCGATGTCACCAAGACACTGGTCCCCAAGCGCCAATTTCTTGCCATCTTTCATCTGCTCAGACAAGCTCACCTCACTTTCTATTTGGTTTGCACAATGTAACAAAGGAGGAAAAAAAACCTGTCAACATTAGCATGAATACAGCCCAAAAGCGGGGTTCCAGCACGCAGCCTCTGAAGTGAATCGGCGAGACGGGAACTTGAAGGCGGCCTGGGTGCTGGTACATGTGTCTGTGCGAGGCGGCGTCTCAGAGCCGATTCCCTCTTTATTTTGTGCCAGAATTGGGATTCGGATAGACAGGGCCAGGGTCTTCCTCTGTGTCGCTCGATACCTCTCTGCCTTTGCACGTACCTGCAACCATGCGCATTCGTCTGACACACGCACTCATCCTCGCCTGGACCGGCTGGCAGCCACCGCCGGAACTGCCCCTATCGCTCTCCTGCCCCTGCGGCTTTTTCATCAAATTCACGCCCACGCGCCGGACAGAAAGACAAGGGGACAGACAGAGAGCTCGCATCTACCCAAATCTACCCAGAAAACCTTTTCTCCTCGCTGACGCAGCCTCACACGCAGGTCCCGGCGCACTCCGTCTCCGCTGCTCCCATCTCCGCACACCGAGGAGTGGGGCCGAGCAGAGTTTATCCGGCGCCTGCCGCAAACTTCCAGAAGGATCCGATAAAGGCGCAGTCCCAATCAATTCACACCCAGTAAAAATGTTTGGTCTCCCATTCCTCGTCCTTCTGGCACAGAACTGCCCCTGGCTTTCACATCCCAAGAGGGGGATGTAGTTAATGGCAGAGAAAGTAAAAAAAAACGTTTTTGTGCTTTTACCTTTCTGAAAAAAACTCCAGAGGAAAACACAACAGGTTTTAAGGAATGTTTCCCTTTGTTCCTGACTCTATGATTAATCTGGCTCCTGCTTTAAAACCAATTATTACGTATTGTCTTTTGAATCTCACCTCTGCCGTATCTTTGCTCCTATTTAATTCAATCACTCGCTTTTATTCAAAAACTTCATTTTCCAAGGAAAAAAAACCCTACAAATGGTCACCTATCACCTCCATGGTAACAAGTGAAAGGAGCATTTGAGGGGAAGAAAATACTAAATTGGTGTTTGACGAAATGCATTATTCCACTCAACATGTACTCCTGATACCCGAGGCTTAAGATACACGGTGCCCTCTATTCATTAACTAATTACCTTGATACCCACCCCATGGGGTGAATCCTTGGTTTTAAGATGAGAGAGGAAGAGAGGAGCGTGAACTGAGAGGCCGGCATGCTCACCTCCCCTATCCTCATCCCTTTGGCAGCTCAGTAAGGACATCTTTTAGTCCGTGAACCAAATCCTGCGTCCCGACACAGCGTTCTCCGGCTCAGCTACATCAGGTTCACTCTGCACTTATCCCGCTGCAACAGGGAGCGGGATTTGGTGCGTGAATCGCATCCTCCCTGCAGAACACAAAATTGCCTGTGCCCACCAAGCATTAATTTTCACCCAGTCCGTGCACCCACAGCTGTCCACCACTGGAAAGCCAAGGGATGGGGCAGGATTCAGGGCAAAGATGGCAAACCTAGCACGGCTCCTGGCAGGAATCAATCCAGTACGGAGCACGAGTGTGCAAATAGAGCCGCTTTCCAATTTCCTCCCTTCAGATTCAGTCGGCTATCACATGGCTTTCATTTAGAGTGTTGAGAGACATTATAGGGAGATTTAATAATAAATTGTTTCAATTTTGCATCCTCTGTAAGTTCTGTTGGCCAAGCAGGATAGTCCACGGAAAACACACTCATTTATTCTCAGCAAATTTTGCAATTTTCCACTCTTTTTCTTTTTTTTTTGCACCATGAGTGCAACAGTTGGAAAAAATTTTCGGTCCAAGGAGGCAGCTATTTCTGTACCATCAATTTGCCCCTTAAAGAGTGAAATGATGAAATAAGTGGAAAAAAAATCGATGTCCTGGGCACGAAGCTCTGTGCAAATCAGTTTTTAAAGTATCAGCGAATTCACATTTTAAAGAATACTTTAGTTTGCAAGATTGAAATTCTTTTTAAGAAGAAACTCTCAAAGGAAGTTGTCATTTCAGGCCGCACAAACCAAAACCCTTCCAAAATCAGGTGCTTAGAAAAAAAATTGAAGCACTTTAATAATTTAAATTGCTCCCCTTTGCACATGCCCAGAACCCAAATCCCTTTTCTAACTGAAGTGCTTATATAAAAATTTGACAGCTCTTATAATTTTAAATTGCTCTACACTGAGAATGCCCAGAACCTTGATCACTTCCAAATTCAAGGGCTTATAAAAATTTGAAGCACTCCAATAATTTTAAATTGCAATGCACAGTGCAGAGTGATTTAAAATTATTGGACTGCTTCAATTTTTTTAAAAGGTCTTCAATTTGGAAGTGAGTCAAGCAGCATTCTAATACAGTAGTTTAAGACATACTGTACTGATCTAAAATTTAACACCTAAAAATAATGAAAATTAAACCAAATACACTATTTAAGAAGTGAGACCGGTTTTCCCAAACACACCTAGAAAATCCAGAATACCACAACTTCTGACTGCACGGCCCTTCTTCACAAATGAGTCAAGAGCAAAGAGTGAAGGAGGAGATGCTCAAGATGAAACCACAGATGTAAGGTCAGCTCCAACCTGTGGGTTGGACACCGTGAAAGTTCCTCCTAGAAGTGCTGCAGAAAGGTGGAGCAGAGCAGGGTGGGTAGGTACTGACGCTGCGGGAACCCTACCGACGGCAGTCCGCCATGTGAAAGCATGGCCAACAGGCAGCCCTGCATCCATGGGGGAAACATTTGCCCCTCCAAACTATTTCCTTCTGTTTTGTGAGGTGCAGAGAAGTCATCTCAGTGGGGTCGGAGCTCGTGTTGACATGCCGGTGGGGGACGGGCGCAGCAAAGGCAAGACGGGGCCCTTCGGTCCCCTCTTGCAGGGGAATTGAGGGATGGGTTTTGACTATTTACAGATCTGCTGGTTATAGACCAGCGCTTTTTTGGATGGTGTTTCTGTTTCCTCTCAAACCATATGCTTTCTAGTGGGGTCTCACAGCAAGTGAGTCCCATGCATGGTTCAAAGCACTGGCTCCCCACTGCTTTGCTTCATGAAGACTGGAAATACATAATTCCTACTAGGTTCAGTGTTAGACACTGGCTCTGTGTGCAAGTCTTTTTGGCAGCTGCTCGCTTCCCTTTAAAATCTTTCCCTTTTTTGGAGGTGATTTATATTAACAAACTGTTTCGGATCAGAATTGGCATGATATGTAAAACCCATGCCTGTTTGGTATTTCTGTTGTGTATGCTTCATTTGAATGGTGGGGGGGAAGAAGACAACGCTGTTGAGCTGGCTGGAATTCTTTTTTTTTGTTCCAGAAATGCAAGTCTCTTCTCAGGAGTCAAATGTAACTATTATAGAGTTTCTTCAAAAAAAATCAGTTTTGACATCCTGAAGATAGGGAACGAAGAGAGACTTGAAGTCCCCGTGTTTTCCATGCATTCGTGAACATCTGCAATGTAAAATTGTTTCACAACAGGGGCTAGGCTCTATTTCATCTTATAACAAGTTGGGAATCTTGTCTATTTGCAGCTTATTCAGTCTGTTTGATACTAGGGACACCGTGTCTTCGGCGGCGAGCTTCATTTTGAAGTTGGGGTCTTGTGGCCTTCTCTGCTGTCTTTTGTTTCTTGTTAAGTTAAAGCTCACAGGAGATGACAGAAAGAGTCCTTATGCCTAGCTCCGGGCTAATAAAGGAGGCTTGTTAAATTTTTATTATTATCTACTCAAAACGAGCATTCTTGGACAAAGAGAGAGATGGCACCCAGGGCAGTGTAGTTTCTAACGTGAGCTCCTGGAAGAGAGAAACCATTCAAGTACGAATTAGCTGGACTGAGTCAAACAAGCACGGGAAGTTTGGGCAGGAAAGCCAAGAGGAGATGTTTTCAGAATAGAGGGGTCCCTTTTAACACTGGTACCAGCTCAGGAAGAAGGAAAATGGCTCCGCAGAAGAGAGGAAAAGTTCTAGGACTGGGAGGCAAAACCAGTATAGGAGAACTGCCCTGGGATGCTCCCAGGTCCTTGGGGATTCAGGATGCATCTCTCTGGTCAGAATAATTCATTCTGCAGGGCAGGGTCAGAGCAAGACGTTCCCGTTGCAGCGTGTTAAAGATAAACGGTGCCTGCCTACAGTCCTACACAACCAACCGGCACTTTTACGCAACAGATTCTCAATTTATCACGTAAAAAGTATCCGCTTGGAAAAAAATGGTGCAAAGAGGTTTTATTCAATAGGCTGTAATGGTGAGCTGTTATGGTCTATCAGGTGGATAATGTGCATCTTAAAATACTGTGTAAATACGTATTTCTATAATAGCCTGTTACATTTCGAAAGAAGTCATTGCAGCCTGCGTGTGAAGTGAGGAGAAGTTCATAGGAGATGGGCTCCAGCACTTTTTTTCCCTCAGCAGGAGGTGGGAAATGACAATTTTTCCTGAATTAGAGAGGAAAAATATTATTTTCTGATTCAAATGAATAATAAAGAACAACGGAAAGCAGGAGCTCAGAGAACTTTGACTGGAAGGGAGGAAGGTAAGCATTAATGCAATGAGAGCGTTGAGAGAGCTTTGCTCTCTCCTACAGTCAACATATTTCCCTGCTCCCCAACTGAGATGGCAGCATTACATGAATGTTCTCCATATTTTCTTCCCAAGAGCTGATAGAATTATTTGTTGTGAATAACATTCATAGGAGCTTTGATCCTGAAAATGCCTATGTATGAAAGCAGCTAGACACCTGAGAGTAGGGGTTTTTTTTTTTTATATTGCACAAGCATATCCCAACGCCCTACAGATATATTCACTATTGAAGGGCAATTACCAACATGATGCAAAATTAGACAATTCTGCTGGCTTGCAAATAGCTGGGTTGGACAGACGACGTGCAGGGACTGGCACGAGCTGACCCGCAACATCAGCTCTTACTTTTCCCTTCCTCCTCTGTAAACCACCACGCGTGACGTGGCTCCGAACACAAAGACCTCCGAGCCAGGAAGAAACGCAGAGCGAGAGCCAACGAGCACACTTCACTTCTCTGCCTATTTGCCCATATTTTGGTATTTACACTCCGTGCCATCCCTCATGGGCAGCACATATATAATCCTTTATTGTAGTTCTGGAAAAGGATTCTCTATTATTTGCAATTATTTCCTAATTTGGCCAATATGAGAGGTTATTGCTGCTGAAAAGAATGAATAAAAGCATATCTGAGGCAAAAAAAAAGTGCTAGTAGTAAAGTTTAAAAAGAGCACAGATGAAGATTAATAACCTCAGAAGTCAGGGCCTGGAGTACTTAAAACAAGTAAAAAGACATTACGGAGCGAGAGAACGGAGCCAGAAGGAACTTTTGTTATGACACCCAACGCCACATGCAACTTCTCAGGTCACTCAGTGCTAACTCTGCAAGCACTCCCAGCAAATCTACCCCCATGTCAAGGAAACAGGGTTGATTTATAACTTTTTCCCCCCCTGCGATGCTTCAGGTGAACGTGTTTTCTGACTTATCTGGAAGTCATAGCGAAATTCAGGGAGTACAAGCTCACAAATGTTGGAAGTTTGCGGGGAAAAAAAAAATCAGAGCTCGCCATTTAAGGCAGAAGAAAGCAGTTTGGATGCAGAGCCTGTTCATGGACAAAGGACCACAAAGTTGATGGGAGGTTTTCAGTTGAGTTCAATGGGCTTTGGCTCATGCCCTAAGCAGGTGAACAGCAGCTACACCATGAAAACCAAATGAGGTCTGTCCATCCAAACAAGTATGGAGAGGGGAGGCCACGCTGATGGAAACCGGAGGTCTACTCGTGATCCCACAGCCCAGAACAGCAGCTACACCACCAAAACCAAACGAGGACTGTCCATCCAGACAAGTATGGAGAGGGGAGGCCATGCTCATGGAAACCAGAGGTCTGCTTCTAATCACCGACGACTGTAACCAGCAAATTTTGCCCTGTTCCACTGAAAATGCAAGAGGACGTTTTGCAGGCAGTCAACAGGCATACGCAGAGCTACTGTCTCTGCTCCCGTGAATATCGGAAAGGGCACAAACCTTGCTCAAAAAAGGAGTGGGCACAAATATTTGCACCCCCTAGGATGGCTGCAGAATAAGGCGGTTAGGACTGAGAAGAACTGAATTAATAAAGGCAATGGAGAGATGATTAAAAATACTTTGCTAAGGAGAAAACAGTTTTAGTCACATGCGTACTGAGATGTCGCCATTTAATAAAATGACAAAAACTATCTATCACGTATGCATGAACACAGAACAATATAAAGAGGTTAACAGAAATTGATGGCATCCCGGCTTTAATTTTACACAGAATCGGAGTCTTTGGTGATTGAAATAGACAAAGATGTATAGGGTTATCTTGTTGAAGAGGCTTTGCTAATTACTGGCACTTGTCATTTCTCCCTAGCTTTATCTAAGTCAGGAAGGCTAACTAGCTCTTCTTCCCCGGCGTGCATTGTTTGTTCAGTAGGCTTTGTGCTGAGAAAGCCTTTTTCCTAACTGCGCCTCATTATTAACGGGTTCATAAATAAACGAGTCCTAATATTTTCCTCGGTTCGCGTTTATGATAGGGACATTTGGACTACAAAAGATTACACTTGTCTTTAATAAAAATAGGCACTTACACATGAAGCCTATTAGAGTCCTTGTTATGCTGAAGGGAAGGAGGAGGAGGCAGAAAAGGGGAGGAGCAGGATTATAAAAACAGGTTTTACAGCACTATCATATTTTTCACGTGATTTTAGAAGCTATTTATTATGTCACATTAGCTAATTATGGCTCTAACCTGAACAGGATTTCTGGATTACATACCTTATCCTGGGCTTTGCCATACCGCACACTCTCAAACCGATCTAGCAAACGCTATAAACTAGGCAAATTCTTTCAGACCTGAAAACTTCCGGAAAAATAAGCAAGACAAGAAATAAAGCTGAGCACTAACATGCATCTGATACTTGAGTGCGGATCCACCCTCTCCCAGATTTGACAGACTTTGTTTCTGGAGCTGTGGCTCAACTCACTACGGAGATCAGAGTCGGAAAAAGCTGGAAATTAGCCACAAGTATGGGGAGGGTCCTGCTTGAAGAAGGTTAAGACGTGAGATGTCTGAGCAGTATCAAGAAGCATGAGATTTCTTCCTCGGCTTGTTCTCCCCTCCATCTCCTCCTCCTCCCTCTCCAGGAGGGAAAGCCCCCAGCCTCCTTAGCCAGGACAAGCGACAAGAAGAAAGAAACTTGCTCTCCCCACACCACTTTCTTGAACAGAGTGGCACAACACCACTACTGGACCCAAGTGTTCCACAGCCCAGACTGGTATTTTGGCCACAATACCAGCTTCTCTTTGTGCTTTCAGCTCTGGGAAGGGTGCCTCCCGCACAGCCCACCGGCGCCTGCTGCAAGCCCACATTGCGCACCACAACGCTCGTGGATGAAACCACAAGAGCAAGTAAATATTGCTAAGGGCCTGTTTTAAGTGGGATGGGTTTTGTAACACCTCACAGCCAAATCTGACTCCTACCTCCCAACACAAACACCAGAATGATGCCCTTTCCCCATATTTTTCCAAAGGTCTGTGCTAGGATCAGGCCCACTGTTAAACTTCAGAGTTGTTTTTTTTATTAGGGCTGCAATAAAATCTTAAAATAATTACATCAATCCTGGTCAGAATGGAGGGCATCCACGACGTTGTCAGACAGGTTTAGAGTGTTTCGGGCCTCAAACAACTCTATCCCTTTGATAGTTACCGCCACGTACCTTGTGTGAGCTATTTATAAAACGCTCCGTAGCCTTCTCTAAACTTCTTCTTTTCAAAAATAACTTCAGACCAAACAAGCTATAATGGACAACTCAAGACGTCAGAGATGCATCTGCCTGAGACCACAAAACTTCTCGTCTTTCTCTTAGGAAGCAATAATCTGAAAGCAAATCCATCAGGAAGCTTGCGCCACAGTACACTCAAGAGTCAGCTAATTTGGCTTTGTGAGACAAGTTTGAAGACCCAGAAGCATTTACAACATTTGTTTTTGGTTTTTTTTTTCTAATTAGATGTGGCACTTTTTTTTTTTTGGGTTTCACTTGATGCTAGTCATTTAAATAAAAAAATCATTTAAATATATCTGGCACGGTTTTGTTTTTTTTTTTTCCTTAAATCGAAGTGGAATACACAAAACCAATTTAATCACAAAAGCACCACTTCCTCCAGGATGTCAGTAATTCTCAAAATTGCTTTAGATATTTGCTAGATATCAGAAATGGGTAATGCAGCATTTTAAGCAGCAGAAATGCATTAGTGCTATGTAAGTACATGATCCTTAATGTACTAATCTCAGCAATATGTGTAATGAGAACTTTCAGTAACACTTTATTTTAAGTGTCCTCTGAGAAATGCTAATTTACAATGAAACACCTATGGAAGTACATGTGACATCCACATGAATACCAAATGAATTCATTTTGATCAATGCTATTACAATGAATATGCTATGAATTCACAATGATAGGGCCTTGAAAGAATTACCACGTTTTCCTTTAATATTACATATGTTTTCAAGATTAGCAGATGTTAAAAACCATGTTACGTGTTCATTAGGAGGCATATCCGTTAGGATGGACAAGGGATACGCCACAGGACTGTCTAAAACATGTTTGCATCACTTAAAACACTAAGAAAAGATAACTGTTAGCAGCGGCATGAGTTCTCACTCATGGGATCTGCTGCGCTCAGTGGATTCCTAGACTTGAATTTCAGGACAGCATATAGACTAATAGGTTGGACTTTATAACCGTGGCTCACCGGGGCATATAATTACTCACCTACGAAAAAATGGCCATCCAATCCAGCACAGAATATTTTCCTACTCAAGAACAACGTGTTTTGTGCATTAAAGAAAACTAACTGATGAGCCCTTTTAAAATCTGACCATTAGTGTCATGGAAGGAATCGTTGGGATTTGCAGGTTTTGTAAAGATGACTCTTCGCTCAAGTGCTGAAGAACAGGGGCTGAAGTTCCAAAAATCTGAGCCCCATTGTTGTCCTTTCTACAGGTTTTCCAGAGAGGTGGTGGATGCCCCATCACTGGAAACGTTCGAGGCCAGGTTGGATGCGGCTCTGAGCAACCTGATCTGGTTGGAGATGTCCCTGCTCCTTGCAGGGGGGTTGGGTTGGATTGGATGGGCTTTAAAGGTCCTTTCCAACCCAAACCATTCTATGATTCTATTATTCTAACTGAGAAGCCTTGGAGCAACCCTAGGATGTAGAGAAAATGTCCTGAAAACCCTTAACAAGTTAACTGGTGGGGAAACAAATACAATCAAAAGCTATCAACAAAATAAACCGGCTGATTGTGCCTCAATAGGTTTGCTGTCACCTCTCCCAAACCCATGAGTGCTGGATGCCCCGGTTGCCATTCCATCCAAATCTGTGAAATTTCAGAGTATGTTCTGCAACGGTACGGAAATCTTTTTCGTGGGTCACAGCTCTCCCGGCAGACATGGAGAGCCATCCCCGACCAAGCCCAGCAACTGCTGGAAGTCAATCTGCAAACCCTCTCCTTTCTGAGGCAGAGGCCAGAGCCAGTTACAGCTGCATTAAAATGGTCAGCGTTTGAGGAATAAATAAGTGAAAAAGAAATGGATAGGAAGGCAATAAGAGAGCTCATCTGAGTTGTAACAAGAGCTTTACATTCCTTGGAAAAAGCGAGAAGGAATGATGGCCTAGAGCTCAGCAACAAATGCTAATAAAAAGCAATGACCCTGATGCGCTTGCTCTAGTTTTATTTCACTTGAAAACCTTCATGCAAACTTTTTTATATACGTATTTTATATATATATATATATATATATATATGGCAATGGTGTCCTTCTCTAAACGCGCCTGTGTTTACTAAAGGTCAACAGCAATCACAACGCCATCATTTTCCTTAAAGCATTAGCCCACTTTCTCTCCTTGTGTACCAACCTTGGCTGCATTTATTGAGGATTCTTTCCTTTCTCCAACTAGCAGGAACCACGTTTAGCGGTTGATGCCAATAAGCAATTGTGCTAATCAAGGTGTGACACCTGCCAGAGCAAAGTTGGCTGAGCGCTGAAAGATCATGCTAATTGCCAGCGTCTGGCCTTTGGCTGGACCATCAGGCATCGGGAGCTTTCGGCAGCGATTCATAAAGCTTGGAAAGGATACAGGAATCCTCTTACAGCTCTCAAGGTCCCTTCATACACAGCGCCAAATATCTCCTGTGAGACACTACCCACGCGCTTCCCGCCCGTGTCCCTAACACCAAGCGGTGCTCAGCGCCTCACCGATGGACGTTACACGAGCCACAAGGTTCACGCAACCTCGACACCGCACGGCAGAAATTGTTAGCCGCCGTTAAGAAGTCCATGAAGTGCTTGTAGCTCCATGCATGACCATAATACCAGAATTACCCAAAAAGTTACCGTTACTGGTGCATATGGCTATACAGACTAATCCCTATATACTTGCAGAAGTATACACATGGACATATAATTCCTTACAGATGAAGCAGGCTTGCAAACTTCCCCTGTTGGTGCACCAAAGAAGGGACTGTCAATTTGACCAAAAATTAGGAGGGATTTCAACAAAAGCATACCAGAGATCTTGAACTATCGCGCCTATGATGGCGTGAGCTGCAAAAGCGCGGCAAAGCACTTCACTCCATCGTCAAAACAAATGAAAAGGAATTGCTAAAATTGTTTGATGCTTACAGTTAATGCGGTCTTTTCATTTAGCTGAGAAAACGGAGGCCACATCTCAGAAGAGCGGTGAAAGAAAATACAGCATTTTGTTTGTCTGTTGCTGGGATAAGTAACTTAAATAAGGAATAAACTTCAGAAAACAAGTTTAAAATATAATTTAGAATAATAAGAATACAAATTAACATTATTTCTCGCTCTGTGTTTGCTCATCTGGACAACATGGGTTTTGGTATGAAGTTAAGATGTACTTAAAAATTCACATTTTTCTTAATCATTGGAAGTCTGGAATTCAGATAACAAAAAAAAAAAAGAGGGGGAAAAAAAGAGAGACAAGGGAAAAATTGTAAAATTTTTCTCAGAAAATTGCCTCAGAATGAAATTCTGCCCTTTTCTTCTACTCCAAAAAGTCATTACCATCTGACAGCTGTTTAGTGGCATATGTGTGTTGGTGGTACCAGTCCAATTCCTAGTGGGCAGGTGTCTGCATCACAAAAGCCACCATCACAATTGGCACTAATTGGCACCCTTGCTGGCAGCCTCCATAAAGAAAATACGGATTAGATGGCACGGAGATCAAATTATCCTCTCACCATAAAGGTGATCCCCCCTTTAGGTCGGGAAGACCCGTTGGCAGGACGGTTCGGGGAAGCGTGCGCTTCTCGGGCTCGCGTTTCGCCGGAGAGACGTGAAATGTCGGGGTGCCCGGCGCTGGCAAGGAGGGAATGTTTCATAGGCGCTTTGCGTTTTTCTCTGACTTTCAAAAGGAAAAAAAACCAAACCAACACCCAAATTCAAAACTCAAACAACAAACTGGAAAATTCCCTCTTAATTTGGACAGTTTCCGATCCACACAAACTTGCTATTTTATGCAGATAGTCACCACACTGCTCTGCTGGGGTACCAGTATATTTGATGCCTTTCTTTGTATGGTTTTGTGGGTTTTTTTTTTTTGGAATGGCATGCAAATTCTGCTATTTTTCTAAGTATAGGGTGCAAAATACCCTGGAAAGTGAGGGGGAGGGGGGAATGTCTTACAGCTCAGCAAGCTTTATGAGGATATTCTCTTAGTTATTGAGATGAGTTGAATAATTCTGCACTAATTTATACACCAGTGAAACTGGCCTGTTGGCAAGTCCACAATTAATGCGAATGCCAAGTGGGATTGCAGCTTTGTTTCATCTAGGAAAACACTTAGCTGAACAGCAGCTTTCCCAGCTGAAAATGTGTGTCTGTCTTTAAACTTGCAACAGAAGCTGGCATTTCTTCATTTCCATTCACTCTATCATTATGATGCATTATACAATGTAATGATGTAATACGCTGGAAAGCTGAAACGCGAGCTCTTTGCCAAAAATAATAATAATACAAAAAGTGTACAATTATTTTCATCTCTGAAAGCCGCTCTCACTACCGTCTCCAGCTCCCCAGTCGAAGAGAAAGCTTCCCTAAGAGCAGATCAGCTCTTTCTGCTTGCGAGTCGAACGTGAGCGTGAAAGGGGGAGATGTCAGCTCATCCATGCCGAGTTACAACTTTTAAAAGATGTAAACATATTTATCACTCCGGCGCGGCAGCTCATCGCCGCGCGTCCCTCACGCTTACGTTTTAATGGTGTGTTTTCCCCACAGGATGAGCCCCTTACCTGCGGGACGTGTCGTTTCGTTCCGCAAGCGGCTGCACCGGGGCTAAGCGTGAAGGGATTACCGGAGGCAAGCAGGGCACCAGGATTTCGACCTTGGTCAGAGGATCAAAATGCCAGGAATTTTTCAGGCCTGGTCTTACCGCTCCTTAATCACCAAAGTCATGAAAATATCAGGCTTGTGGATGCACGGTGATGTTGCTTCAGCAAGGATGCAACCTGCCCCAGACCACAAAGAAGGCAGTGAGGGAGCAGAAACAAAACATTTAGGTTAAGCTTCTGCTCTCCTGCTTTATCTCCTGTTGACTTACATGGCATTCACACAGCCTCCGTGCCACAACACACCTCCACAAGCAAAGCCATGAAATCAGCAGGGGATGGCCTCGGCACACAGGGCATTTTGCAAAAAGCGTTGACGAACACACCCTGGCCTCAGATGTTCAGAGGAACAGTGGCTCCTACCTACCAGCTCCATGACCAACGCTGCGATGGGAAGAAGACGAAAGTGAAGCTACAAAAAGAAGCTTTTGGAAGCTTTTTTTTTTGTTTCAAAATAGAGGGAGGTAGATTTAGATTAGATATTAGGAAAAATTTTTTTACACTGAGGGTGGTAGAATACTGGAACAGGTTGCCCAGAGAGGTGGTGGATGCCTCATCCCTGGAAACGTTCAAGGCCAGGTTGGACGGGGCTCTGAGCAACCTGATCCAGCTGGAGATGTCCCTGCTCCTTGCAGGGGGGTTGGACTGGATGGCCTTTGAAGGTCCCTTCCAACCCTAACCATTCTATGATTCTATGATTCTAAGCTTCGTAACAAACTCAGCCACCACAGCAGTTTGCCTTTTGGTCACCGGGCTGGTAGCTCCCAGGACAGGGTTTGCCGCTGGAGCTAAAGACGGTCTTTTAGGAGGAAAACTAAAAACCAGAATCAAAATCAAAGCAACGGGGAGTGGGACAGTACCGAGCGGTGGTGTTAGGGTGCAGGAGGCCGACGCCGCGCATCAGCCAGGCGGAGAAAACTCCGCTCCGACAGCGATATACAATTGCGCAGTAAGTGTATCTTAATAATACAATAAAGTGTTAGCTCTGATTAGAAAAGAAAGATGAATTCTTCTGCTAAACCAGGCTAACCCTAAAAGCGTGTTAACATGAAATACTAAATAAAATGCTACTCATCTATAATAAATCTTATTACACATTTTGGCAATTTTACTACTAACATACCGAAGGTTTCAAGCAATGTTTGAAAATAGAAATCTTAAATTGAATCATTGTTGCATGAATATATGCAAAATATTCATTTCTAGCACTGTGAGGGTTGAGTGCTTTTAAATTGGAGAAATCACTCATGACTTCACCTTTTCATGCAAGATAAAGTTGTATGTGGTAACATCATTACAATGTCATGAAAGGAGTGGAAATCATACAACAGTTCTGCCTAGAGCTAATATACAAAAAAAGTACTTCTATATTTTTCAATATTGTTCAATATTTAAAGGTGCAGTACGAGGCTTTAAATATATAAAAAAAAAAAAATCATTAGGCTTCAGATGTCAGTGCGGCCTTCACCGAGTACTGAGACTAATAAAATCATTGATGAGATCTCTTTAATATTTAACAGAATTCATGTCTTAGGTACTAGCCTATTTTCAACTCCACTCTCTGTGGAGGGAACTAAATATAGAGAAAAAAAAGAAAAAGCAAACGATTTATGTGGCGGTCATTATAGATTTTTTTTCTTTTTTAACTAGGGCACTAAAATTAAACTATTTACTCAATAATACAGAAAAAATGCTATGACACTTCAATAGTCTCTCCTATAAATCCTTTAGCAGGAGATGACTTCAAAAGTACGTAAGGCTTTTAGACACATTAACAATCAGCAAATTCAATCAGTGAAAACGAACGAGGGTATTCTGCAGCAAGTTGCCGCGCCATGAATTGCCAATATAGAGTTCAGAAGACTTCTGCGATCTTAAAGGTGTTTTAGAAGAGCGGGAGATGAATAATTTCAGCTTATATACTTCTCTGCCTTTTCTTCCTTCTGATTAAAAAAAAAATGAGACCTGAAAGTTCAGCCTCAGAAGCAGAAGTTACATTTAAAAAGCCCACTCTGTCATTTAACTCTATTATTTTTTATAGCACATACGTATGGAAAAAAAAAAAAATGAAAAAACAGGGTAATGCCATCGCACAATGTCAGGCTCAACTTTAAACGCCGGTACGCACGAAATGGATAGCTCCATCTCGGCGAGGCAGCCACCGCTCCAGCGCTTGGAGTCACGGGGATGCAAAGCAAAAATGTCTCCGGCTTGGAATTTCAATGCCGCCACCAAAATGTTCGCGTTTGTTAAAATAAAAATGCAAATTTATAAATTATTGCCTTATTTTTGTGTTTAAAAAAAAAAACTAAAGTCCCGCCTGCCGTGGGCAGGCCGTTGCTAGGTGACGATGCCGCGGCACGGACAGTCACCGGTGATGAATGGCATGCCGAGCCCGGCTGACGGCGGTCCCCGCACCGGCACCGCAGCTGCCCCGCACGGCCCTTGTGCCCTCCAACAAGTCTGCCATAAAACAGCATCAAAGGGCAGGCCACAAAGGCCGGGCTGAGATTTCGGCAGCAGAAGGGTCGGTCTGTCCCACGCTGGCCCAGCTGGGAAGACACTGGCATGGCACCAGTGGGGTTGACCACACTTCTGTGCTTTAGCGGTGACGCCGAAGCCAACAGGGCCATGAAACTTTACTGAGGAGCGAACGGAATCCACCTAAAAAGCTATCGATGGCGCTGCGGTTCAGGTGAACCCACAAGCGGCACAGATGCTCAAAGCTGAAGCTCGTGGACCATCTCCATGTTCTGCATTGGCCATCGTCAGACCCCAGCCAGCATCGAGGTCCCTGCCGTCATCAAGTTTGTCTTTATTTTAGATGCTGACAAATCAGATTGGGAGTTCTTGCGTAGGTCCTGCACCCGTCTTGTAACCCTGCTCCCCGTCTACCGCTTCTCCACTTGCACGTGTCCCATTGGGACACCTGGAAAGCGAGGCAAAGAGCCTTTTTACCGAAAACCATCATAGGTGAGTGAGTGATGGACAAGGATGAATCCTTGTGCAGGCTGGCTGGTAATAAAAATTCCAAGCACAGGAGGGGCAGTTCCCCACCAGAGAACATCAACAAGCTGCCCTGGCCCCTAGGCGAGGTGGCAAGAAGCCCCAACCATCAGGTTCATTTCTCCCGTCCTGACCATTAAGAGGAATCAGCAATACCCAAACCGTAACTGTCACAAGATCCCCAAGAGCCGGGCACAAACGAGAAGTTCTCTCTTTCCCTGCTGACGCCAGTATAAACCCAGTCTTCACCAGACCTCACCTCACTGGGGTTTCTGCATGCTCTTTTCCTTTAAAAACAGATAGCCAACGAAACAAACAATTTGGTGGTGTTAATCCATAGATTATTGACAAGAAAAATTAGATTCCTTGGGTCTGACGCTCTCTGCTACTCAAGGGCTAGCTAAGCTCTTTTTTTTTTTTTTTTTTTTTCTTTCCCCAAATATGTGGATTTTGAAATGATGGATCATAATAACAGAGCTGGTGCCTATGAATGGGGATTGCAAACACTTAATATTTCAATAGAAGTGTGTGCAACATGATCCAATCACTCTGAAAAATGCACCAAATGGAAATATATAAAGAAAGCAGCTGGCATGAAACAGAATAAACAAAGAAATATTGATAAAACTCTGTATGGATTAGGCAAAATATATTCAAGCTGCATTTGAATAATCTCATCTATATTTATATGTGTGTACATATACATCTATATCTTCAAAATACAGAAAGATTTCTTACCTCATCATTTCCCTGCTTTGAAGGACAGATTTCTGAATTAACACCCCCCCTCTGCTCACGCACCAGACCCGGGTCCCCAGACGCCGCTCGCGCCTCGAGAGCGTGCTGATGCGGGGGGTGACTTCGCAATGCGCCGTTGCCCCAATTCAAGGAAAGTGCGCGTTTCGTGTTCAACTCAGGAGGGACCCCTTGAAAGCTCTATGGTGTTATTCATTAGGCTAATTTTTTGCGTGGTTTTATACAGCACACCCCAGCAATTTTGGGATCGGGCCGGGAGAAATAATTTGCATCGCACTTACGCTAGAGGATTTATTTCCCTACGTCTCGGCGGTAAAACCAATCTGACCACTGAGGGCTGATGTTATGTAAGAACCGAGCGAATGTTAAGGCTGAAAAGACGCCATCTCAACGTGCCTGACCCACAGCACGTCCCGGCCGCCAAGCCGACATAACTGCTCGGGACCGTACATCCCCATTGAACCCGTGCTAAGTGCATGGTATCGCAAGCTGGTTCAAGCCTCAAAGGAAAAAAAAATATAAGCGAAATCATTTTACTTTGCAACAGTTGCAGGCTAAGAGGATGTACAGAAACGGTGAGTAGGGCTCAGCTGATGGGTGGGAGCTTTTTATGCTGCAGTAACTTCCCATTGAACCTGAGCCCCAAGCTATTCTGCAGTTTGAGGAAGGAAGTGGTGGTGACAACCTTCTCTCGTTCTTCATTATTTTCAGCTTCCTTGCTCTCCCTGCATTTCTACCACCAGATCATCACCAATTTTCACAAGGCCACCTTGAGTGCTGAGGGAAACCAGAGCACCACCCCCGCCTGTCCAGTATCCATCAGTACCAACTTATCCCATTGGGTTTGTGTTGTGGGGTTTTCCCCTTTTTAATCACGGCTGCCCTAAAAGCCACCTTGCTTCCCCCACCACAGCACCTACCTACTGCGGAGACGTTCATCACAGTAAGCTTTGCTAGTTTATTTTTTCCCATGTGATTATTCTGTACACCTTCACAACTTTAGCGATCATCTCCACCAGCTGTGCTTGCCCATGATCGAGAACTACTGGGGTTTCGCTGGAGCATCACACTGTCCCACACAGTAACGTCCCAGGCTGTTGTCTCTCCTGTCTCTCATTTTAAAAGCAAAATGGTTCATCCAGTCAAACTTCGCAGCTTCTCAACAGTTCGCTGCACTGTGCGTAAACCCCAGCTCACCTGGTGCAAAAGCACGAGCCTGGTGTGCTCGTACGCAGTAGCTGCGTGATTACGCAGCAGCCCCTTGGCCAAGAAGGTAGCACAGGGCAGCACACAGCCATCCAGACTCTGCTGGTCACCTCCCCTCTCAGCTCAACATGGCCGCTCACTATTGTAAACTCTGAAACCCAGTTTGATCCCAGCAGATTAAGCGTATTTCCAACACACACAGTTCCTGGCCACCCAGCACAATTCCAGAGAATGAATCCAGCATCTTTGCATGCAACAGCACAGATCTACCAGCACGCCCCGAGCACAGGCTCTCTAGCACCGACTTCAAAGAGCAAAAATTTGAACACTTGATCTTAAACTAGCTGCAAAGGGTTTCCTAGTAGGTCAGCAGCTCTGTTTGCAGACCTGGCAGACCTTTAGCTGAACAGACTGGGATCACCTTGCCTGGAAGCAGCGTCCCCATCACAGCATTTAAACCTAGAAGGATGGAGGAGGTTCAGATATCATCCAGCAAGGTGCTGCCATTCCCAGCCAAAGCCTCCAAGAGACAGTGAAGAGGTTTTTGGACCAGGTGGGAATTTCCAAGGACTTCACAGATTGGGAGAGAATGTCTGAAAGCTAACCCAGCTACAACCAAAAGTTTCATTCCGGCTTTTTAACATGCCTGGTTTGCTCCTCTCTTACTCTGCCAGCCTCTATCTGTTGACAGTTACAAATTCCAAATTGGGCTCAAATTCCGAATTCCCCCAGATTTACACGCAACTATGATCAAAATCTGTTGGTTAATACCAGACCTCTGTAATGAGCCTGAGATATTCTAGCGTATGCTAAATTTCTGACTTGCATGATACGAAGCAAGGCAATGAGAGACACACACACCTCCCAGAGCAGAGGTTTGAAACAGCAGCAGCTTTTCTCCTGGCACAGGGCAGGGGCACTTTGGTTTCTTGAACAGGTGGACTACCTGACAAGCAGCAGGTAGCCTTGCTTTTTGACTACTACATTTTAAATCAGGGCTGTCTGGCAATTCATTAGCGGCTGCTAACTGTTAAACACGGGAAAGTTCAAAAACCATGCATATGTTTCCCTCCCTGCCTCCCAGGTGGTATCTGGTTCGAGCAGCAACCTTTTCACTTCGTGCATCAAGCCTTGTAAACTTCCCGTGGCTACGCCAGCGGTTCCTCACCAGGTGCCCGCGCCAGAGCTGTGGTCTCCAAAGAGCAGCAAACTCCAGATGCTGATCTCCGGCGATGTCGACGCCATTCGTTTCTCCTTGAAAGTTTATTGTCAGAATTACTGAACGTGTACGCAAATGTCTGCATTTGAAGGTGAAATCTGGTGGAAAAATAAAGATATAATAGGATTCTTTCTTATATAATTTCCTGGTGTGATGTCTGTCTAAAAAATGAAGTGAAATTATATGATGTCAAAAAATCAGGTTTCAAAATGATTGACAACTTGTAAGTGTTTTGCATTGTGAAATGAGGTGGAAAATTTTAATTGCATGATGGAAGGACATAATATTTATTAGAACCTTGTAACCACACTGGATTTCAGCGAAGAGGACACAATTTTAAATTTTATATTAATACTTCAGGCAAAATCTTAAATGAATACTCAGAAGCAAAATTCCGCCCCAGACTCTGTGAGTAAGTTTTTAATCTCGAATAGTAAAATAGCATCTATAGGGTTGGCACATCACCATAGTGACAAAAAGATTCCCTCATACACGCCGTACGTGTAACAGGTTTTTTTTTTTACTGGGGCTGGCCAGTGCAGTACCAAACAGCAGTACTTTTCAAAGAAAGCGGTCTAGAGAAGGAAAAAAGTGAGTTAACATTAAAAAGAGGGAAACCAGAGATATACGTACATGGAAGCAACTCAAAACGATCAAACTCAGCTACAAGACATGCCCTGATTATGTCTTACATCAGTAAGGAATCTGGATGGGGCAATCTATTGAAGGTTCAGCAATATCGGTTAAATTCCCTCTCCTTTCCTCTTTCCTGGTGTGAAAGGAGCTTGGAGTACTGAGAGATGGCAAAACAAAGCTACTCCTTCCCCTCCTCATCCTCCAGGCACCTTTCTGAGCCTGCTGACAACACTCACTCATTTTGAGCAAAGCTTTTGCAAAGCAGCCCCCTGTGACCAGTTCAGCCCAGAGAGGTGTGGGAGCACGGCTGGTTCGCCACCAGCGCCTTCAGCAGCTGGTTGAACTTACCAAGAAGCTTTTTTCCAGGAATATCTTTTCATGAGAGCTCTCCTGACCAGAGCACAGGTGAACATCTGGTGCTTGTAGACATCCCCTCCCACCTGTTTGTGCGGGGTCAGGTCTGTCTTTGGAGATTTGGGTTTAATTTGGAGATAGAAGATCAAGCAAAGTCCATACTCAGCTGGCGCTGGAGTCTGCTCTCCTCAGCATGGCCAAGACTCTGAACCACCCGTGGCAAGGCAAAAACCTCCTCACCTACCAAAGTGATGTACAAAGACAAGAAAAAAATAATTCGCTGTGTAGGCAGAGTAAGTCATGCTGAACATGGAAAGACAACTCCTAAATACTCTGTAACGGCTCTTGCTTAAAAAAGAAACAACTGCAAAACCAAAATAAAAACCATGGAAAATTCAGAAGTCTGTAAGGAAATTTTGAGAGGAATTAAACAAACCCAACAGAGTTGAGTCCTCTCCTGTTCACGTACGACACAGGGAACTGTATTATAAATGTCTACGTGGGGCTGAAGAGAATGGTTAAAATTATAACCATCGAGCCTAAATGAAGCACCAGGAAGGGAAAAGTACGGAAAGCTACATAGGGGAAACAAAAAGACCAGCTTCAAACTCTGTCAGAGGCTCAGTGTGCCAGTAATTCACTGAAATTTGGGCAAGGACATAAATCACAGCGTTGGAATCCTGAAGGGTCATTGAGTGGGTCTGCAGCTAGTCAAGCAGAAGAGGTCAGAAATTAAAATGGTTAGCAATGAGTAATAAGAAACCTTAGATCCTTAAAGGATTTCTTGAAATAGATATTTATGCTCCTCGCTGAGGGAGGGAGAAATTTTTCACTTCTCCATCAAATTAGCTTTGACCGAGTACCGGGAACAAAATACTCTCCTGAATATTCTCAGCAGCTTTCAAATGGGGTTTCATCTCTGCACATCCACTGAGCAAACATCACGCAGAAAAGTTCTGCTCAAAACCCACATCTTTGCACGAGAAATGCTTGTACCTTTCTCCGGAGCAGGGCAGGAAACAGGGGAAGGTTTGCAAAACCCTGTGGCTAATTCATGCCAGATTAAGTCTGTTTACCTGACACACGCGCAGACGGTCCTGTCCCACCCTCAGCAACCCTGCCGGTGTCCCAGGGAGGAGGGAATCGCCCCGCGTGTTGGCAGCGGACTAACAACCCCGACCTCTGACACTCAAATTGTGCTTTATCCTGATGTGCTGCCCGAAGCCCTACCTGAGCCAAACTCAGATGTCTGGGGAACCTAATCGATGGAGTGGGGGGAAAAAAAAATAAAAGGTAAAAATGTATTAGATCTTTCTGAATAACAAATAAATCTGAGGAAATCACAATCTGCTCACAGCTATTTCATGAGAAGGAGAAAGAACGCCAGATCAATTATTCATTTCAAGTTACTCACTTAGCACTCCATCAGGCTCTTTTAGAAGTCAAAAATGTTACAGGATAAACACGGCTCCGAAACAAATTTCTGCCCTATTCTCAAACAAGGAGCAATTACAGATGTACCTAGGAAGCCCCACACTCGGGAAAGTCTCCACAGTGCACACCTGGCCCCGTCTACTGCTCGGTCCTGCTCTCCTGCATTTGCTGAAGGTTGGAGTTCCCCAAATTTGTGGGTCAGCTCCGTCCTCTCTCCCCTCCACACACACATATGCTCATACACTTTTTTGCAGTCTGAGATTCTCATAATAATAAAGCGTTAAGTCCACCACTAATTCAGGCAGAGACCTTCTTGGAAGGAACTGGGACAGGTTATGGACCGATTCAGCAGAAAAGACTCCACCATCTGAAGATTACTGCTCCCCAAATTACTCTTTGCTCCAGTCATTATAAAATGTTTGCATCCGATACCTGAATATTAATGAAACCATTTTTAATAATGCTACATAAACCACCTGTCTCTCCGCGTACACCGGAGAAAATTATTGCAATAGTATGAAATAAAAATGTTGGGGTCCTTCAAACCTGAAACCACCAAAGACCGATCTGCTTCCTTCCACCTGTTTGTATTGTTTAGTTTTTCTGCTCAGAAAATAAATAACCTTCTCTGAACAAGCAACTACAGAGTACACAAGAGCATCACAAAGTAATTATGAGTTTATGACATCATCTTAATATTACAAGGGAGAGACTGAAAGACCCAGGAGAAACTCCAGATTTCCCTTTTGGGAGAACGTTAATGGATGCTTACAATCTGTTTTCCTTTGTTTGGATGTTACAACCAATAATACACTTTTATGTCTATAAATAAAGACTAAAGTTGAATAAATCCAACAAGCTCCTGAGCCCGCGGCTCTGAAACTTGATTCACATTCACGGTAAAGATTTATGAGTCACTCGCAGAGAATAAGTTGAAGCTGCAAGATTTGGGGTGAAATTATTCAAAAGGGTGATTATTTTTGGAATGATTATGCATGCACACCTGATCAGGGTGTCACCTGGGCCCCCTTGTCCTACATGATGAAATGTGGCAATTTTTCTGCATTTCTCTTTGCTTGCACAAAAGAAGAGCATGTAAAAGCAAACAAATTATTTATTTTTACACACACTGGCTCATCTTGTGGATGTATTTTTCCCTTCTAGCTAGATCACAGCACAGGATACGTTCTTTAAACTGTTCGCTTGAATATACCAAATTTACTGATGACTACAAAGCATATGCAAACCAAAATACTTCTGGATTTGGGAGCAAAGTTAAGCACTCAAACTTTGGGAGAAGCAGGCAGCAGTAGCTCTCCCTGTTACGTGCACTGTGGGAAGAGGGACTTAATTCTTTCCTCTGTCTTTCCCTTTCTTGCTCTTTTCCTCTTTCTTACAACCATTTGGTCTTCACCTTCGCTTAATGAGTTTGCAACCATCAACGGTGGAGGACCACAAGTACCACCAGATGAGGCCACGACTCTGAGGAGAACAGAAGGCATCCCTACCTGAGGCCTTTGGCTTGAATCTCTCTCTTGCAATGTGGGTTCTGACACCTACATAATTTAAGGGTTTGAAATTATTTTGTCCAAATGAAATAAGCTTTGCAAAGTATAAATGAAAAAAAAAAAGTTGGAAAATTACCCTGGTTTATATTATTTCACTGCCTGGAGAATGAGATCACTCTACAGCCATCTGAAAGGTTTTCAGGAGCCTCCTTTTATAAAATTTTTGTGGCAAAATCTCAGAAATCTCATCGTTAGTCACTTCACTCTCTCCATGTTCTTTTCCTGATAAGATGTTTTTCTCCTGTGTAACATATGTTTCTCCCTTTTTAGTCCCAAAAACTTTTTGCTTTGTTCATGCAATTCAAAACTGATATAAACTTTCTCCTTGATCTCATACTGATTTGGCCTTAAACAAACCCCTTGAAGGCTTCCAAAAAGTGAGTAGGTTCAGGTCAAGCCCCAGATTTGCTACGTGTTGATTTTCTCTGGAACTGGCTGAAGACACATTGCGGGGGTTTCTGTCTCCTCTCTGCACAGACTCCCAAAGGGAACGGGACATCTCCCCTCCTGACTCTTCTCTCCTTCCCAGAGAGTCTGCACACTGGACCAAATTTAGAAACGTTATGACTGCACCAGCAAAACCCTGGTGTTGAGGGAGCCAAGAAGGCAATTACTTTTTTCCAGATGCCTGCTATTTCAAAAAGACAGGCTATGCTCTCTGGGTAGCCCCACTGAGCACCTCTGGAAGTTCAGCCCACTCCTTTTGCGCAAAAGATCTGCCCACTCTTTCCATTAAATTATCACCCGTATCTTCATTACTACTGATCTAGCATGAATTTGCTCTTGCAAGAAACAATGAATCAATCCAAATCTTGTCTTGCAACTGCTTCTAACCCAGAGTTTGTTTGAGAGGAGAACACAAGTGCAGGTCTAAATTTTTCAAGTGACACCTGCCTTTCTAACTGTCCTGGATCTAAATGTGTCCCAGCCCCAGGCTCTGTCATGGCCAAGTCCTCTCTGCTCAGCAGCGACCACAGAGCTCCAAGTCAAAGGCACTGGAAGGCCCACCTACTACCTGTGATGTGCAGGTGCTTGCCGCTAAGTACATCTCGAAGTCATTACTCTTTCCTTTGCCAAAAAAAAAAAGAAATTTCAAAGAAACAAATATTTGCAATTTCAGATAAAGTTCATTAAGCAACTTTGAATTTAAAAGATTCAGAAAACTCAAATTTTTTTCTGAAAACACTTTCAAAATGCAGTGGTTTAGTTTTAACATTTTGAAATAACCTTTTGTGCTTAGATATTTGCCAAAATTAAATAACGAAAGAGGATTTTGAAATAAAAGCAAAACTTTTCATTCAGCTAAATAAAAATTTCTCTTATTTTCCTGTTTCTATGAGATTATTATTCTAAGCCTGATTTTTATTTTCTTCCCCCCAGTTTGGCCAGTGAACTAAACCCATCATTTATTTGCCCTTTGTTGTGTAGAGTGGCATCTCCCTTTTCTATGAAAGCCCCTCCAGAAAGAGAAGAGCTGCCCCGCCAGTCTTTCCTCACACTACCACTTCCCCCAGCACCATCATTAACTTCTTGTTAACAGAAATTAAAACCAAGCACAGAATCAAACCAAAACAATCTCTCCTGGTCCCTACATTGCCTCTGTATCCCTACACCCTTCTCCTAACTTATCCTCCAGCTCTCTCCGTGGCCTTCAGCTGGCTCCTCGTTGCTTCTGTCCAACGCGTCTTGAGATGCAGAGGAAATTGGGCTCCTCGCGCCCCATCTTCTCCATGCTACACGAATGCATGGACAGTTATAATTTAGCCCCAGGGTGGCATCACGCAGTAAACCACACTACAGTAATTATTAGCTTCTGCGGTGTTATTTAGGGGACTTCCATCCCGGGCTTATTTTATAACGCTGCTACAGATTAATAGCGATGCCGCTGCCTTCAGCGTGCGGAGTTTGCTACGGGTTAAGACCCATGGCGGCCCGCACCATTCAAGAGAGCCGCGCAATAAAAATAAAAGAATCATTTCTAGTAAGTTCTGACTCTGATTAAAAAACAATCTTTATGAAATAGATGCTAATAAAATTGCTTTCCTAATTACCCAGAGCTAGTTCATTTCCCAGCAAATATAATAAAACAGTTACTTGGCTCTGATTCACAAAATCTGAACCCAAGCTCATTATTAAGGCATTTAGCAGTGAAAAAGCATGTGTGCATAAGATGCTGTCCCGTCAAGCAGAATGCAAGAAATCTTTTGAAGTCAGACCTTTGAAGTCTCAAGTTATTGCCGCATTTTTTTTAGCGCAGGTATTTCAACAAGAGAAGAAAAAAAAAAGCTCTCGGTGTTATTTACACAGATGGAACAGGGCACCCTATTATACCGTCATATTCAGCGGAGATTTCGGTTAGAAGCAGAAAGTCTTAATTTAAAGAAATATTTAGAGCTGGTACATAGCACTTCTTAATCTGTGGAACCATTACAAGGTTGCGAGACTTTTACATAATAGAACAGACCAGCCGATGTCCCAGGGCTGTTACTGCTACGACTTGTAACGCGCTGAAATCTCTTTCATCTGCCTAACCTGGGATTTTGATGATTGTAAATGCATGAGTGTGTTTCAGTTTAGGGGGTTACGTTTATGTTTTATTTATTTTTTGCTTACGTTTCTGCTCTCTTCAAAACTTCCTCCAATTTCGAGATGCACAAATGTTCTACCAAGCTCTCCAGGTTTCCCTCTGCCAGAAGTCCCCTTGACATCCTGGGAGTCTGACTCCCATGGTGACTGTGGGCTGTATGTCCCTGATTTTACCAAGAAGCACATGGAAGAGAGACCACTGACCCACACAGGCTGCATCGGCAGTGGTGCAGACACAGGATCAGAGACCCCAAATCACATGGAGGCTGGGGGCACTTCTGAGGCTGATATCTGCCCAAATCCATCCCATCATCTTGCACTCCAAGGTAACGGTGCCTTTATTTGAGTTTTTTACCCCTTTACAAACACCTTGTTTTCTTTTCCACATCAAATACGTGTGATACACCCAGATAGGGCAGGTAGACTCCGGGACAACTCTTGAGTAAAATCTACTACTACAGCAAGTGTTGTAAAAGTATGAGTAGATACCAGGAAGTCACCATCTGCCTCTCTGCTTCATGGCAGGAAATACTGCATCTAAACCCTTCCCAGCAGTTGTTTCATGAAGGCACTTTTCTATTTCGCAAAGCATTTTGAGCCAGCTGGTTAAGGTGGCCCACGTGGTTAAGGGCT
Source organism: Chlamydotis macqueenii (assembly GCF_036417535.1). NCBI lineage: Eukaryota > Metazoa > Chordata > Aves > Otidiformes > Otididae > Chlamydotis > Chlamydotis macqueenii. The sequence goes on along the minus strand of NC_141558.1, from coordinate 123,857,651 downwards.
ACCCAGCAGCCCACAGTCTCATGCCACCTGATCCCTCCATGTCTTGGTTTCCCCACGACAAAATGGAAATAACACTTCCCTCCTGCGTGAGGCACCTGGGAGGCTCAAAAAGTGAACATATGTAACTCCAATAAGCAGTATTCCTCTGGAATAAAAAATGCTTGGGGAAGGACTTCCACAACCAACCGACAGGACCACAGGGATCTCGGTCAGAGGAGAGCTAACCCAACATGGAGGCTGGCTGCTGCTTTTTCCCGTGTACGGTGCGCAGTGCGACGCTACGCTGGGGATGGGCACAGGGCGCCTTCATCCCCTCCTACATTTGGAGGAAGACTTTGAACCCCCCCAGGCTGCAATATCTCTAACTCAGGGAAATGCACCATGAAGGTATCACAAAGTATTTCGGATTTGCACACACAGCAGAGCGCTCGCTCCCACCCCACTGAGGAAGAGCCTTGATGGCACCCTTGCACCCTATCTGCCTAGTGAGGAGATAAAGACGTTCCATACCAAATGGCCACCCTGGCAGACGGACACATTCCCCCGAGGATGGGAAAGAAGAGAGAAATTCTTCTCTGCAGCCCTGACCTTCAATATGGCTGCTCCCCAGCTAACTTTTGGTCTATGGCTTGCGCTTCAACAGAATACGCAGGACCTTGAACCCACCCAACGCTCGCCTACAGCCACATCTGCATAATAACATTAGCTATTCTAAACACATTTGTATGCCATAAAAGTATCAAATTAACATGTGTTCTGGTTTCTTTAAGATTTTCATAGAATCATAGAATGGTTAGGGTTGGAAGGGACCTTCAGAGGTCATCTAGTCCAAGCCCCCTGCAAGGAGCAGGGACATCTCCAACCAGATCAGGTTGCTCAGAGCCCCGGCCAACCTGGCCTGGAATGTTTCCAGGGATGGGGCTTCCACCACCTCTCTGGGCAACCTGTGCCAGTGTTCCACCACCCTCAGTGTAAAAATTTTTTTCCTAATATCTAATCTAAATCTACCTCCCTCTATTTTGAAACCATACCCCTTGTCCTATCACAACAGGCCCTACTGAAGAGTTTCTCCCCATCTTTCCTGTAGGCTCCCTTTAGGTACTGGAAGGCCGCTACAAGGTCTTCCCAGAGCATCCTCCTAGATTAAGCAGCTATGACTCAGAATTCACATCAGAAATGATCTGTGAAGTGAGAAGCTACGATTTTTACACAGTCTCTTTCTTACCCTTCAGCATCCTGCAGCACAGCTCAGCACAGCTTGTGCACGCCTCCCGTCCTCCCCCACTGCTCCTGGTGGCAACTGCGACACTTCGATCCAGGAGGATGCTCTAAGGAGAAAGTTTCTATCTCAACTTAAGATTGCTTTGTTTTTTGCGGTGGTAAGTTAGTTCCTTAACATTATCTTAATGCACTTTTTATGGTTTAATTTCCCCTTTTGTGGTGCTGTTTTCCTCAATAAGACTTTGAAATTGAAATCAGATTTCCTCTGAAGGAGCCAGCCTGATTTTCTTCGAAAGCCCAGTACAATACAGTCATTCCGCTGAGACTGACAATTTTATTATGGCTGCATTTCCTTTTTGCCTACAAAATGTTTGTTTTATAAATAGGCCTTTTTAATTTAATGTAATTTTTTGTACAACAGCAGAAACAGTCAAAAAACACAAAACAAAGCTACGAAATTTGGGTTTTGTTATACATGCCATCCTTAATTTACTTTCTGTTGGCTGAGGAGGGGAAATCAACTTTTTACCTAAGGCAAAATGTATGTAAAATTTCAAACTAAAGTAAAACTCAGCTCCCCTGTCTTCAAGCTGTATCACTGAAGAGATGGTCTTGTAATTAAAAATAGAGGGGGGGGTGAAAACCAACTACAAACAAAAAACTACGTTGCGCTTAAATGAATGAGACAACTACAAGCAGAAACATGATAAGGACTGTAGAAACTAATCAACTGACAATTGCTTTTACAACTTTCACACCACTCACAATTTAACAAGAGGACATTTTTCAGCACATGCTTAATTTTAGAAGTGTGAGAAGTTGTCGGCCTCAATGGCTTTTATTTTTTTTTTAATATTTAAGATTAACTAAGTGCTTACGCATCTCATGGAATTATGGTCTCCCTTTGGACTGTGGAGTTAAGCTTCTGTTTGCTCCAGGAGAGCACAAAGACCACTATTGAGAGCTCTTGGCCATCCTTGTTGCCCCACTGGCCACATCTACATCACGTGGCATGAGCTACCGCAGCGTCCCCATGCCCACCTTGGCCATGAGCTGGTCCCAGACACTGATCCCACGTGCTCAGATCTTCTTCCTCCGTAAACCAGGGCGGAAGGGGAAGGCAGGAGAGGGAAAGTTTTATACTCCAGGTTCAGCCCAAAACTGCTTTGGGATGCAGCTGAGTATGCCCTCAGGGGCTGAAAGGACTAGCCTTCACCACCCAGATGGAGCAGGGCTCAGTGTCACCTTTCGGGATCCGCAGCACAGACCACACCTCCGGCAGAATTTCTGCTTCCCCTGCAAGTCTGGACAATCGAATGGCACATCCATCCCAACAGCTCTCAAACAGAAAATAAGAAAAAAAAAAAAAAAAAAGAAAAGAATCTTCCTGACACACACATCTAGATTACTTTTTATATTTTTGTGGTTGTCAATGACTGGTCTGAACTGCTCTGCGACGGTTTAAATTCCGGTAACAAGTTTCATATGGTCGCTATAACATCTCAGCGTATTAATTAGTTTTCAAGACCCCCAGGCAATAAAAATGTAGCCATTCAAGGTCACAGTTTGACTTATTTACAATTGATGTATAACTTGGCAAACTCTGCATTCAGCTACTTCGTACAATAGAAAATATATTGTCATTCAGGTTAACAAAAGGCTCTTTTCTTTGCCACCTCACTACAATGGCCCTGCAAATGAACATCGCCTGAATAAAATCCTAACCACATTTTCACTCTCATTAACCACAGTAGGGTATCACACAATTTGCCTGGCTCCCACTTAGACCACTGTGCACCATTTTACTAGCAGCAGTTTGATGGGTTTTATGGCAGGTGATATATGGAGTGGGAGTTTCGGGAGTCGTAAACAGAAGCCACAGTGTATCACAATGTGGTTTAGGGATATAATGACTGTGTTGTAAAGCAAAGGATGACAATACTGCACTAGGCTCGAGGTAGCGAACCAATAGACCAAACAGCTCGACATAATTCAAGCTGCAAACGGAGGATCCGAGGTGCGTGCTGGCCTTCCTATATCTTTCATTAATTACCCCTGATGAATTTGAATAAGAACTACTAAAACCAAAATAAATCTGCGGCCAAGAGAAAAATTATAGAGTATCTCCTTGTATTTCTTGGAAAAAGTTCTTCTCCCCTAGTGCATATACACACACCCCGCATTACCAGTTTTTAACCAGCCTTTTGTATCTCCAGCTAGACAGTCCCCTTTGCTACTGGCGCTCCCATCACTTTTTAACACACCGGAACAAATATCGGCTTGGAGACCTTCTGCGCACACGCAGGAGGACAGGTGATGCTCTTAGCTACGGCTGCAAGATGCCACGCTGACCAGAAAGACCCTCCTCTAAATATTTCGTTCATATTTATTCATGCTCTGAAGTTGAACAATGCTCTACTTTTTCTTTGGGACACTACGGCATTCTTCCACCCCTATGGATACTCGTAATTCCCGTCCGAGCTGGATGATTTTTGAGAGTGATCCATTTCCTACTGGTTGATCCCACCATGAGGTATTTGGATCGGGATTTCTGCAGTGATCCCGTAGTGGTCAATCCCTGCAATTCTTGCAAAGGGTTTTTTCTTTTTTGGTTATTGATATTGGCTAATTATGGCAGAGAATAAGAAAATTGTCTGCCTGGTTCCCAAAGCTGTGTCATTAGCCACGTTGTGATAGATTGGTGTCAGTGACAGAGCTCTCTCCCAGCATTCAAAACCTGTTCAGCTGCATTTAAACTAAATAACAATACTTAGCACATATAGCGCTTTGCATATTCAAAGCGCTGTACAAACATCAATTAATTAATCCTCGTAACATCCCTGCGAGGTAGGTAAGTATTATCTCAGTTTTACAGATGGGGAAGCAGACACAGAGAGGTTAAGTAAAATGAAAAATTAAGGTGGAGGTGTGCTGGTTAATTTGGAATTGCACTTTGTGCTGTTTGAAAAAATTAGAAGGTGCTGTACCAGATCTCCATTATTCTGTCAGAGAAAGCAACATTTTGATGTGCTGACTGCCCTGGTAGGAGCCATTGCCTCAGTCAGGCACCTTGAAGCTGAACCTTCATGTTCTCTGCTTGGGAAGCACACACAAAAAAAATTCCCCTAAATACATCCTTCTGCTTAGAGTAAAATGTCGGTAGACACATCTCCTGCTTCCAAGAGTACTCCACAACTATCAGAGAAGATTTTGAGATAAATAATCTGGTTTGGTAAAACTATTAAGAAGGAGCTAAGGACCAACCTGCTTGGATAGTCAGTAATTACTTATGCCAAAACCTCCAGAAAAATTTTCTTTTCTCCTGTCACCTGTATTGTCCAGGCATGGACCAGCACTAGGGAGGAACAGATCTCCTCAAGTCACACAGAAAGCGGTCTCCAGCCCGAAGAAACAGTATGCCTTTCCTCTGAAAACAAAAAAAAATACAAAGTGCAAGAGATGCTCCAGCTTGATGGAATCACCCAGGACTGCTAACAAAACAGGTGGGATTTTATGTTTGTTTTCCTGTAGCTTAAGTGCTTTCGATTTTCAAAGGAAGAACCATTAATGAGAGCAAAGTCCAATGTTTCACCACCTAAACCCAAACCTACGTACTACTCCCTGCTGCTGTATACCTGCCATGTTATTCAGTCCTTATTTTAATAAAGACCTCTTTCCATCCATTTGATGGGAACTCCCTCAATGCATGGGCTCTGTATTAACTGGAAAAAGCGTAAAATTGACATTAAGTGGATCTGGAGGCAGGGGAAGATGGAGTAGGTGTTTGCTCCCGTCTACCCCATGCATTAACCTACGCGAGCAGAGAAGAGGGAACAATTGCCAGGATAGCAGCTCCGCAGAAAAGAAACCGGAGGACCAGGGGCTGTGGATCACAGGCTGAACGTGTGTCAACAATAGTATGCAGCTGAGAAAAAGGCAAACGCCATACCGCGATGTTTAAACAGAAGTAAGAGTCTGCAAGACTCATAAAGCGACGCTTGCACTTTGCCGAGTGCCAGGGAGGCCTCACCCAGGGCATTGTGTTCTCTTGCAGGCATTGCGCCTCGCGAAAGGCATGGCCCGACTAGAGAGAGTTCAGAGGAAAGGGAGGAGAACAATCAGAGGTCTAAAAACCATGACTTGTGAGAAAAGATTGAACACAGTGGGGTTGTTTGCTCTAAAGAGAAGGCTGAGGGGAGACATGATAACAGTCTTCCAGAGTATAAAAGGCTGCAGCAAAGAGGAAGGGAACAATCCCTTTCCCATGCCTAAGCCCAAAAGGACAAGAAAAAGCTGGCAGGAAGGAAGATTCGAGTCACGTACTAGGAAGTCTTTCCAGCAGCCAGGACAGTGAAGCTCTGGAAAAGATTGGCAAGAGCCACGTGGAGTTTTTCTTGCTAGAGGTGCAGGAGATGTTGCCTTCGCATGCAGGGATATGCACAATGACTTCCTTAAGGCCACTTCCATCTTGGTGTCCTACGTTAGGTCTCAGAAAGAAGAGGAGCTCTAAAGACAGCAGCTTCTGCTGCCACAGTACCCAGTCAGCCCAACCTGCAGCCTGTGGCTCTGCCAGACTCGGTGTATGGCCAGGCTGCGACCAACTTAGTTATTACTGGAGCAGCTTGGAAAGAGCGATGCTGATGTTTTAACTAGATAATATCATTGGTTGTGTAACACTCACATAGCCAATCCTATGTCCTTCCTCCTAACCTTGTACTCTCACAATCACTAGATGCCAGAATTTGAGGATTTTAGTAGCCAGTACGACCTCAGGCAGGTTCAACTTGCAGCTGGGGATCGCCTTTCCCACCCAAGCAGCTCCAGGCACACGCAGAGAGTCAGTACCTGTGCATCTATCTTCGTTTAAAATGTTTGTTCTTTGAAATATCTTTCTCCTTGTGCATTGACTTCCCCTCCTTCCTTTGGCTTCCCTCAGTAGTTCTTCTGATTACATCTTTTCTCTTCTTCTCCCTGTTGGCTTATTTTCGTAATCTCTTTTATACAGAATTATGTCCAATGCACTTGGAGTCAAAGTCACAAAGATGCAATGTTTGACTGGGAACAAAACAGGAGAAAGGAATCTGTCAACCCTGGCAAGTGTGGGATGCTTTATCTGCTTTATATTTAATACGCTGTTCTGAACATCACCTCTAGCCTCTCCTGATGCAGAACAGTGATTTGTCTGAAATTGTTCGGAGGTTGCTGATCTTTTGGTGCCTGCAAAGACCGCTAGCTTTTGGGAGTAGAAGTCTGATCCTAAGGGAACCAAAGTAATGCCCCTCTCTGTTGGCTACGATCTCTTGCGGGGCAATCACATGACTGGAAAACTTCTAAGATCATCACAGTTGAAGACCTAGCAGTAGAAATATAATTCATTTTAAAATACTACGGTAGTTTTAGTCTTTTGCAATTTTCAGTACTTACAATGAAAAAAAAAATTATGCAAACACTAAACCCTTTTTCTGCACAAATGCTTTATGGTTCAGAGTAAAACAACCTATTCCATGCACTATCTACAAGAAACATTTGGCAGCTTTCTCCTAAAGTTCTTACTTTTACGCTGTTATTTTGGACATTTTGCACCTCTTATCCTCTTTGAACAGCCCTTCAGGCTCTTGTGGGTGATATTAGGTTCTACCTGCTTTTCAGATGCCTGTAATTTTAGCAGACTGTAATTGTTCAAGTTTCAAGAATTCAATTCAATTGTTCAACGTCCTTTACCTTGTTTTGAACAAAAGGCAAGTTGGCGTCTTGCAACAAGAACCAGGATCCTGCTCCTGAAAAGCTATCATACACAAGGGCCTGTGGTGCCCTTACACGCGATACCCTTCACAGCACCTTTAAATCCTGCCTCTTAGAAAAAGAGGCCCTCACATGTGAAGCCCAGATCTTGGGAGACGAGAGGCAAGATTTGCAGGCCCGTAGGCCTATTGAGTTTGCCGTAGAGTTGGGAGTAGCACAAGGGTTCCCTTCCCTCCTGTCTCCTACAGAAATCCTAGACAGCTTGCTCTCTGATTTCAATGAATAATAATAAAAAAAAAATTAAAAATGAACAGGAGTTAATTAATTTGCTGCAATATTGGTATGACAAAATGAAAGCAGCATGTGAGCAACAAAGGAAAACTGACTGTCATTCACAGGCTAAACAAGGGACGGAGTAGTTATTAAAGGCTTATACAGTAAACCCTTGTATTTCCCTGATGTTAGAGAACCCGCACAAAACCAGCTCAAAAGACAAAGACGGCATGCCATGGTAATATTTTCAACAAACCAATTTAGGGGGGATAAAAAGGAGCAGTAAAACATCTGTGTAGAAAAAAAAAAAGGAATGCAAAAGTAAAAAAAAATAAAATAAAATAAATCCTCTGAGAGTAACTACAGATAGATACCAGGTATGAGGACGATGTCCCACAGTCTGAAGAGAAAGACTATTTCTTTGAAACTTCTAGTTTAGAAGATCTGAGTTTAGGTAAGCAGCAGGAAATTCAAAACAAACCTCAGCTATTCTGGTTGGTCTCTCTCTAATATTAACCTGCTTCACCCAGAGATTCTGTCACTTCTTACTGTTCATTTTATTTCGAGCACATATAGGGTGTTCCTGTCCATGGCTGGCTCTTGACACAGCCATCACAAAAACTAGTATTACTTTGTAACAGCACCAGGGAAATGCAGTTACTGTTGAATTAACTCACACCCATGAAATGTAACAAACACATTTTAACGGAAGACATGCTGCAATTTTGTTCAACTGAATTCATCAGGAAAAAAAAAAAACAAACAAACAAAAAACCAAACTCTGAAGTGAAATGAAGAGTTGCCACAGGTTCATCACACCTGGCTTCTCTGAAAGGAAGAGCCTCAGCACAAAGAGAACCAGCCTCTCCATAGGGTTTGTTAGTTGACAAACAGACAGCTAAAATAGATTCAGTATTTACGGTCGCAGAAAATGGTCCAACCAGGACACTGAAGGAAGCAGCTGAAATCTTCTCAGGAGTCAACATGGTGAGCTGACTTTGTCCTTGGGAGGGGTGGCTTCACCAGTGCTGGGCTGACCAAAGATTTTAGGTGACATTTGGGTTTTTTCTGCTCAAATGGAAATCAGAGAGTAGAGGAAAAGGGAAAATATAGAGGTGATGGTGCTTTTCAGGGCACCAAGCCAAATGCAAACCTCACTATAAACGTACAAGCCAGCAGATCAGTATGTACCCACACGAAAATGGTGTGCTTCACCGAGCACTTAGAGAAAAAAATGTCAGATGCGATATTCCAGCGGTTTTCAAACCTAGCAGGTATGTTTAGCTTGAAACACAAATTCCCACTCATTCTGTACATCAAAGAAGAAAAGAAGAAGAATTCCCTTTATCCTGTAGCTTTTGGAGGGCTGTGCTACCTGGTTATGGTTTCTCCAAGCTCTGCAACTTCAGGACACTAGGGACCACTGACTTCAGGAGTTCATACAGTACTAGAGAGATCAAAAGTATCCCACCAGAAGTGGGCCTCTCTTTCCCCATGCAGCATGCTTGTTCACATCCCTACTGAAACAACGCTTATTTTGCATCACTTCTTCATCTCTCATATCATACACCGTTTATTTTAATTTCTTTCCGCGGACATTTTTACAATGACTTGTTACAACCGCTTCCTGGAAAAAGGGCCTTTTCCATCCTTCACTAGTGGGAAAGTGCCTGGGATCCCACAACTGGGTATCAGCAAAAAACATTGTCGGGAAGGAGAGGAGCCCGCAAGGCGCAAGCACTCTCAAACCAGCAGCAGGGTCCAGGCAACGCACAGAGACGAGCACTCAGCCCTGCAAAGCACCAAGCCCTGATTTGGTACCTCCTGAAAACAGGGGCAAAACTCCCACCAGCTCGAGCAGGGGTGAGATCTCAGCCATCCCAAATCCACTGACTTATCCATAATGCACTCTGATAATGACCATAAGGAAAAGGAGAGCAATATTTTGAATCTAATACAAAACCACAAATGGACTGCTACATCAGGAATCTCATGCAGCACTAGCTACCAAAGAGATACTCAGTTCCTCGCACACGGTGACAGGGATATGGAAGCATCGTCACCACAGTCACCATCAACTTTGTGGGAGTAACTCCCCTTGCTGTTTGAGGACCTTCTCTTCATGTTCAGCCCCTGGCTATTATTAGTGTTAATAATGGTTTCATGTACAATTCACGTGAGGAAAGCTCCTCAGTGGACAGCATTATCCCTCTGAAAAAAACCAGAGGTTTGCCAGGTGGCTATCTATTGTTTCCGGTTTTAAAATTCCTGCTTCGCTCCGAAGAAAATGATGATGCCTTTGCTGCTTTTTGACACGGACCTGAACTCAGCATTCTAAACAGGACTATGCAGAATTGAATTACATTTCATCTCCTTCGGCAATCCATCTTTCCCATTTTCCGTTCATTTGCTGTAGCTGCAGAAGTATTGAGCGCTGCGAGATATACTTAGTTTCCCAAACCGTGCAAGTCATTATGAATGGCCTTGTGTCCAGGTAAAGGTTAAGGAGGTCCTTTGTTGTTCCAGTTTAACTTGTCCCTGACACTGCAGCCTAATCATTCCACATAATAACAGTCCTGATACACAGGCCTGAGTCAAAGTCACAAGTCAATAAATCCATTCCTTCCTCCCTTTCAGGCAAAGTGTTGAATAGCACTGAGTGCGCAGTGTCACAAAACCCTGCAGTCTATCACATCAAGGTCGTCTGGTACACAGCGCGAAAAAACTTTCTTTCTTTAAGTGCCTCACACGTTCAGAAGGAGATGCTACGTTGTATGGACTAACAAGCACGCTTCAGATCCTTCGGAGAAGATTAAAATAGGGGCATGACATAAGAATAGTTTTAGTTACACTCGCTTAATCTTCTGGCTCTTGTTGCTGTGAGTTTGTCGGGGCTAGGGGAGCAGAGCCGTGCTGCTGCTCGGAAAAAGCTGAGCCGCTTGCGAAGAGCGTAGCAGCTCGGGGTTACCTTCTCTATGGAGACTCCTCGTACACACAAAGACAAGCCGTCGCTGAAGGTTGGTGGATTTTCTCTGCCGAGGTTCACTGTGCATTTGAAGTCTGTTCTAATAGTCTAATTCCAGTAATGTGAACGGTTTGCCCCTGAGAGAAGAGACATAGCGCTGCACACTGAATCATCTCTTCACCTTTAGTTAAAAAAAGCCAAAACCCCAAACCAAAAAAACCACCCAAACCCTTAGGTGGTAGGTCTCTGGAAGAATGCAAGACTGAGTTACAGTTTGTTTATTTTGTTAAGGGACTTATGGCTCTTCCAGGTTCATAAATTCTTGCGGTGGACTGGGAGAGTGAGTGTAAATTAACTTGAATAATAGGACTACGCGTACTTTCCAATTGTCTAATGCATTTCCCAGAGAAAAACTAGTCAGGCTTTTCAACTGTCTTTTTTTTCTTATTATTCCTTAATTAGTGGGTGCACTCGGTGTATAACAAGCGTGGGCTTATTAGAAATACCTAGTTGAAGGTGGTGTGCATGTTTCTCGACGCCTCTCTGCCTTCTACCTCAGCTCCAATCAGCGACAGATTTCCCGTTCCAGCGTCTCGGGCTTTTCTTTTCCAAATTGTGCAGCGATTTTATGATGTTGTCAAATGTCCACTAAGGATTTAGAAAGAAATTATTAAACCCATTTTCACATTTGCTCAAAGGAAGACTCTGAACCCTGGACTCCAGCAGTGAAAGGCTAATGCACTAACTCACAGCTCCATCCCGCTCCCCTTTCATCTATCGTTTCAACCTGTTTGCAGTGTCAGGGAAAACACAGGATACCATATCCCAGCCAATTCAGGGCAGCAAGAGGCTGCCAGAAGGCAGCCATACATACTAGGGTTTCTGAACATCGTCAATCTTGAAAACGGACTGCTCCCGTAGCATTTCAGGGAGCGAAGGCCGATGAGACGACACCGTGTGAGGAAGGAACCTGCTGTCCTCCTGGACCCGCAGCTGTGTCATTCAGAAGAAGTCGCACCAGGCTCCGTCTATGAAATAATCGTGATGCCTTAAACGCTGCTAATTCCCAGCTGCCTGGGGAGCATCCAATTTTGCCAGAAAAATCTTACTTTCTCGTGTCACTTATTTCCCCAATGTGCCTATTGACTGGCTGGTGTCTAGCACAAAGGTCCAGAGACTTGGCACATATTCACCCTGATTTGACTACTTACCCAAGCACCCTGTGGGTCAGCAGGAAGGTGCCATGAGCTCTCGTCAGGACCCTTGCCACAATAGTTTGAGATGGGATTTACAAGTTATGCTGCAAAATGCGCTTGCCCTACCCTGGAAGCCAGAAACTGCCTATGCAAGTAAAACTTTCAGAGCAATTACGAGCAAGGTAGAATAAAAAATGTCAAATCATGATTTACTAAATGGAGTCACCACCCCACGCCTTTTGTGAAGTCTCTAGACTTTGAACGAAGTTGTAATTGTCCTCAACTCGCGTGTAACCTACAGTCTGCAGCTCTGAAAGCAGAGCAAAGATCGAGAGTTTATATCCGTGCTTATTACAATTGGTCGCAATTATCCCAATGAAATCAAAGTAAATCCTTTCCAACAAACACTAGAGTCAAGTTCTTGCATTATTGAATTATTATGGATCTTGTATACTATACCTGGGAGAAAGAGAGTATAACACACTCGATTTCTCTCCTCTTGGCGGAGGAGGTTCAACAGAGCAACAAAAAATCGGAGACGTTACAGAGTAACCGTCCTACCTCGGAAAGGAAAAAGTATAAATGAAGCCTGTGTTGTGCTCGCAAGGCCATTTGTCACGCTTTTGTAACTGGTGCAGTATGTACTCGCTATATATTGCGTTCTGTCGGATGTGACACTTGTTGCAAAACTCTCAGGATTCAACCCTCACTTTTTGATTTACGCCTATCTTCATTTTTATGAATTCCTCTGACATGGTAGGATGACTGGGCTGCCTGTATGCTTTGTAACAGGAAGAACGTTTGAAATGCATTTCCTTTAAGAGCTTTGACGCCTTCTACTGCATGCAGATTGCAAACAAGGAATGGCGGGTAGCCTGCTAGTTTTGTTGGAGGGAAATGGGGTGGCAAACTAAACGAGGTGTCAGTATGCCCCCCGCTCCTGCTGCCCCAGCACGAAGACTCGTCTGTGCACGCATTTAATCACGTGTTTTGTTGCTGGCTTTTAGGAAGGTAGCATACTGAAGATCAAAAAGTAAATATTAAGACCACCTATTTTAATGGCTCTGGGGAGAACATCTGGAGAGAGAAGTTTTATGGCTCTGTTGGCTCGTGTCCTTTTGAAATGTTTTCAGTGTGAAATGATGTACTTCTCTCCCATTTTACTTCCACCGAGACAAGCTGCTCAGTGGCATACCGGGATGCCGTGCCACCACAAATATACTCGTTCTGCTGTCACCCAAATATCACTTCCCAAAAGTGCCTACAACTGACTTCAGAAAATTCATGGAGTTAACTTCTAGAACAGGGAAGTTTTGCCAATGTCATCTCCTGCTGCTGCTTCCTGCTGTTGCTACCACACCACACTTCCCCATCACTATTACTGCTTCCGATTCACAATCAGCGTTCATCTTGAGCAACCTCATTCTCCCCCAGTCATTTACTGGGGTCATCTGGAGACAACCTTCTTATTTTTAGCTCTTCTCTTTTTGCCCTTGAACCCTTGCGGGTGAAGGATGCCACAGAGGTCCAGCTACTCTGAAAAGGATTTTTGCTGTGAGAGTCTGGGTGACACAAGGAGAAATTCCCATGGAATGGACAGACCATCATCATTCCTAGCCATGAGTTGTCCACAGACAGACAACAGTGACAGAGAGAGGGTGACTACTCCTGGAGGTGGCGGTTCTCTTTGTCAAATACTTGGATATTGCTCTAGCACCTTCTTAATTACTCACCCGTTGTCCTCCCATCAGGACCTGTGCCCTCATCGTTGCACTACTCATTCACAGAATTAAAACTCAAGTACATTGAATTTACAGCTCCTCAGTCAAGCTATCAGCATGCAAAAGCATCTCCCAGCTTCCCACCAAATGGCAGCACGCAAACCAGCAGCAGCGTGAGAGCAGAGGGAGCACCACCCACACATGGACACCTGGATTTTATGAGACCACGCTGTGCCCCTACAGTGACAGAAGGGGCACTGGCGCTTAGCAATTTGTTTCAGAGCGGTCGTGCAACTTCAAAGCAACCCCATCGATCTTCCTCACTCCAGTGTGCATTAACCAGTTTCCTCTCAGAAAAACAGAACCAGAAGCTCTGCTCCAGGTACACACTAAATTGCTCTAGCTGCTAGTGCTTGGCAGGAACATTTTCACAACTAAGTCTAGCTTAAAGCCAATCCTGCCCATCACACACATACAGCTGCAGCAGAGCAACCTGTTGCAATCCAACTTGCACCTAGCTATTTCTTCAATAAGACCTCATCCCCAGAGATTTTCTGCAATAATTTCTCTTCACCAAGTAGATAAAGGAGACCTTATCCACTGTCAAGGTTCCTAGCCCAGGTGGCTTGGTTACATCCCTAAAATTGAGCGAGATCTTAGCCCCACTGAAGTCAAAAGGAGCATCCCATTGACCACAACAGGAGCAGGCTACAGGCGGCCTGTGGAGAAAGCAGTGAGGCTGTTGGCCCAAAATGGGACCCCGGAGCCAGCTCCTCTTACGTGGCAGCACAGAATAGTAACCTCAGGGTCATCAGGGCAACTCTGAGTTTGCCTTTTAAAAAAAACCAAACCTCTCAGTATTTCCTTCAGCAGAATATTTAATCATGAGTGTAAGTTTGTCAAACGCCATCTCTGACCTCCAAAGCTTTTATTGATTACCTGCAAGCCCATTGTGTCGCATTACACTCACTCGGGCGACGAGACAGCGAAGTCAAGAATAAGCTAAAAAGTCCAATTTTAAAGAGAGGTTAGAAATAGGCCAATTTTTGAGTTAACAAATGATGCTACAATTAGCTTTGCAATAGAGGGACAAGAAATATTGAAATATACTGAACACAGTGCAAGAAAATTTCACCAAGAGAGCCTTTGAAATTCTGGAACTCCGCACAAAACTGAAGGAGACAACAGCTTTTTCCAAATGAATAAATAATGTCTGTGGAGACTAGCAGGTATTGCTGCAATTGCATGTCAACTAATGCTTCCCACAGTAAAAAAAATAATAGCAGTGAGATTTAGACGATAGGATTCTGCTACCAGAACCTAAATCCCGCTCTCTGCTAATCACCGTAACCTGCCGAAGAGAGGAGGAAATGGGAATTGCAACATGGAAATCCTTTCATGAATTCTTCCACCAAAAGAGAGGAGGTTGGTTAGTCCTTGTCCCAAACACAGCTCCTTTGGGCACAAATCCCTGGATGCCACAGGGAACCCCAGTAGTACAATGATACACCAGAAAAAAAAAAAAAAATTCAAAACTCAACTATCCTGTTGCAAGAAGTAGCAGAACATTCTACTTTTCAAATTGAATGTGGATTAATTGGTTTTGCCTGGTTTTCACTTTCTGGTTCCCAGGGATTTCCAGAAGATGGAGTCACTTGGAGAAACTTCTCGCACTGATCTGCAGAGGAGGTTTTTTCCTTCCTCCGCAGTCGGTCACACTGCAACACATTTTGCATACTCTGGTGAAAACAACTGTCTCTTCAGCTGCAGTTACAAGAAGATACTTTCAATCTAAATTCTAGTGAAAAGACGCAGGGTACCACCTCTTCTTTACCAGGCTGCGAGAGCTACCTCCCTGCAGGATGGGGGAACGCGGGTAACACCACCACGCATGCCCAGCAAAGCCTCACAAATTTGGGTTACGATACTTTAAATGGGAGAAGTAGCAAAAGAAAAGCCAGTGGAAGCCCAAGTCTGACTTGTGTTTCCTCGCTTGTTGTAGACTGGCAGCGGCAAGCAGGCACCACATGTGTATGGGTTAGCATGGGAGAAGATGGGTGTGATGGTGGACAAGAAGCTCAACAAGAGCCGGAAATATGCCCTTGAAGACCAGGCGGCCAATCGCATCCTGGGTGCATGGCCAGCAGGTCGAGGGAGGTGATTCTGTCCCTCTACTCCACTCTGGTGAGACTCCACCTGCAGTACTCCCGTTCTGGAGCCTCCAACATCAGAAGGACATGGACCTGTTGGAGAGGGTCCAGAGGAGGGCCACAAAGATGATAAGAGGGCTGGAGCACCTCTCCTGTGAGGACAGGCTGAGAGAGTTGGGGATGTTCAGCCTGGAGAAGAGGAGGCTACGGGGAGACCTGATAGCGGCCTTCCAGTACCTCAAGGAGGCTACAGGAAAGATGGGGAGAGGCTGTTCAGTAGGGCCTGTTGTGATAGGACAAGGGGTAATGGTTTCAAAATAGAGGGAGGTAGATTTAGATTAGATATTAGAAAAAAAATTTTTTTACACTGAGGGTGGTGGAACACTGGCACAGGTTGCCTAGAGAGGTGGTGGGTGCCCCATCCCTGGAAACATTGAAGGTCAGGTTGGACGGGGCTCTGAGCAACCTGAGCTGGTTGGAGATGTCCCTGCTCCTTGCAGGGGGGTTGGACTGGATCGGCTTTAAAGGTCCCTTCCAACCCAAACCATTCTATGATTCTAAGAGCTGAGCAAAATGCCCCTGAAACAGAGGGGTTACTGCAGAGGTGCCTAGCTGAGATCAAGGCTCCGCTCTCCTAGTTATTAACCAAACACAGGAACAAGGAGAGAAAGCGAGGACAGCTCTGCTTTACAGGGGAAGGAGCTGCGGCGTGGGCTGCAGTAAATGAATCTCTCAAGGTCACAGCACAAGCCTGTGCCAGAGGCGGTAGAGGAGCCGCAGTCATGGTGCGCAACCTCGGCCGCGGCAGAGCCCCAAGCTGAGGCAGCTCCACCACAGCTCCTCATAAACCGGCTGTCCCGTGCGCCGCCTTCTGCCAGCCCCTTCTTCCCCACCCCATGTACCACACATTCAACTTTTAAAACCTGATTTAGCAAAAGCTTGGACTTTTTTTTCCCCTCTTTTATTAAAAAAAAAAAAAAAAGAAAGAAAGAAAGAAATGAGGCTCTTGTTAAAGGGAATGGAAGCGATACAGCTGTGGCTGTGATTAACGTAGTTCAGGGTTGAACTGAATATTGCTTCTTCCCTGCAGTATTTTTAATTACACTTCTGATTTTATATTTGGAGACCGTCATAGACCTGTTCTGGTAAATTGTCAAGCAACCACAAGTCAAATACGTGTTAAATATGAGAATATACTGCCATTTTTATCTGATTTGTGGTTCATTCACACTACGTTATCTACTTTTAATTAAATACCATAAAATACACATGGTCAGCAGTTTGACTTTTCATTTCCGTACAATGTCAGTAATTCAGCTTGATTGTTGCCACCTACCACAGAATTGCATTTTAAAGATGTTACCCCTGCACGGTGCACATTCAATATTGGAACAATTTAAACCGGTTGCTAAAAATAAACTACCACCTACTCCTCCGTAGCGGCTCTGCGCTTAACAATCACATGCAGATCCACCACGAGGACGGGCAGCCTCAGGAGGCACTGCAGTGGCCTTGATTTTAGGAAGGGGGAGAGGGGGGCACGCTTCGGGTTTTGTTTTTGTATGAAATGCTGGTGTCATCTCCGTGCTGATTGATAGCCTACCTCGTTCATTAAAGATACGGCTCAGATTTTGCTGGATTACCCCAGGCACTGGAAATAAGAACCTTCCTACTGGAGGCGTGTTATGCACGGACTTAAAGTTCACCACTTCATTAATAACACTCCTCAGCTGGACATTTCACATGCCACTCTGATATATGACTGTTTAGGTCCTTCCCCCAACTTACTACTCCTTTAAAGGAGACTAAGTCTTTTCCAGTATTATTTTATTCTTTTACTTCTAGGTTATATCACTACAGTCCTGAAATTGCCAGATCCCATTATCCTGGCTGGATTTCTTTGACAGTAACTGGACAATTTGCTTTGACCACTGAAAAAACAATCCATGCAAACCAGTCTAAAAGCCTCAACGCTGAACATCTGTGAGAAAGATAAAGTGAACACAACAGCAGCAGCACCGTATCAGACCAGAGACAAATCCAGTGACTTGTCTTTTACGGTCAGATACCCAGAGAGGAAGAGGAGAATAGAACCAGTTTCTACATTAAGACTTCCTTGAACAACCTCTCAGCCTCTAATTTTTTTTTTTTTCCATGGATTTTCTGAGCCAGAGATAGTGTCTTTGCATATAACAGCCCTCGGTAAATTTTTTTCTCCCGTAAATCTGAGCAGTCACTTTTTAAACCTCTGAACATTTTCAGCATCCACAACATCCCGCAGAAAGGAGTTCCTTGCGTTTGCTACACATGCCGTGGAGCAGCAACGCTTTTCGTTTGCTCTGAAGCCTTACTCGATAGCTTTATCTGATGTTCCTTTACTTTGAGTCAGAAGAAACAACGAACCATCGTTCCCTGTTCTTCCTCTCAGTGCTAGCAGTTATCATTTTACAGCCCCCTCAACTCTTTCCCAGGCTAAAGAATTCTAGACTATTTTATGATCCTTTATAGAAAGCCGTTCTCTGACTCTAATCACTCATTTTCCATGCCTTTTCCACTCCCGCTGTGTCTGAAGAGTTGGAACTGAACCAAGCATTCAAGATGAGTGCAAAGCATGGATGTCTAAAGTGCTGAAGTGTCTCTCCTCTTTTGTGTCTCCTCTTTTGTTTTGTATTACTTTACTAATAGCTCCTAACAGTAAGTCTGTTTGTTTGTTGTTTTTTTTAAAACAAATACTAAAGCCCCAAGGTGATGCTTTCAAAGCACAATGTTATAACCGCATCTTTTTTCCCAAGTGACAGCATTCAATTCCATGCTCACCATTGTCAACGCAACGCTGGGACTTTCACCCCACCTCTCTTCCTCTCTTACATCCACGCTGAATTTCATCTCCCACTTTGCTGCTCAGGTCACCCTGAGCTTTTTAGAACATTTATGAAAATACTAAGCAATATGGGCTATAGCACAGACCTCTGCTGTGGAAATGACCTCTCTATTCCTCTCCATTGCTTCCCATCTTTTAAACAATTATTTACCCATGGGAGAAACTTATGAAGGTTATTTCCTGTAAGACCCTTGGGTGAAGCATTTTTTCAAATGCCTTCGTGAATTCCCCGAGGACCGTATCGCCCAGATCTCTTTGTTCATTTGCCTGGGGACTCCTTCAAAGGGCTCCTAAAGATTTGTGAGCCTTGTCCTCCCGTTTCTTTCTTGAACACACAACTTCAGCATCTTGAAGGATGCCTTCTTGCTTCTAATAGTCTGTTTTACCATATGATTTGTCATCTAAGCTCCCCTTTGGTCTTTCTGAAGTCATTTGAAGAAAAACAGGTGATGAACGTTCCCTCAGAAGTGCTTAAGGGATAGCACTAAGATATTTGCAAGCGATCAACAACTAAGTTACAGAAAATACGCTGGGAGGGGAGTGTTTTATGCTCCACCAGTGAAAGATCTAATCGGCAGACTAATTCCCAGGTGTCAGAAGGCCCTCTACCAGCTCCCTTGGCCAACACTATAAAGCACATGGCTAAGTTTCCCACACACTGGCAGTCTTTAGCTTCTGGAATATTTTAACATGACTGATTGCTTCTGGCATAATTTAGATAAACCTTAATCTGAACCAGTAGATCAAGAAGAAAAGCCCCAAGCCACCTGTGCTGTGCTGGCTGGCTGCTGTCATGTCCAAGACCTCTGGCCCTTTGTGTGGCTTCTCTCCAGCACCAAGACCTCTCTCTGTAGGCAGCACTGGTAGGCATCTGGTGAACTTCTGCGTCCAGTTTTGGGTGTCAGGAGTCAAGATGGACATCCACAGAACTCACATAAGAGAAACATAAACCATGTGGGACAACCAAACAAATGAGGATGTTGATCCTCAGGGAGAGAAACTGAGGGAGGTAGGAAAAGCCTTCAAGGGTACTGAAGACTCTTTCCAAGAGGAAGGGAAGTGCTTTGTTCTTTCTGTTCACTGTAGTCAGGACAAGAAATAATGGACAGAAAGGGAAAATCAGTTTGGTATTTAGGAAATTCCTTTAAGAATGTAAACAGTAACTGGAGATTTTTAAGAGCAGATTTGGGAAGCATCTGTCAGAAACTAAATAGGTACAAGTAGGTCGTCTTGATCTCTTGACATCCCTTCCAGTCCTGTTTTCTATGATTTGTAATCCAAATTCCACTGATTTATATAGCCTTTGAATCAAACCCTTAGCAAACAATTACTGTCAGCGTATACAATTAAAAACAAATGAGAAGAAAAACCTGTTCTTAATTCAGTATATTTCACCGACGATACAAAATAAGAGTTTCTGGTGGCAAAGAGAGCGAGCTAACTCCTTAGAATTAGGTTACAAAAAAAAGGAAGAAATTTAAAGCAAGTTCATAATCCACAAAGAAGCATCTTTCACAATCCAGTCATGTGAGCTGAACAGGAGGCTTGTTTAGTTTAAAGAAGAGAGTAGGTGTGGAAAAAAGCCTCTCAAATATACAAAAGAGGAAAAGTATCATTTTGTTTTGATTGTAGATTATCACGGAATAGGTACAAAACCCAGAGATGGAAAATCTGAGCAAAACTGAGCATTTACACTTTCTCCACATAGCTGGTTAAAATACTCTTCTCTCATTTTGAGTGAGGCAGGAGCTCTCGTTCCACAAAGAGCAAACAAATAAGCAAAGAAAAAAAAAAAGTCACATTAGCTAACTCCTCTATAGCTTCATCAGCCTGGAAGGCCTCATCTGTAGTACCTTGAGGTGACATTTTCCAAGTGTTCATTTATGAATCATTTTCTCCAAGGGGAAAAAAAAAACTACGATTCCTCCAAAAAAAACCAAGCAATCCTAAAAGATTGTGACAAGTCAGCCTAGCTTGCCTGGTCTGTAATTCTACCCAGCATCTTTTATCTAAATAATTGAAATCAGATCTCTCTTCTAAATAAGAACTTACCACCGAAGAACAGCGAGCAACATCTGAAAAAGCAGAGGGGTTCGTTGTGTTTGGTGGCTATCACCACAGATTTTGGTGAATGACTGTTTTGGTATTGGTGTTGGAAAGCTCAGCATTGCATGAACCTGGCACCACAGGGGCAAGAAGGGGCAGGCTCGTGCCTCACAGCGTGCCATGGCCAGCTGAGAGACAGTGGGCATTTTACAGGTTTCTGTACCCTGTGTGCCCACAAATGCAGTGGAGGCATCTTCTAGCATTGCATTCCTCCTTTTACAGCTCCCATCTCATCTCAACTGGGGTAAAAAAATCTAGATCAGTGTAAAGCACTGAAAATGCCACCACAGCTGGTTCCTTCCCAGGTCTATCCTTGCATTTTTAAAAGCTTTTCCAAAGAAAAAGCATGTCAATTTTTGCTGGAGCAGAACCAGGTGGAGGTAGGCACTTCCTCTGCTGGAGAGAAGTCCTTTCAACAAATACCTGGTTTGGCCATTTTAGACATCATGAGGTGTTTCCTCAGATTCCAGAGGGCTCGCACTTTCTCAGTGGCTGAGGAGCCAGCTGGGGCCGGATCTACAAGTTTCTCCCTTTCTCAGACTTCAGCAGGACAGTAAAGGCAAATGCTTTGGAATATTTAAGGATGAAGATTAAGGGAAGACAAACAAAGGAAAGACAATGGGGATGTGCTAGTGGAGGACAGGAATGTCAGTAAGGAAAGCATCTGGATAATACCTGTGCCAAGGCAGAGCTCATGGAAATATGGCAGCGGCCTAAAAGCTAGGACAGTTGAGCTGTATTTTTCAATCTTCTAGAGATATTGAAAAAATTTTCTGACCCTCAGCCTTTTTCTTTCTAACCTGGGGATAACAAATTTTTACTTATGTAGTAAATGCTATGAAGTTTGATTAATCAATGCAAGCAAAATACTTTGTTAAGAGATGCTATAGAAGGTCAAACTAATGTTAGGTTGCAGCAAATCTGTATTTGAAAAAGGACTTTCAATATAGGTATTCATACTTACTGAAAACACCACTAATTAGGTTTGTCATGAGCTGAAAAGAAAATATGTTTGTAAAAGGATTACAAAAGAGATCATGAGGTAATCCCAAGATGCTAACAGTAAGTTTGACATTCAGGACCAAACCTAGCCCAGGCACAATTGGTGTAACTACACCCAAATTAACAGCAGTTGCATCAGGACTGAATTTAGCCCCAAGATCAGAAAAGTCAAGCTGGATTTGACAAAAGAAGGGGGTCTTGGTAATGCGGACCAGAACCTCTCTGGGCTGTATCACGTAAGATATAACTGACATTAAAAAAAAAAAAAAAAAAAAAAAGTAATGAGTCTGCTGTAGCCAGAGCACAAAAGATGGAGGGCTTTCCTACTAATTCAAGGCTTCCCAGGATTATTTTAATCTTCAGAACTTGTTTAATGCCAGATCATCCCTCTGTAGGAGTTACATTTCCAGGTGTCCTTAGCTAGAGTCCAATAGCTCTTTCTGACTAATAAATGTCAATGTTGAAGGCCTGCTCCGAAGATGACTGGAGTAACAGGAGCTTCTGAAACGTGTCTTACGGACAGGTTTACTGCCGTCTCCTCTTTCAAAACCACCGCTCAGCTACGGGTTTAAAGCAAGCGTAACAGTGGGTGCATGGTAGGGAGAAGCACAAACCATTGCTTTAAAGATGAGATGAGACAGAGAGAAAAAAAAGATTCCGTGGCTACTGCCCAAAAATATTAAGATAATGATTAAACTACAAAATGCAAATACACAAGATGTTTTATGCTGCTAGGCAAGACCAGAACTGATATTAAAATGTCTCATGAACATTATAATATGTTCAGAGCAGGGGGGTAGAAGACACAGAGGAAAACAGCAGAGAAGCCATATGGTCATAGCCGGTGGTCAATGAGAAAAAAAAAATCAAAACCCAAAACAAAACAGAAAGTACAGAAAGAGAAATACAAATTTTGGGGGAGAAACGTGTATTATCACAGCTCTGGTGTGCTGGCACAGGAAGTTCTGGGCTGATGCCCCACTGTCTTGAAGCCAAATCTGAGGACTCTCCAATGTATGTTCCTTAAGCAGGGTGCAACAGAAAGTTTGGGTTTTTTTCCTAAGTGGAAGAAAAATGACAATCCTAAAAGTAAGCAGCAACAGTTGCGTGACTCACTGATTCACCTGTGCTGCTAGATTTGACATTTTCCGTGGCAATCTGAAACATATCTGATCTGAACCACCAGGAAGGTACACTTCCACCTCAACACACCTCCTCAGGAGCCACCACCACGAGATTTGAGATAAGTAGGAAATGGATTCTTCATCAAGCAACCCCAAGAAAGCAGAATGAGCCCCGTTCCCTCATCTTTCAGGTCAAAAACCTACCTCCTGACACCGTAATTTTCTACAGTAAGAACCTCTATCCTCGCTTTGTATGAGGAAGTAAGATGGGGTGGGGGAAACTAATTTTACATCAGAGCAAATTAAGACGGTATAATTGACTGCAGAGAGGGCAGCAGCCGCTTCCGTTCTCAGCTGCAGATAGAGGAAAGAATCACATACTCTGTGCACGGGTCTGTCATACGGCGACTGTTAGGGGGAGTGGGAACAATCTTTTCCTTGTGCTTGCCCCAAAAGCAAGCCAAGTAATTATATCCCACAAATATGGCTGCACATCGTGCTCACTACGGGCCAGCGGGTACCTGAGCAGCGCTCCGCATGTGTATGCATGACTGGAGATGGATAGCATGACATTTATTAACCATGCACATAATTAAAATCCTTTAAAAATGTCCTCGGAACAAAAATAACATATCTTGAATTCCACAGGACAGCCCGGGCTGCCATCCTCAATCAGCTTCGTTACAGAGAGTTACACAGCTAAATCACTGGTATGGAAGCAGCACTCCAGGGACCGGTCTCGTATCAGCCCATCTGCCTAATCAGTAACGAGGCAACACACACCGGAGCTCCAGGAGCACATTAAGACAGCACAAGCACACACACAACGATACGGTGAACATGATCGGGGAACGGATCTGGGCTAAAACTGACCTGCTTAGGTTGGCTAACCCCATGCCTGGACCTGGGGCGTGTTGCAGCAGGAAGCACCCCGACCAGTGCGGAAATAGTTGCCGATGCATCAGTGCCAACACGAAAGTTTAGCTTGAGAGAGGACTCACCACTGGGCACATATGAATGACATAGAATCATAGAATGGTTAGGGTTGGAAGGGACCTTCAAGGATCATCTAGTCGAACCCCCCTGCAAGGAGCAGGGACATCTCCAACCAGATCAGGTTGCTCAGAGTCCCGGCCAACCTGGCCTGGAATGTTTCCAGGGATGGGGCATCCACCACCTCTCTGGGCAACCTGGGACAGTGTTCCACCACCCTCAGTGTCAAAAATGTCTTCCTAATATATAATCTAAATCTCTCCCTCACTATTTTGAAACCATTACCCCTGCTGAACAGCTTCTCCCCATCTTTCCTGTAGGCCCCCTTGAGGTACTGGAAGACCGCTCTCAGGTCTCCCCGGAGCCTCCTGTTCTCCAGGCTGAACAGCCCCAACTCTCTCAGCCTGTCCTCATAAGAGAGGTGCTCCAGCTCTCTTATCTTCATGACCCTCCTCTGGACTCACTCCAACTGGTCCATGTCCTTCTTTTGTTCTTATGTTATGACATGAGAAGAAGAGATTCAGAAGTTCAGTTTTGCTACTGTAATGGCTATTTTTTTCTGCAAGAACAATCTCTGACTGTGCTTGTGAGCTACATTTTTTCACAACATAATCACATCCTCCACTGAACCACCATTAGCTCAGGGGATACAGTTTTGAGCACCAAGCTGACTTTCCCCCACTGGTTCTTTTTCTCTCTACCGTGCCCCTCCAATCTTCTATCTGAATTCTCATCTTTGTAAATCTTCTCCTATAATTGCTCCAGGAGACAGACATCGCTACTGGCCTGTCCACAGAGGACGTTGTACTCCAGCCAGACTCCAGCGGTATATTAATAGAATAACTGAAACTGGGTTAGGGCAACGAGTGATTCCCAACAAGACGGCCCACCGGCTTTGTACGACTAGCAAAAACAACTCCTGCTGCACAGCGCTACTAGTCTAAAATTAGAGAGAGAGAGAAAAGGCCTCAGAAATAACCTACCTTCTGTATCACAGACAGACGTCCCACTTGTGACCATCTGAGTACATCAGACACTCAAAGCTGCCTTCTCCTGGGACAGTTGTCCATAATGCTGTCTGAGAAAGAAGAATTACTAAAAGAGGTATAAATGTATACATCAATCAATACCTCCTCACGTATCATCAGCTCCTCCAGACATCTTAAATTCAGAGACAATAATGTTTCTGCAACAAACTGGCATCACAAGCAAAGAGCTGGCAGGCACAGAGGTAACCAAAGTAATGTATTAATTTGTAAGATGTTTTGAATTTTGAAAGTTCCCCTCTCCCCAGAGTGAAGCAGATCTTGAAACAGCATCCAACTTGTACCTCACACTTGATGAAAACCACCAATGACTGAGATTTCAGGAGACTTACGGAAGAGGAGAAGCAGGCAAGCAGAGTGCAGTTAGTGGCTTGCTAAGCGTTGCTGAAAAGCAGCTGGAGATCGGGTAGAAAAGAGAAATCGGCCAGACAAGTGTACGGGAAAGCAGAACAGAAGGTGAAGGAGGCAGGGGGACACCTGGGTGCTCTTTTAACAGCAGTCATTTGGATTATTCAATGGTCATCCAACAACAGGCTCCAAGGGCAAACATCTGACAACATCCTCGGCCTTACAGAGGTTGCCCAAAGCTCCAAAGACACCAGCCAGTGCCCAGCCTTGCTGCAGACCTTTAAGAGTGCTGCAAAGTCTGCTCCTCACCAGCATGGACATGGCCTGGTCCCCCTGCACCTCTTCATGTCCTTCCTCCTCCCTGCCTGCAGATGGGCACCCAGAGGCATGGAGGGAAGGAAGCGGCTCTTTTCCTCCTGGCAGGAGGGAGCAAGGCCGTGGAAATTGGGAGAGAGAGAGGAGTCAGCTGAGGTACAGGGAAAGCCAGCCCACTCACGTAGCTTCTGTGGTCTCAATGCATGAGACAGGACAGGTTTCATCAGCCTTGTGGATGGGTTCCCTCTCCCTGAACACTTCTCTCCTCTCCAGCACAGCCACACTCCCAGTTCATCATCACAACCCGCCACACTGAATCTGTGAGGATGGGCGTACACCATCACTTAATCTTGGCTGGCCTGAAGCACCATTACCAGCTTCCCAAAGCAAGACCTTCCCACCGGCGGCTACTACGCATCTCAGAGCACCGTGTGAATTAGCATCATCCCAGTTCATTCCACTGGAACTCCCTCACCCCCAGCATCCGTGCGTTCCCCAGCCAACTCCATTACTTCTGAGGAGGTTTTGGCTGTCATGTATCTTTCAGAGCGAGTTAGCGAGGCTGCGTGCTTGCAATTCCCAGCTCGGCTCGCGTTTCCTCTCCAGCATCCGCACACCTCCGAGCCCTGCGCTACAGCGCTGCCACCAGCTCCAACAAAATCTGGAGACGCTGCTGCTGAGTGGATCTGTTTATATCCATAAAAATTAGTGTTGCAGCTCCACCTAACTTAAGCAGTTTTGCTTCGGAAATTACAGCGTGGCATTTGGCCGGCTGTTTAGAGCATGGAGGAGTAAGTGGGTACTGGCAGCGTGTTTTTAATTAAGCAGGTAACGCCTAGATTAAGCTACATCAAATGGAGAGTGTTTCTTTAATTCAGTATTGTCACTCTCCTCAGCCAGTGCATGAGGAGTTGGCCTTAAAATTCTCGTAACTAAAAAGCCAGTCTCATGACCAACTACATAATTGATTAAACACAACTGCGGACTCCCATTATCGGCAAGTGCAATTTTCCCGGTGTCGCTTTGACTCTGAAATACCTCAAGGGTAATTATAGACCGAGATGCAACGCAGAAGGCTTTGAAGTAGGGAAAGAAAAGATTAGGGTGGCTGAGATGATCCGCGCCCGTTCATTTGTCCTTCACGGCAAAGACATTAAGCCGCTCCGAAACTGGTGGCCTTGGGTCCTGCCCGCCCTGCGGGTCGCGGGGCAGTCCCGGGGGTCACGCCGAAAGTGCCGCAGAGGAGCGGCCTCTTACGTCTGCAGCCTTAATAAAAGTTTCATGCAGCTGTGCCTCTTGTTTTTGCCTCGGATTTGGCATGCCTCGCTGCCCGGCTGACCACTCAAGGCAGAGAGAAGTGCACTTTCTCTGACCAGCTAAATTATTTACCCCGCGAACAATTATATAACTAGGCTTTAAAAAAAAAAAAAAAGACCCTCTTCAGCATCCAAGGCAAGAGGCACTAAAGCTAATTCAGAAATGAAGAGATGCAGTCTTTATTTCTAATTAATAACAGGTTAGAAGTAAAAACCGCTATTAGTGACAGAACATAACAAGGAAACCAAACCGGCATTGTTAAGAGGGCTATTTAAAGAAATGTTAATGAATTGAATTTGAAGTTCTTCTTAGTCAAGCAGGAAACAACTAATGGTTTAAAGAGGAAAAGTGAAGCATTATGAAATGTTGAATATTTATTATGTCAGTGACCAGTTTGCCAGAGGCTTTGAGGTGAGAAGGGAAGTTCAAATCCTTTCCACTGCATTTACAGCGACAGAAAGGTAAATTCATCGGCTGTCTCACACACCACACAAAGGCTTGGTAATTTGTTTGGATTAATAGCATATTGTGGAAGCATAACACTCACACTTTAAAACTAACAAATTCAGCGAGAGCGCAGAATTATCATTTAACCATTACTGTCTTCATAAAAACGAGTGCTCTTAATGCCTTGCAGTACATCTTTAAAGTGCTTTAAAAGCCAACAGCTAATTTATCCTGCCACAACCTACCTCGTGGTAGGCAGGAATCGTTATCTCCCCTTTGCAGTTCAATGAGCAACGGGGAGTTAAGTGACTTGCCCAGGGCCACAGAGAAATTTGGTTTCAGAGCTAGGTGAGCTCTTGGGATGTGCTGCTGCTCCAAGCAAACTTTGGGTAGCCAACTCAATCACAGTATGGTACTAATTAAGGAGTCTTTGAGGGGTTTTTTGTCTTTCAGAACTAGTTCTTTCAGGTTTCGACAGGCAGGTAGCTTTCTCCTCTGAAATTGGAGTTTTTTTGGATGGTCCTGCTCCCCCATCCTGGCTCCATCACATACAATCATATAACAGCTGTAAGAACTGTCCCGCACACAGACCCAGCCAAGGGACCCACTCAGCCATTTACAGTAGGATCTATCAGGAGATAACAAAACTTTTGGAAATTTCTCCACTTCTGAGCAACACACATGCCCTGCACAGGGCCAACTGCACCACAAAAAAACTACAAAGGAGGTTGAAGGTTCCCATATGGCCAGGAACGGGAATCAAAGAGTGAAAAGCACCCGGTACATATTCTATCTTGGGGCTTGAGCAACGCTTGCCACCACTGGTCCCTGGAAGCAGCGGTGGTTTGGAGCCACCTTTCTGTTTCCTGATCCCTAGAGAGCAGGAAACCGCTCAAAGTTGCAATGATTACTAAACACGACACCTCCAAGAAGCCATTTCTGAGGCTGAGCATTATCGCACACCAACTCCCAGAGGACAAGAGCATGATTTTGGATGTTCTCACTCAGGGATTCCCCAGCTCCGCAGGTACCCTCCTGTGATCAGCTGTGCTGGCTTATTTTGTGCCAGTGGAGCGCAAACCGTCTCCGTGCAATGAGGATGTAGGCTAGACTGCAAAGAATAAAAATGAATTGTTCAACTACATGGTGGCAAGGAACAGCAGCCTCTCTCTGGCACCAAAAACATAAGCCCACCATTAAAAGACAATGTTTAGCTGCTATGGATATGACTACAACCACCCAAATGTTAGATAATGAAGCCCTGGCTGTGGGAAGTCCGCAAACAGGATGGCACATCAAGTCCTGGCACCATGAAACAGCCTTGAAAAGAGCTGCACAGCAATTCCCATTCTCTCATTCCAGGTCTGGATGGGATGAGGTGGGCAGAGGATCTGTTCCAGACAGGCTCAAGCCCACAGAGGAATGTACCAGCAGGTCAGATTGACAGCTGAACTGGAAAGGCGCTTTGATTCATACCGTATGCTCAGCAAGTCCCTGTACCCACCATCCTCTCCATCCCCATTTTTCAGATGCACCAAGCGCTGTTCAGTCTCCAGTAGGAAAGTCCTGACAAACGTAACTGCCTTGTCTTTCTCCGATGTCTTACCTCTGACGTTCAATCACGCACGTACAAAAAGATGGACAATGATTCCGGCCTACTTCCCCAACATATGCAAAAGTTCAGACAGCGCCAGGCCCTAGAGGGTGGGGATAAGCTTCGCTCCAGCCTTTGCAACTGCAGAGAGCACGTAGCTGAGCGACTTCCTCAGTGCAAGCACCAGACATTTGTGGTTTTCATAGAATGGTCAGGGTTGGAAGGGACCTTCAAGGATCATCTAGTCCAAGCCCCCTGCAAGGAGCAGGGACATCTCCAACCAGATCAGGTTGCTCAGAGCCCCGGCCAACCTGGCCTTGAATGTTTCCAGGGATGGGACATCCACCGCCTCTCTGGGCAACCTGTGCCAGTGTTCTACCACTCTCATTGTAAAAAAAATTTTTCCTGATATCTAATATAATCTACCTCCCTCTAATTTGAAACCATTATCCCTCCTCCCGTCACAACAGGCCCTACTGAAGAGTTTCCCCCCATCTTTCCTGTAGGTCCCGTTTAGGTACTATAAGACCACTGTAAGGTCTCCTCAGAGCCTCCTCTTCTCCAGGCGGAAGCACTGGAAGTTTCAAACTCTGCATCCAACTTAGATATCTTTATCCAAATGAGACTTTATTTGATACTCAGTGCGATCCCAGTGCCATGATTACATCCTGGTAGATCAGATGCACCAACCAGAGCTCGCACCGCAACACGCGCCTACCTGGTTTTCACATTTCTACGCAGAGGTACCTGCAGTCAGTATCAGCAATAGGAATTTCACATAGCACAGAGGAGGCAGTAGACAGTGGAGGTTAAAAAAAAATGACATTATTTTCCCTCCAAAGCAGACAAGCTGGTATTAGGCTTTGTAGGTAATAGGACCCAAGGAAAAAAAAGTTGATAAACTGTGAACTAGATATCCACGAATGTGGGTCATTGGCAAATATTCACTCTTTGTGCAATAGCATGTTTTAATCACACCACATTCCTCGTCTGCACTTGACTCTTCCATAAGACTGTTTTACTCCACCCATGCTATTTTTTCAAACATTAAAAAAAAGTCTGATTCAGCACATTAAAGTGTCTGTTAACATGACTCAAGAGGTCAAACTCAACTTCCAAATAAACACTTGCTGGATTCTTATTTATTTCAACCAGATTTTATGTTAAATAATTGTGAGTATATCCACTACTGGATGCAAACTTTGAAAAACCCAAATTATCTCCACACTTGGACCCATGAAACCATTATACCTGTAGTTCCACTGAAAAAAAAAAAAAGCATATTTAAACCTCTGCAACCACACAGAATTTTCCTTGCAGGCGAGGAACAATCAGCTAGAATTAAGCAAATATACTATACCCACAGCAACCCAACTTTTGGATTTCAGCTAATTCCAGTGATTGTTTAATCATGTGCGTTTCCCAAATACCTTTAAACTAAGGATTTGGATATATTTTCCTGAATATACCTAGCTCAGCCCTGTACAAAGAAGGTAATCTTCATGAAAAAGGATACAAACACTTTAGCTTAATGGCAGGCATGCATGATTGTTTGATATTCTGTCTAATTAAAGTGTTAACTTTCTATAGAGACTCTGATGTTTGCTCAGAAGAGAGGTAAAGCTGTGATGTTTGCAGATATCATTTCAGTTGTATTGCTTCCAGGGAGTATTTTATTTGTACAAACCTAGAATCCTTCTCTACTCCATGTAAAAAATAGATTAGTCCCTTGATAGCCTTGAAAGTCATATCACTCACAAGAAAATTAATAATGCATTGCAAAGTATATAAATTTTGAAAATTAGAGGAAGTAGGTTGTAATGGTCTGAAGACCACTGTCCATCCCTGTTCACATCCAGCTTTCACAGAGGGTTTAACATCTTCCCCTCTGACAGCGCAAAAAGGTATAAGCACAATTATTTCTGACAACTTCCCATTAAGCTCCCAGTGTCCCTGGCCATCCCACGGATGCAGAAGACTGGAGCTACCAGTCTGAGACAAAAGCTCATAGTGGCTGAGTGGAGGGGAAAGGCAGTGTCCAGGCAGCTGCTCCTTGGTGGGTTTGGTACCCAGTGTGACCCCCTGATTTAGAATATGCTCCCAAATGGTCCAGCACACCTCTCATTTAACGGGGTTGCACTGTGCAGTGCCAGACCCAGGCTAACAGGTCTGTACCCCTCAGCCCGCTTTGAGCAGAGGTTCTTTCTGTCAGGGTGCAAGGCAACAGGATTTGGAAATTTGCTGCACCATCATAACGAAGAAGTACCAAGTCTGAGCAGACTTTGGCACATAGTATTTGTACGGCAAGAGCTTCAACTCATCGATGGTTAGACAGCATTTGAAAAAAAAAATCTAAAAAAAAAGATAAAATAGAAGAAAATGTACATTTACAGGATAACTACCTCATGCATTGAGAAAAGCAAAGAAGAAAGAATACTGTCTGCTGGTCAGCCTTGTAGCAAGGTTTGCTCCAATAAGGCTAATGATCAAGGAAAAATAGTGCTTGACATTAGAAGCAATATAACTGGTGATTTCAACTGTGTAATTAAAGCATGAAACCCTTCCTTCCCAAAGTTTCCATTAAAAGTCTGCTAATGAAACGGGCAGGGGATTCAGCAAGGAAGCAGAAAGGAGGAAAGGAGCCCAGACCACCTGATATCCTAGTGAGGTTCCCCAGGTTGTGGCGTGGTGCACAGAGACCTGCTGTGATCGCAGGGACACCGGAGCAGTTGCAGTCTGTTTTCAGCCAGCGCAGAACTCAGCCTTCCCTGCATTTTGGTTAGAGCCATCATGCTGAAGATGACCTGGAAACCAACTTCCAGTACCACTCTGTTGCAGGTCGCTGTGGCACCAGGCACGACAATAAATCCAGAGACCCTGTCTGCAGCAGCGTGTGGCAATGCCAGAGTGTTTTTTTTTTTCTCTTTTACCTATTTAAAGTCCATTTTTTTCTGGGTTTGGGGGGCAGAGGGAAGGGGAGGAAAGCCCACCATCTCCTTCCATCCTCGGACAGCAGCAAGCTCAGTTGTTGTGAGATGCCACCTTGCAGATGTCAGCATTGCCAGCAGAATCTCCAGAGGCATCAGACTCCCAACCTCATTTCTAAAACATAGAGAGCAACACAGACATTTCCTCTGCAGCTGCTACAAATACTCTGAAAAATAACAGAGACCGGCTTTTATACGACTGCCACATACGCACACAAAAAAGAAACCCGCTGCACCACATGTAATCACTCCCTCTGAGAAAACAAGTTGCAATGGGTTGTGCTGAGCTTCTCGAACACACGGGATAATGAGGAAACAGAATCTATGCCATGGGAGTTCAAATATGAGTTTACCAGCACAACACTACTCAAAAATTTTGAAATTCACTGCAAAATGCTACCTGGAGTTTTTGTGGCATCCAGAATAACCTTACCAATACCTTCTTAATCTCTCACCAAGAAAATAAAAGCAGTGCAGATCAGAAATAAAAGGTGTGCAATCTGCTAGTGCAACTTTTATAGCTTTGCTCTTTTGTGTTGAATATTGGCTTTTTGCAAAACTTGAGCAGGCACATAAAGCTGTGGAAGAGAGCACGGTGAAACGCTGGGGCTACGGAACATTTCTGTCGCAGCTGCATCCAGCAGCCGATAATTCCCTGGTCCGCATGTGGGTGATGCCATACGCAGGAGGTGACGGCCCTGAAGGAAACCAGGTGGCATCCTGAAGTCCCAGGCTCCTGCTTTGCCCAAGCAGAGCACGTGGCTGGAGGAGGAATATTCCAGAGATGGAATAACTGAGGTCATGGCTGGTTTACGCTGAGAACCTGCAAAAGTCAGCAAGAAGAGCTTGCTCCGGCTCTGGCCCACGTTCAGGTGAGCAGAGCGCTCCTGTGCTCAGCCTTCTGCTTAGAGATGAAGACCAGGCTGTCAGGAACGGCTCTGAAAAAAACACCTTTAAAGCCAAATTGCGCATATGAAATATAAATTAATAGAAATTACTCAGTGAATAAATCTATTGATTACAAGGGACTAATACTGAGCAGGATAACTGTGATTTTAGTACATTCATTTAACACAAACATCCCTGTTTCTTCGCTCCTAAGAAGGGCTTTTTTTTTTTTTAATTCCTTCTAACTCACTGTTCTTTGACTGTTGCAGTTAGAGCTGTCAAGCATCCTGGAGCCATAAGTATTTTTCAGACCACTCATTAACAAACAGACTTCCAATCTCAATACGCGTTATCAAATTGAGATCTTTTCTCAACAGTTGACAATTAGGGATTATACAGTTACGGGCTTACAAGGGGTGACACTGTATCGTTAGATTTTGGCCCTGACTTTTAACAATGTGCTGCCTAATTACATTTTGTATTATATCCTGAGTGTACAGGAGAATTTTATTCACGGCCTCACTTTATTCTGCAATTTGTTTCTCAGTAAATGCAAAATAATAAAATCCCAAATCCTAGTGTGTAGGGTATTTTTATTGACCCAAGTGTTCTGGTAGTAAACACAACTTTGATGGTTTCATGAGTGAAAGTTTATTAGGCTGTGTTAGTCTTAAAATACAACTGCCGGGGGACCGATGTTGAAATCATTTCTTACAAGACAAACTTGGTTTTGGATGCTTTCCCAGCACAAGCACCACAACGAAAGCAAAATGGTTATCCCAAGTCGTGACATTTTGCATTCATTCTTGCAGTGGTGAATGTTTAAACATGTAATACTGTCTGCCACTTATGCAGAAAGAAAAAAAAAAAAAAAGGTTTTGGAAGATCTGTTCCTTATTTGGTCTCCCCAGGGTAGTCCTCACAAATAATTAGCCAACTACCCTTCTTGTAGGTCCACCCATCCAGTCTGCCTGTCACGATAATATCTGATGACTTATCAAATGCCTTGAGTTGCTTCATACTTTTAAATTAACTTATCTTTCCCTGGTTTTGTGGAGCTATCCCCAGACTCCATCAGTGAGAGTTAGAAAATCAGGTCCAAACGGTTCTGCGCACCCTAAAATCAGCTACCCAGCCCAAGGCGAGACAGGCGCTCAGATCGAGCACTTGAGCTAAGGAGCTATTTTGCGGCATTACTGCCTCCAAAAAAAGGCTCTCTTCTGAAATGTCACAACATCAGCCAAACAACACTTCAGATCCGGCAGCAGGTTTAGGGAAGTGCCACTTCCCAGGAGCCCTCTCGGGGGAAATCGGAAGCGGAGACTCAAACCACAGAGGGTACGCAAGAGCGCTGTTTTGAAATACCCTCTGGATCTCTGAGCTGCCCGACAATTATGCCGCTTTAACCTGACCTCCCTAGCTTTTAGAAACAGCACCCGTGCTTTTATAAACTTTCATTTTAAGCAGCCACGAGAAAACCTCACATCTATCCTGTAGTGCAAGAAGGTCACTCATATGCCCAAAGGCTTGAGCTCTCCTCTCTGCCAAGCAGCAGACTCGTCAGCAGCGGGGAAGCCCCACGGACCCTTGAAGGTCCACACAAGCGACACGGGTCCATCAGCTTCTCACTGAGCCAGCATCCCTCCTGTCAGACCTCTCCTTCTCTCTTACCTTGGAGCGAGCCATAGCTGGTGCAATGCCTTTGCTAGAAAGTTCCCAGGTGTCCGTAAGGCCCCTCAAAATCAAGTTTGGGGGGTTGTTAAGAAAGCGTTCACTAGTGGCGCACAGGGTAGCGGGGAAAGCATCAGCGAGGGAGGCAAGAGCAAGAGCTGTGCCGTTCCTCTGCCCACACACCATATTGTCTCCCTCCAGCAAAGCCACTCCAGAGGCTTTCTGTGATGCCAAACAACATGAGCGAGGATGGGGGGGGGGGAAGAAATAGCCTCGTGAAAACATCCTGTCTGTTCAATTTCCACAAGCGCTAGCGAGACGTTCTTTAAAATCATACACATGTAAAAAGATCTAGAGGTTGCTGGTTAGTTTGTCATATTTTTTTTTATAGGCTTTTCTGAATGGTTTTAGATTTGACACAGTAACTGACTGTTACTAGAAATAAACTGTAAGTCAATTCCATGCTTCCATAATTCACTGCCCAGGGTTGTTCAAAAAGATTTAGTGATACTTGTGACAGACAGCAAGCCTCTTGATGTTTTCATTTTCACTTAGTGCCTGTAATTCCTCAAACTTGCTGACCTCTACAGAACAGTATGGAAAAGGGCTCCAAAACTTCTTGGAAGGCACTCACTCACCAAAACATTCAAAACACTCTCACTTCGCGTCTTTTCTTTTCGGGGCACAAACATCAATACGGGAATAAAGCAATTGTTGCTTTTTTTTAAGATGATGACTGCTGTTATCTCCATGACCAATCATGTGGTTTTAATCATTTATAACAGAACAAGTTAAACCCCCCTCCCCTAAAAATAATGTATTTTTGTGACTCAGAATGTAAGTTCGCCTGACAGCTGCATATCGATATTTCTCTGACCGAGCGCCTTCGTCTTGAACTTTAGCCTTTCTCTAGATATTTCCTTCTTCTCTCCAAAAGTTAACGGATATATTTTAAAGGCTTCAGGTCTGGACGTAAAAACATACAAACAAATTTGTGCCTACAGGGCCCGCTATCAGGAAGGCACGGGCTAACAAAGATTTGAACATCCAGATACTTAGATACGTTCGCATTCCTGGCAATCGTGCACGAAACCCACGCTCCGGGGAGCTGAGGGCCATGAACTATTTAACTGTAATAGTAGGAAGAGGTAACAAGCAAAACCGCTGCTGCGGCTCCTCTTAATGCAGGGTTCCCGGGACAAAAGCACCTTGATAGTATCGGCCCGGATCTGTCATTACAATTTAATTACCGACAACAGGCCACTGACATTTGAAACTGTTTATCGGATTCTGATCCTGAAGGTGGACCCGAGGCCGCTTCTCCTTCCCCCAGAGGGTCATTTTTACCTCAGCGGAAAACGCCGTATGGTTAGCGCTGGGTCGGCGTTGTGCATGGAAACCTGGTTGCGTGCTTCCTTTGCAGAAGCACAGATGTCCCTGGTGGTGCTGAGCACCACTGAGGGCTGTGGCTGCTGCCAGGATCCATGCATAAGGGGAATTATTTTGGGAATAACCAAAACCAACAAAAACCTAAGCATCACAGCCTGGCTCCCAAGATAGGGCATAGCAACTATGCAAGACAGAGACGACTTGGGGTACCTTCAAACAAGCAGTTTGGAGACCACCTATGATTTTAACCAATCCATTTCGAACGATCTCCAGCAAAATCTGAACCTGCAGTGCTTGCAGTGGAGATCATTTTAAAAGCTAAAGGTGTTTCACAACAGATGGAACGTGATTCAGCTTTATACCATACAGTCACCCTCATAAATCACATCCCAAAAAGTCTTCACGGACAAAAAACCAACCAAACAAACCAACCACACACGACAGAAGCAATTTCTAGAAAAAAAAAAAGAATAATAAGGAATTGCATTAATATACTTCAATGCATTTAGATATTAGGTTATTAACCGAGAATTTGGAAGGATGGGACAGAAAAAAAATTGATTTAAATTTGGGCTTTGCATGAATCTTAACATCAGACCACCCATTCACCTCTACTTCTTTTCTTCTGTGCGTTAACTGTTTAACATTATTTTATTTTTCCTCTTTTTCTAAAAGAGAAAAAGAAATTGCAGGCTTTGCACACCCAGCAGAGCAGGCAAAGATCTTTTAAAATCTGTCTAGCAAGCCAGTGGCTTGCTAAAAAAATCAATCAAATAAAGGAAGCCAGCGCTGCTGACACAAAGCCATTAGCTTTTATTTGGACATTTTCACATATTGTCTAAACTTTGCCTTTTGTCTGGAAGGTTTACACCACACACTTCCATTTACTCACTGGCAGAGGAAACAAGGAGAGGAGGTCAAAAAAAAAAGGAGGGAAGGAGTAAATTGCAAAAAGATGCACCAGAAAGCTCATGTGCCTCTTGCACTTTTAGCTGGAAAAGCCCCTACGCACACAGACACATAACCAGAACGTACATTTTTTATGAATCAGGCCTTTAGTTTTAATTGCTTCTTACAGCCTAGGCCAATTAAGGATGAGTTGGCAGGATGAGGATCTTTCCCAGCTCATTTGAAACCAGGAGAGGTGGAGTTTGCTTTGCCGGAGGCTCCTGTTCACACATTTGGCCAAAAAAATGTGCATGTCATTAAACACCTCTAGTACAAATACTCATTTTATGTGGGTTGAAAAGTAAAAGCTGGAGACCAAAAAGTTCCCCTTTGGCCCCATCTCTCACTTTCAAATAAAATCAATTACAACATCTCTACTTGTCTGAGCTACGGAAAGGTAAATACCGATAAATACAGATCTAGAATTGTACCTGGAGGAAGTCTTAGGTATGCAAGTCCTCCAGGAGCTCCCCTCCTTTTATCCGTAATTGATCCTCTTCACCTTCAGAGTGTATCAAGGTCAAAGCTTAGTTAAGAATTCTTTTTACAGTATATTATAGACACTTTTCGGTATACGCTGTACATTTGGCAATGCATGGATGATTACAGAATCACAAACCCAAAGCACATTAATTGCAGAAGTAATCAGCCTAAGTGGTGAGTATGTACAGCTTACAGATGTTGTACGGGTAAAGAAGCATCTTCCAGACAAAGGTATCAGTTTTTGTTGTGAGGTTTTTTCCTTCTGTACAACCACATTAAGCATTTTTCAAACATAAT
This sequence comes from Chlamydotis macqueenii, assembly GCF_036417535.1. Classification (NCBI taxonomy): domain Eukaryota; kingdom Metazoa; phylum Chordata; class Aves; order Otidiformes; family Otididae; genus Chlamydotis; species Chlamydotis macqueenii. The sequence continues at coordinate 123,820,547 of NC_141558.1, read as the reverse complement.
TAGCACTGAGAACTGAAATGGGCTTGCTCTGAGGAGCAAGAATGGGTCTTAGACCTACACTGCTCTAGGCGTGGAGCTCCTTTGGCCCTTGTGTCCAAAATGTAAACCCGTATTAACGGCAAACCGGCCAAACAGACAGCAGTCAAGACGCGTAACGGTGGAATGAACTCGCTTCACTATTATTAACCAACAGCCAGGCTGGGCCAAGCGTGAGCGCAAGAGTCAGCCCAGGTCAGCCGGCGCAGAGCGTGGCACAGCGTATTTCAAATGGATAGGTGGTTCCTGGTCCCGTTTCTAATGGACTGATACATACTGCAAGTGGCATCACTGCAAGTTTTCTCAGCAAAACCACCACACTGCATGAAAGGGAAGGTTAAACTGCACATTCAAGACAAATCAGAGCACATCAAGCAAGCGTTTGGCTTGGCGTTGAAGGGAATAAAGGGGTCTCGCTTGCTGCTAGGTGGAGACCTTCCACCAGAATTTTCCAGAAACCGAGAGTAAAAGATCTTTACAGTCCCTTCAAGTCTCAAAATCTATACCTTTAAGAGTTTAAAGAGCTTATGGCCTGATTTTCCAAAACATCTACAGCTCCCCAGGAGAGCAAGGTAAACAGCGTGGGTGGCATTTCCAAAGCAGGCCCTACTTCTGTTGTGCTGTCTGATCTACTGCTCTGCTGCTGTGTTCACTGAGGGAACGATAAAGAAAATGAAAACTTGATAAAGAAAATTACAACCCAGCAAAAGTGAACAGTGTAATCCAAAAATTAAAAAAAAAAAATTAGGAAAAAAATCTTCCAGCTCATGATAAACATTATAATGAAGCCTCTAATTTTCCTAATGAAAGAATTAACTATCAAGATAAAAGTAAAATGATTTATTAGATTTTCAGACACCACAGAAATAAAATAGTAAATCAGTCTAGGCAGTAACTACTCCATCTCAACTTGCAGTCATTAACTCTTTGCCAGCTGTAAAGTCACCCTAACAACTCTGCTAATTCCATAAGCCTGTCTGTAATCCAGTACTAAACAATAATTACTATTGACTCGTTAAACAGGAGCTGAAATCTTTTCTTCAAAACGCGCCCAAAGACATGAGGAGAGGATGACCGAGAACCTATCTGCAAGGGCTAAAATGCTCTTAAAAAACCCAAAACCAAAACCCTGAGGACTGCAAACTTCTGAAACTTTAAGGAGAGCACCCAGTCACCGCCAGCTCTGCTCCCTGCCTCTCCCGCCTCTGTCCCGTTGCACTCATCCTGCCCGGGCAAAAATCAACCTGCTGAGTCCCCGGCGATTTTAAATCCTGCAGCTCTCCAGCAGCTTCCCTCTTATTAAAGCACAGAATACACTGCTTGTTGCTCGACAAAGTCCCCCCGCCCTCCTTTCTCTCTCACTAATGGCTCTTTTCATGATCTGCAGCAAGGATCATTTAATCTGTGAAGAGTGGAAATTTCAGTGTTTGTGTATCGGCAGTTATTACCTTTTATTTCTAAATTGTGTATTTGGAAGAGGAGGAAAGACTTAATGCCTTTATTTGCTGCGGAGCAAATGTTCAAGGATACTGCAGAAAGCCGTTTATCCTGGCATCGTTTTAGATGCTGAAACCAGAAGGTGCTCCAAGCCCGTCCCCGCGGCGCGGGTGCACCCACGGCCACGTTGCAGCACCCGGTGCCGTTCCCTGCCCATTGCAAGCCCGCTGTTTGCGGGGCAGATGGGTTATATGTCCACTTTCTGCATTTATCCTGATCACCCTTATCTGTGCCAACAGCGAAGGAGGTACGTCAAAAGGGAAAAGCCAGGCAAGCCCCTCCATCTACCCCTTCACACCAAGAAAAACGCCAGCAATACAGGGTCTTTGTGCTCCAGTGCAACCCACCAAGGCAATCATGATTAAAAACAGATGGGTACAAAAAGCACAAATAATTTTTTAAAAAGTCTGTGAGCAGTAACTAGCTATATGTTAAGCAAGAAGATGGTAAAGTCCTCTCGACTGGCTTAGGAAACTCAGGCACAAATAAAACAGTGCAAACACTGCCCTCGCGATATTTATGCCAATGAATGCAAAAAGAGGAACTGGAATATCAATAATAATTACGTGAAAATAACAGTGTTTATTTTCCCAAGAGCTTGCCCACCTGCAAGTCATGGTTTTGCCGATGTAATCCCACATTTGTCTGAGCAAACTGCCTGACACGGATAAAGCAGGGCTCAGTGTGCTTGTGCCAGGGCTCAAATTCAGCCTGCAAATTTCAGAGACCCCTGAATTATTATGGGAATTAATCAAGGAGTAGGAATTCAGCCTAAATGCTCATCCTTTGGTGACTTCAGGTTACCTCTAGTATCATTATTTTACATCAAGCTTCTGAAAATTATTTAATTTTTTCCTCTGTTTCATGCCAAGGTCTTAATCTTTACTGCACTGGCAGCGAGAACATTTTAAAGAATCATTTCCCGAGACGCATTTAATACATTTCCAGTAAATTGTACATAAACCTGTCCAGCTGGCTGGGTCATTTAATCAGCGACACACCCACTGAGTGCAGGATGCCACCTGAGATTTACCTCAATGCTTTCAAAAACAAAACGATGATGGGATAAAGCTTTGCTAATGTGCGAGTGCGATGGGGAATACAATGATAACTGCCCACCGGGGAGTACAAGGATCTTTTTAAGTTTTGTTATGGGAAAAGATTACATAGCGGATTAGACAAAAGGGTTTTGAAGATCAGCACTGAAATTACAGCGGCTTTAGGAAAAGCAGCATTAAAATGCTGGGTGACTATTTAAAACCACTTAAAAAACAGACGGTGAAGTTTATCAAGGGTTTTTGAGCTGTGTCCTGCACTGCTAAACACACTTGGGAATGCAAACGGAAGTTTTCCCGGGATGAGGGGTCCTGAGCAGGATCTGCTACATCAGAAGCAAAATACCACCAGTCAGCTTTGCTGAAATTATACCAATAAGGAACTTTTAAGATAGGCTTTTTAAATAGCTTTTCTTATGAATATGTTTGCTGAATTCTAAGCCGGAGGGTGGAGGATCTTTTCATTTTTCACAAGCTATTCCTGATAAAGAGCGCGGAGGAGGCAAAGTGCTGAGGAAAGACATTCTTCAGAAGCCAACCCAGGCAAAGATACACCAGAGCAGGCTGCTTGGCCTCCAAAAAAAAATTTAAAAAAAAATTATTTTTTTTTAATGTACAAACAACAGAATCCTTTTCTCCAGGAATCTTGTACCTTCACCAGCAATGTCACCAACAGAGTATGGGGAACCCACATGTCCTATTAGAAAACACAGGTTTGGGACCAGCGCGGGGGTCCCGCTCAATTACAGTTGTGGCTGTGCGAAACATTCGCACTTGGTGTCACAGAAGCCATTAAAGAGAAGCTGAGTGACAAGTTACAGCCCAGTCTCCTCCCTCTGTCCCCGCCACCACCTGCAGCTCCCTCCCCGCCTCGTGCAGTTCTCAGAAGTTGAGACGCCCTGGCATCCTCGTCGCTGCTCATCACTGCCGTTTAAGTGAATTTAATAAAATTATTTTTCTAAACTGTTTTAGATGCCATATCTATAATCCATAAAATTTATTGTACCTTTATGCAGAATTATACTGGAGTTGAACATATAAATCAATTTATAAGGTCTAATGACATACAAACGCTTAAAAACTAAAGGCGATGTAGTAAATTCAAATTACCATTACAAATGTAAGCTTTGTAGTCAGTGTGTGACCCGCTAAGGATTATATTTAACTCCCCTGAGAGTGGTTTATCATAAAACTTTATACTTTTATTACAGTGAATTATTAACTCCTCCATGATGTGAGTCATTCCATGCTCTGACTATAGCTTTTTTAATGACACTATAATAGACATCTTGCTAATAGCAGTAGGATTGCTACCTCTGAGGTTAAAAAAAAAAAAATAGACAGAGAGAGAGAGAGAAAAGAAGAAAAGAAGTGAAAAGAAAAGATACTCAGGACAAATATGTGAAAATGCATTTCCCAACAGAATAAAAAAATCAGGACCTGTAAGAAGATCCATTCGAGGCCAAACTGCGTAGAGGTCATTACAGTCTTCTGATCGCGTGGAAAACCAAGCAGCTTACCAGGCTGGTATCTGAAAATAACCAAAATGTTTTACCATTAGAAGACATAAAAGTCTGGATGATTAAGATCAGGAGATTTTTTTTCTTTTCTATGAAGAAAATATTTTTTCCTCCTGATGCCACAGTTTAATCAAGTGACTTTAAGCCATCTTCATAAAAATTACTTGAAAAATCAGTGCCCTCCTTCCAAGGAAGCTACAACAGACTTTTTCCAATCAACATTTGCATTATTCCCAGCAACCTGCAATTTAATATCTGTATTTCCAGACCCTCTCTCGGCTGCTGGGACCCTCCCAAAATCCTGGGAGATTCCAAGCTTGGTGAAAGGACAACCCCCCGGGCCCATAGCAAGTCCAAGGCTGACTTCGTTATCAGAAAAACAAATCCCAGGGAGGTGTTTTGCTTCACCTCTTTTTTTTGTGGTTTATTGCAAGTTTCAAAACAGATCTGCCCAATCAGGAAATTTCACCAGGTTAGATGAACTTCTCTCTCCAAAAAAAAAAAAAAAAGACTGGTTTTAAGATAAAGCTAGCCCATTGCTGACCAGATTTCTACATCTTGCAAGCACAAAGGATTTTTCCATATGCTTGAATAAGATTTTAAAACGGCATGCACACATTTTTCTATAAGAGAATTCTACCAAAAAGTGACTAAACACAATCTGAAGCATGCCAAGTCATGTGGCATTACACAAAAATGAACCTGTAGATATTTTCAAACGATCCTCATAAAAAAAAAAATTAAAAAAATAGAAAATTCCCAGTTCTTGTATCCTCAAGATTTTGTAAATACTTGTTATTACTAAAACACAGTCAGAAAAAAAAATCAAGGAGACAAGCTTTCTGTTTCTTCACAATACTCATCAATCCATTGATAGCACTCATTTGCTAGCAGCATGAGCACAGAACTACTGAAAAACAGCAGGAAAATTAAAACTCAAAGGGGATCAATCTACCTGTATAGCCAAAAAAACCCTGTAACTGAATGGGCTGCAACAATGGTAATGGATTACAAGTTCTCTGGGAATTCAGGAGTTCCTCAGACCTCTCTCCATAAGCATCTTCCATTTAATGAGTCTATTTGTGGCCGCTGCTTTTAAATAATCACCTTTGCTTCTCTCTTGGGTGGAGGCAATGGTTACCACCGCAGCTACTGGACATGCACTTGTGAAACACTGAAAGGACCTTGCACAAGATTTTGGAGCAGTGCAAAACCACATGGAAAGAACATGCAGAAAATTAAGGCCTGCCCCACAGAAGCGGGCCTAATTTATCTGTTTTTCCCAGATAATCTTCCTTTTCAGCCTTCCCATGGTTGCAGTGAGGGCTTTTGAGGAAGAAGGCTTGTAGGTACAGGCTATTTTATACATTTTAGGTTTGACTGATTTTTTTTTTTTTTTTTTGCAGTAGAGTTGAGGATGAGAGAGGCAAAGCCTTTTTATCTGAGGAAACTATTAGTATTCCTAAAATCAGAACGGATTACACGAGAGCAGGAGACCTGACTATTTAAATAACTCCATTTTGATGAATTCGCGCTGATCTGCGTTTTCAGGAAAGAGTTTTAGGCGTAAGGAAAAGGACTGCATTGCTGCATACAGTTAGAAGAGATTTACCAAAACTCTGTGTGTTTTTAAAGAGCAGCTTTCTGCTTAGCAATTACTGCTCAGCCCCAGTCTTATGCCAGCAAGGACAGGCTGCACCCCTTGCAACAGTGGTACACATCCCTCTTCCTGCATGGGTTTCCCCAGCACCAAAAGAGAAATTTGCGTAAACCTGTTGAAAATTGAAAAAAAAAGAAACCTCAAACCAAACCCTCTGCTCAGTGCGACTCCACAAGGCATTTCTGGGCCAGAACTGAAATAAAGGAAAGTAATTACAAGTGCAAACTCAGCCCGTGGAAAAGCAAAAAGCCTGCTGTTGCAAGGCTGGAAACCACCACCTCTTCACACACGTTTTATGGGGTAGTTTAGTGCTGTGCTCCTGTTTGGTTTTTTTGTGTCTCCAGTCTTTCTTTGTCAGCGTTTATTTATGTAACGACAAAGTCTCCATTGAGGCTAAGGTTTGTTTACAAGTGGTTCCCAGCCCAGAGAGCAATTAAATATTAGATTTACTAAAGCCGTGTAAAGTTGCAAGGGTCAACCAGTCACACCAGAGCAAACCCGCGTGGCCGCTGTGGATGTCACCGCGGTGCGTGCTCACCCTTTCAGAGGCATGGCCAGGACACGGCACCGAGAACGGCACCATTTCCTGGAGACAGCCCTCCTGAGGGCACGTCCTGTTTGTTCATCATAAAACCTGGTAATTAACCCAATTCATCCCCTGTAAGTACTGACCTCAGGTCTAGTCCTGAACACCTCCATAGACAAACCTCTGTTTGTCTTCAAGGTAAAGGAGAAACATAGATACACGGAAGAGAGTTATAATTTTCTTTTTTGGCTCTTCCTGAGCCAACCAATCTCTTCATAAAGGGACACAACAAACTTGGGACAGACTAATGACCCACCTGCCCTCCACTGCATTTGGTTGTAAGATCATAAAGAAACTGTTCCATGCATCTGTCCAAGACTGTAGCAGTTGGAAATTCAGGAGATGTCAGCTCTCCTCTTCCATCTACGTGAGATTTGAGCTGTAAACGTATTCAGATATCAGCGTTCCTACTCTTTTCACAGGTGATCAAAGGAAGAAACTACACTGTGAAGGATGGCAAAGACCGCTGTCATGTTGGCCCTTCAGTGGTGAGGCAGAGGCTGGTTTGCAGCAGGGTTCCCTGGGCCAACTTGCTTCTCCACGTAGCTACCAATGTTATACACTTAATGTTAGCTAACGTGAGTCTGCGATCTCTATTTCATTATCTCCATTGCAAAATATCCTGGTCAGGGGCAATAGCTGGAAACTTTATGGTGGCAAACAAAATAAACCAAAGCAAAGAGTTCCTTTTAAGTGGTGGGAGAGGGAAGAAAGTATGAGTTCACCCCAGACCTCACTGCCTTTGCCAGAGACATGGGTGGCTCAAGCAAGGGGCAGCTGCTTTTTGAGGAGCCTTGGGGGAAAATGTGATTTCTTCCAAGAAACCATGGGAAATAGTGAGGCTGGGCAAGCCAGCACCCCTGCAAGATGCTACGAATGCTCCCACTGAACCCAGGGGCTCAGTTTGATTCCTTCTCATTCACCAGGCAAACTTACACTCTCCTGACGTCCCCTGTGCATAAGATTGAAAAGGAACTCCACAAAGTCACTGCCCTGCCATACAGGTTGTGCCAAATTAGAGCCAATCAAGACCACAAGAATTTGGGAGTTTGATAATGCTCCCTCTGACAAGCACGTCTTGCCAACACGCCTCTGTCAACGCAGTCGCGCTGCGCGCTACTGAGCAAATCGTCAGCTTTATGCTGTAACAGCCATGGGTACAGCAACTCGATCAGGGTCCAGTGTTTCATAGGCTTTGTAACTCTGAAACTCTTACTTGGGCGCATTTTAATCCTGAGCTGTAATGCTCCTCCTCAGTCACTGCTGGTTTTCTTTTCCTAACATCTAGATGTCCTTGTTTCTGAGAAGGAGATGAAAGAAAAATAAAATTAAGAAGTACAGTGAGTGATTCCACATTCAAATAAAAGAAGTGCTGTACTTCAGGAAGTTATAAGCACCTGCAAACAGGAGCTGATAATGAAAATGCTTTTTCAACCATAACTATAGTGTTGCGGTAGTAATGCTGTAATACAATAAACTATCCTATTAAATCTAAAGAGTTAGATTTAATAAGACAGTGGTTGTATATTAAATCAATGCCAAATGATTACTAAAAACTCTTTTTACGGTGGTTTAACAAGTCTGTCTTATACTTGCTGCCTTATTACACCCAAATAAAATGCATGTACGAGAACACATATTTAAACTATTGCATAAAGTGCGCAAAATAAAAGTTACAAAAAGGATTATTAAAATCTGGGAGGAACCCAGCCTTTGAAAGGTGCAGTTCACACTTTTGGGTTAATGAGAACAATGTCAGAGGAGTTGCCTCCCAACCCGAAATTGCCACATGTGCTCGCTGACAGTGGCTGCAGAAGAGCCCCACTTTGCCGAGCGGCACCCAAAAATCACGTCCCCAAATCACAGCAGCGGGTTCGCCCGCGTGAGCTGCTACTTCTCCGAACCCATCTCTCTACTCAGTGGGACTCTAAAGGAACATGCGGTTTTCACCGCTTAAAATCACATCTTTTGGGGCTGTGGTAGACAGAAAGGTCAATTTGTGTACAAAAGACATTGGAAAGTTAGGAGCTCTCAGGGGAGACAAGAAATGGCACTAAAAATGTTTGTAGAAGTACGCAGAAATTTTAGCAGCTTACCTAAAGCCATTAGGAAGCAGAGACCTTACTGACAGAAATCATACGCTGCTACTGTAGGAAAGTCCTTGAGGTCATTGAGGCTGTTTTGTTTATTTGTCTGTTTTTAAGTTTGTAAATTCAAGTTTAATCAAGGTGGTCGAGAAAAGAGATTAACCTTAAACTCTATTTCTGGCCAACAAGAGATGGAGGAAATGTTGCAGCAGGCAAGCAAAAATGCATTGTTGACAAATGACTCCATTTATAGTCCAGATTTCGGACACCTTGTCCTTAGTCACCAGTGACATCTAATTTGTCCCTAAAAAAACTAGCCCTTACATCTTTGTTACTTTAGGCTTTAGGTTAAGACATGTGGATGTCCCTCATAAATCTGATCTCCTGTAGGGCCTGTCTCTTTCCAGTAGCTTCTCTAGTTGAGGAAAAAAAAAAACCAACAACAAAAAACAAAACCCACCACCACCCTTGCTTTTCCTTCCTGTTCCAAAGACCTCATCAGGAATAAAGAAATTGTCCTAAATTTAGCCGTGTTAATCCCACGGCGTTTGTGTGAAATAGGTTAGCCAGACTGAGAACAAAAGGGGGGAGCAGAAAGCTATAAAAAGCAAATGAAGGAGAGGGGGAAAAAAAAAAAATATCTACTGTACCTCACTGGCCAGAATCGCTGTGAGTATATACCATACAGGGACATCCGTCAGCACTAATCAATACGTGTGGTGTTAGTCATGGATGATAAATTTGAAAGGGATTATAACTGTAAACAGTGATCAATAGAGACTTGCTGGAGGAGACAGAGAGGAAAAAACAACCTTAAAATGTTACACGGTTAATAAAGTAAGGGGTCAGTCTTAAACAAAACTCCAGTGAGACCCACTTATTTCAGAGCTACTTCTACAAGGAGGGGGAAGGAGGAAAATAAAAGCCCTACCGATTTTCATAAAGCAATTGCTACTAAAAGGGCACATTATTAATTTACGGCGTATTTGCTGATCCCTCCGTTTCGAAGTCACATCCTCCATTAATGTTTGGTTGGAGATGTTTTGTTGGATATAAGCTGGCATCCCCCAGCCCCCCAGAGAGAAGCTTGCTTTCCTCCTCGGCTCTGCCCCCCCCCTCCTTTTCCCTACCACCGACTTCACGATGGGCACATGAGTGATCAGAGCGTTCACAACGGTGACATTCCCCTCCGCAAACAAATTCATCCAGGGCTTCAAGCAAAAAAATGCAGAGAGCCTCTGCTGTTCACCCACAGATGAATGGAACTATCCGTCTTGTCACCAGGGGTCGTAGCAAGAGGTTACCGCCAGTATATACCTTGGCTTCTCTGCTGACGTTTGCAAGCAGCTCCCTTGGAAAAAAATAAAATAAAATAAAATAAAATAAAAAATCCTGCCCTATCAAGCACTTATCCCAGTCCCTCTAGAACCCTTCTCAGATCATGTCTTCCCACACCTTTGGAGTCACAGCTCCAGGCTTGACATATATATTTTTTTTCTGCTGACCTTTTAGCGTCCTTTCTGCCACAGTGTGTAAACCATAAGCTGATATATGAAGGCAATTTTTAGTGGTGCCACTTGTATCTGAGTGATTGCACACGCTTTACGTTTCTGGCCTGCCACCCTTCCACCTTTTGAAGATCTCTCTATTTCTTTTAAAGGAACTGCAACAGAGGTGAAAGGAAGTTTAACTGCTTCAAGACTTTGATGGCCCAAGAGCACCTGTTTTGGGTTTTCAAGAAGATACGCCGCAGATTGGCTGACCAGTGCTTATGCTCAAACACTAAATCTTTCTTTTCTTGCACATAGACTTGCAGGGGTTGAAGGAGGGGAGGGGAAAGGCTGTGTCAAGCATTTCCCAAAATTTAAGCTGGCAGAGATCGGTGATCACAGCAGGGTAGCTTTGCAAATACGTTACCAATAAGCTCCAAAGATCGGGAGTTGCAGCCGCGGGGACTGCGACTTACAGGGCATGGGCCTCTGAAGATTTTCATCACTGGAGCAAATCTTCATCTCTGTAAAGATTTGCAGCAGACAGCTTTGCAAGTAATTTTTTGTTGCCTCTCCGCCACTCCCTACTGTGTCGCAGCCCTGGTGGTTAATCACTCAGGAGAACATAAACAACGTGATGGCGTCAACCATTCCTTACAGATTTGCAGCCGTGAAAATGGTAAGCTCCCACATGGCCACAGAGGACACACACTCACACACACAAGCATCACAATGTTGCAACAGTTTCTTCCTAATTTACTAGTTGAGAGAAAAGCAATAGTTAAAAGAATAGCAAGCCAAGGAGGACCACCTCGAGGCCAAGATGACCCTCTTCAGAACTGTGGCTACCTCCTCCAAGGCAGCAGATGCACCATCTTACAAACGTGAAACCTCAAAACCATACAGCAGCCTAAAACGGGGTCACAATCTCAAGAAAAGGGGATAGATGTGCTTCAGATCCTGCAGAGTCCTTGCCACCAGCTACAGCTGCATAAATAGAGGAGTCACCTGCAGCTACTGAGCTCACAAGATTCCAAATCAACAGCAAAACTATGAAAAGTCCATTTTTATCCTCACATCTCCTGTTTAAGAAATAGTGGAAGAAGGAACAAGGAGGTGATCTATCAATGAATACGATTGTAGAGAAAGTACTTGAGGAGTCTACGGAAAGGTGTAATTCAGTAGAGATGAGGGAGATTTAGAGAAGGGAAGTTGATGATGGTGCCACCAAAGGGATGTTAAGATTTGGGGAGAAGAACACAAAGGAAGTGGAGTTAAGAAGTGGAAAGAATGAGTTAATAAGAGACGGAGGAGAGACAGGATTCGGGGATTTTTTTTTATTATTATTATTTTTTAAAAGTTGAACATTGTGATGAGGGAGCACTACCAACAGAGCAAATCCAGAGCCTTGTCCAAATCACCTGGACACGCAGCACCTATAAAGCATGGAAGACTTGGTGCAGGATAAAGGCACAGAGTTAATGCAAATATCTACTACTCCTTAGCAGCAGAAGTGAAGGACCACATGGCTGCCTTCAAGTTGGGGACGGGAGGTTTCCAACCCCGCGAGTCGCTGCGTAGTTGCCATGGGCACAATTTGTGCTCAAGCTGTGTGCAGAGGCCAGGATTTGGCTTGGAGCCCCCGGGTTAAATATTACCTTTACAACACGCCGTGTGGGTGCCTTTCCTGGGCTGCGGGGTGGCGGGACAAAATTCCGAGGGACGGCCTGATGGCTCAACCAGGAGAGACCCTCTTGGGTACCAGTATGGCACATCACGTATGTTACACGTACTGTAGTAAAGAAGAGAAACCATCAGGCAGAGAACTGACGGAAAGCTTAGACTCGGTCCTCCTTGGGTCTGATCCAAAGTATGCGTTCATCACACAGTCGCTGATTTAAGAGTTGGACCGAGCCCTTTCTTCCAACGGGAGCTGGATTCCCAGCTGCCCTTTTTTCAAATCCTGGCCTTGGCATAAAGGGAATATAAATAATTTTCATTTCAAAGAGGGCTGCAATTGTCCTGTATTTTAAAGCTGGGACACTAAGAGTATCCTCTCCCATCATCTCACCTCCAAGGGCCCTTTCTCGCTCTCCGAAGCATCCCCTAGCACAGACTGGGTTAGCAAAGGGGCAAAGCCCTGGGGGACAGGCAGGCATAAAGCCACGGTTTTCGCGCAAGGTTGTAGACTCGCACTAGTGGTCTAGTGACCCTGATGATATTGATGACAATTAGTAGACAGAGATTAAAATGGAAATGAGGGAAGGATTCGTCTGTCACTTTATCCATCAGCTGTAGCTTGCCCCAGGCAACAGACACACACTGGGCTTTTTGTTTTGTTGTTATTCCCTTGTTCAGCTCAGTTGGTTTCAGCGGTTTGCTTAGTTATTACTAAATTTTTCTTAAAACTGCTATAAAAAAGGGGGTTTTGTCAAATATCCGCCACTGACAACTCACAGCACTGAGCGTGCAAGCCATCCCTGGACGTGTCTGCTTTTGCTGCCTCCCTGATGCTGGGGGTGTCGAAGGGCTCTGCTTTCTTCTTCCTATTTCAGTAGCTTCTGTTCCTTTTGTCATTTTAATACTTACGAAAGCAATTGAATTGCTAGGGCTAGAGCCTGAAGGTCTCCGTTTAGCTCCAGACCCACTAAGAGCAAAGGGAATGGCAGTACTAAGTTATTATACGGCCCTGACGTCCAGGCTGGAGTAAGGAGACAAGGAGGAGGAGATGAAGCAGCATGTCACCTCCGTGAAACCTGTCCCATCTCCACTCTTCTCCTCATAAGACTGTAAATTGCGATTGGAGGACATATCACCTGAATGTTTCCTGAAATTAATTTCTAAATCTGATGACAACTCACCTGTTCATCTTGTGGAACACAGGGGAGGTTTTGTTTCATCCTAAAATGTCATAACTTGGGGGAGAGTGAATTCTTGTGCAGCTGTTATAAAATTCCAGTTCACAACCGCTCAACTGTTTTGGTTCAGCAGTCCGTCCAAAAGGTAAGGGGAAAAAAAAAAAAAAAAAAGTCTTCCTTTTCTTCCTTTTGGGTTTGGAGTGACATTAAAACATGCTCCTGAAGCTCTTACATGGTCTGTAACACAGACCTGTCTTCACAGTACCAACACTTCCATCTTGCTTCCTTGTCCTCTCTTGTTGTATGTCCCTGGCCAAATGATATCTCCCAGGATGCAGCTTTGCTACTTTTATTAACACCACCCCACCCCAACGTTGCGTACACCCCATATGCGACAAATAAGAAGCAACTACACAGACAGACTGCAACCCTCCCCCTGAAAGAAAAAGCAAATTCACTATTCATAAAATATTAGAGAGCAGGCTCGCATCTGCCACAGTCGTTTCATGGCTTCTGCTGTCACCAGCTCTGCTGATTTGCTCCCAGGAAAAGCCCAGGCACAGGCACGGCGGGAGCTGGGGAGCAGAGCTCGGGTCTCCCATTGCCACCCCTGCTCCAGGTTCCCAAGGGATGGAGGCAAATAAACAGACAAGATGCCTCTGCTGTCGTCGGGGTGGTGGCACGGAGAGAGCTCCTTCCACTTAGCACAGTCAGCAGCCATTAAGGGCTTGCTCTTTAAGCTTAAAAAGACCATGTTCTGGCCCGGATCCTGCCATGAGATGGACGAATGGTTGTCATTCACGCAATTTCACTGTGGATTTGAAAAAAAAATTGTTGGAAATCTGCCATCGCCCGATGGGAACGCAATTGCTGCTATAGACTGAGATCTTGCTAGAAAGAGGGATCGGTCTAGGGTAACGCACCGTGCCGCAGGTATTCGGATACACTGCAGGAGATGTAGGAATGGTTTCCACCTCCATCCCCACATTTCCCAGTTGGGACTAAACCTGAACAACCTGATTTATTACACCTGCTTTGTACGTGGTTAGCTGCAAATGTTTCTCAGGTTTCTGCTGCTGTTGATGGACTACTGACTAATCAAAAAGTCAGGAGTGCAAATTCGCAGTACTGGCTGCTAGCCAGTTTGCCCATAAAAGGTTTCCAAATGGTCACTGAGCCCTTAACCCTGATGAAAACAGCAACAAAGACACTGCCCCAAGCTCCTGCTCCTGCCACGGTCTCCCTCTCACTTTGTTGCAAGCAAACATCATTGTTTGTTTGTTTGCTTGTTTTTAAAAAAGAGCACAATTCCAGAACATGCAGTGGAGAGGCCTTTCTGCTCATTAAAAGCTACATGTAGGGTGTGAATTATTTTATATCCTCCTCAGAAATTATCAGACCACCTCAGAAAATGATTAGTTTTCACAGAAGGTGCCAGATCCTCTGGTCCATTTAGGCTGCTTTATGCCACTTTGATGGCTCGGCTCAGCCCTAAATAAAACAGGCTTAATTATCCTTAGGATTTCTCCTGCCTTGGGAAATCTCCAGGTAATGTGGAAATGCCACAGGGACTCCTACGCCACCACAGCTATTAGCGGCAGAGCGCAGTGGCGGGGAGATCCCCACGCCCCATTGATTTCCTGCTGCTGTGACTGTGGGCATCTGGCACAGATGAGGGCTACCCCCGGGGCTAATGCTATTTTATGCCAAGGAAAGGCCTGGGAGTGGGATGGCCCCAGGACTCCTGCTTGAAAATAACCTTGCCAGTCCGAGTCTAAATCAAACGTGAAACGCATATGGTTTGGTTGGATTGCCCTGCTCCAAAAGCGCCTGGCTCATGGGAGAAAAGAGGCTCATCGATTTGGAAAACATCTTCTCCCCTCGTTTTGCAAAGCCCTCGTTCTTGCAGGAATACAAGGGATACAGAGATGTACTCAGCCTCTGAACACACATCTTCTCAGAAAACCAGCCTTGCCTGCCATAGGCACTCTGCACAGTCCTACTCCGAAAGCACACCAAGCCTAGGGTGCTGCTCTTAGACAGAGCCTGCATGGGAGGACATCCCTGGCCCAACGAGCTAGTCACCGGGAGGGACCTCTCCAGAGAAAACAGAGAAAAATAGGGTCTTTCAGGGCATATTTCAGCTCATCCTAAAGAAGGTGCCTAAAGGTGGCCAGGGGAAACACCATCAAACAGAAACAGGTGACCAGCTCACACGTTTTTGTTGTAGTTACTGATGTCCTCTTGTATGCTACTGTCTCGTGGGTATTTGGGGCAGGACGGGTGGATTTGCAGATCTGTCACCTGCATATGTAGCAACAACACAGAAAGAGAGAAGATGGACTTACACGGGGGCCCTGAACTCAGCACACAGGATGGGGCCAGATCTCTCAGCAGAAAGCCACCACTTCTTTGAAGAACATACCCCAGATATATACACCACTCCCATCAGGAAGCCAAGCCAGGGTTATTTGGGAGCTCACGTTTCGGTTGCCTTTGTCTGTCTGCCTTCCCGAATCTGCAAACACCTCTCCCGTTGAGCAGATCTGTGTCACATTCAGAAAGCCAGAATTTCTGCATCATGCTTAAAGGAAAGCTGAGATTTTTGACAAAACTGATGGGCAAGCTCCCCTCGCGCTAGAGAAAGTTTCTTATGCACCACGGGCGAGTGGGCGAGGGGATTTGTTGAGACCTGTCGTAGCACCAACAAGAACGAAAAAATCTTGCAGCAGCTACTGCCATCTGAGCCTGTCAAATTCCACCGCAAACAATATGTCACTCTGCTGGGGAGGCGGCGAACAATCTGAGGGTGAGAAAAAGGGACGTCTGAAGTATCCAAAAAACTCACTCCAAAGGTTTTAAAAAAGAAGAGAGCCCATCCATGCACGCGCACATGGTGCCTCTGGCCAACAGGCTTTCGCTTGAAAACTAGTTTCCAGATTTTTACCACTTAGTTTTTAAAGTATTATCAAGCCCCCTTGGTTTCAGTAGAGTAGAGTAATGTCAATTTTGGCACACTTTTCTTAAAATCATATCCAGAGAGCACAAACGCTGATGGAGCAGGCAGGCTCCAAACCGGCCGACCCTTCTGCCAATGTTCAGGATAACAAGCTTTAAAAGGACCAAACACTGGTTTAACTGGGCTCTGAACTGTACACCAGCAGAGGTAATGATGTTTGCTTTTCACCCTCCAGAGGATTTGGAGAAGTCTCAGAGCAGTTTTGAAGAACAGGGAGGAATGGGAACATCAGAGTATGGGCCAGTAGCCCCATGCTCAGAAGTATTCTCCTCTTCTTTCCTCCTCTTTTCCCCCCAGAACTACACGCGTCTTCTTCCACGTTTCTTTGCTGCCTCACTGTATGCTGCATTCCCAACACACCAAAGCTCAGGAACAATAAACCTACTCCCTTGGAGGTGCCCAGCAATGATGTCAGGGCTTCAGAGGAGAGCGGGGAAGCCCCCTTGCCCTGGCCTCACCAAGGGGTTATTAGCCAGCATCATTTCCAAAAGGGTTTCCATTCTTTCCAGGCTGAGTGTTAATGGTTTTCCATTAACTGGGTTTTTATATCCCCATGCTTTTCACTACACTGCAACCTTGCAAAAGCAACCATGGTAAAGGATATATTTTGGAACACATTCCCAAAAAACACAAAGCTGACAGTTCCCATCTGCATCAAGACTTGGCCCTTCCAGCAAAGGAAAATCCACAGGCAAGGGAATATGATTTTTGACTTAAGTGCAGTGCTCTATATAAAGTTTAGGGGATAAGAGGGTGGTAGCCCTCCCACGATATCTGTTAACATTGTCTCTGGGAAGGAACAAGCAAACACCACAATCATACGACAATAGTGCCAAAGTGAGTGAGAAATATCACAGATTGAATTAAAACCTGAAAGCTTAAGAAGAAAACAGAAAATCAGAAACCTGTGGCCATTGAAAAACAGAACAGAAACAAAACAGATCAACAACTCACAGAGCAAAACAGCATACAAATTGGAACAATCGATATGAATAACAAGAAAACCAAAGCTATGGATCAAAACCTAAAGCACACTTGCTAAGTCTAAAATAACCACATTTCTCTCTGAATGCCAGGCCAAAGCTGCTTCTTAAGGACAAATCATTGATGCTAACTACCTGCATAAGTTTGGAGAGCAAAAACAGAGCCTTAAAGTTCTTTTAAGGGGGATGGTTAGTGAAAAAAGACATCTTTTCTCCGGTGTGCTAAAGCAAGGGCTTTTCTTCTCCTCATCTCCCCCCCAGCAATTGTTTCATAACCCCAAAGAGAGTCAAAACACCTCCCAACTTCCCGGCAAAATAACTGAGTTGTAGCAGCGACTTCTCAGAATAAATTCAATTTGAAAATTATAAGAAAGCTCCTAAAAACAGGCAGCTAACGAAACCAAACATTTTGCTCTGAACACTCTAATGTCTGAGCAGAGCAGATCTTCCTAGCCCATAACGAGATTCCCAGTTTCTCCGACAAGCGCAAAACCTTCTCCTGTGTTGCCTATTTTAGTCGCAGGAGCACCTCTCTCCTCCCTTGTCAGGTACCATCTCCCAGCCCCGTGGAGTCTTGTTAACTTTCTACCTTTTGTGCTTCTCGCCGTTCAAAGATTTCTAAAACGGCACGCAAGAAAGAATTGAAGGGAAACTTGTCAAGGCCGATCGGTCTGAAGTTGGACCTATCAACTGTGATTTGCTTTAGGAACAAACACAAGCAATAGCCTCTTGCCCCTTCTCTCTGACTGTCAGCAAAGAAAGGGGAATCTCTGAAAATGATCTAAACCCCATTTTCCCAAGCATCAGTTAGCCTGAGAACAACCACACTGAACCTTCAATTTAACATCCCCCAAATTATTTTTCCTTGTTTCATATAAATCTGATTCGACCAGCTACATTTCACAAGTTGATTAAGGTATGGCTTAAAAGAAATACAGACCCTTCTGCCATTTCGAAGGGATGGATATTTTTAATACTGAAATATATTCTCCGCAGCGCGGGTCCGAAAGCAATCATCACTTTGAAAGAGGAAGCAATGTGTCTGTGAGGAGGA
The DNA here is from genome assembly GCF_036417535.1 of Chlamydotis macqueenii. NCBI lineage: Eukaryota > Metazoa > Chordata > Aves > Otidiformes > Otididae > Chlamydotis > Chlamydotis macqueenii. The sequence goes on along the minus strand of NC_141558.1, from coordinate 123,802,702 downwards.
GAGGTGCGTACCTGGCTTCACAGCATCTGTGAGGAGCAGCACCCTGAGAATAAAACCATGAAGAGCCCTTGGGACTCCATCGCCGGGGGTGTGCGTGCCCCTGGCTGCAGCAGGGACTCCCTTAGCGAAGGGATTATTGGTCACACCTCCTTCTGCTGAGCCTAACCCTGGAGGCTTTGCCTGCAGGCATCACTGCTGCAGACAGATGAAAAAAAAATACACAGGTAGGGACAACAGACACACACAAAAGAAGGGATGAAAAAAGAGAGAGAATTGAGTACACAGGGGGAAAAAAGCGTAGGACGCCTGGAGAGTGGTCGTGCCTCAGGAGGCCAGTGGGTGCCCCAGGATCCAGCTGAAGGTCAGCAATTTTCACATCACCCTGCCAAGCGTCTACTGGAAAGGCAGGCAATGCAGAAAGGAATCCTATTAGGGAATAGGATGACACCAAGCAGTTCTCTTTTTCTCTATTTTTAATATGCCTTTACTGAGGCATATATGCCATTATGCTAACATTTAAAGGAGCCCATGCACCATGTAAGACCCAAACTCTGCAGCTCCCACGCGTCTGTCAGATAGCCTCAGCCTAAAAATCACATAAGCAACTCGAAGCCAGGTGAGGAGAGAAGCCTCCCTAATGCTTGTCTTATCCACACCCTTTCACAGTTTACAGCAAGTCTGGTCAAAAAGGCAGAGCTCAGCATTAGAGAGACGCTAGCCTGAGCTCATCACTGGTGTATGGTCCTTCACCGGGGCCATTTAAACAATCACATTAAACGAAGCACAATTAGAGTTAACTTGGTCCTTGGTAATGTATTTGTCACCGGTCTCATCCCTCTTTGGGCTGCTGTCGCTGGCGACAGCTCGATTTCCCACTCGAAGAGAGCTCTTGGGAAGTCATATGGCCAGGCTAACTGTGGAAGAGCGGTATTTCAAAGGCACAGATGCAAAATCATTTTTTTCCCCACAGCATTCATGCAGTGAATAACTTGGTAAGGGTCATTTCAGTTTGACATTGCGAGCTCCATGTCTCCTCCCACCTTAGCAGATGTTACAGGGGTCTTTCAGAGGATACAGCGCAGGCTCCAGCACTTCTAGGTTAAAAATCTTGGTGAGCCATATGCCTAATCCCCTTAATCTATCCAGGTGAAGTCTGGAGCAGGCAAAGAGAACGAGCAAAAAGAATAATTTCAGACCAACTCTGAAGAAGGCATCTGAGAAACTTCCATTTTTAGAGGACACCAATGCAATACCGCCTGGCAGCGCAGTGGATGGGCTCTATTTTCTCATCTTCTAGAAAGATTTCTTCAGAACGATGTGCAAGTGGTAATGAAGCTAAAAAACCCCCAAAACTGTGGTTTGGGAGCGCAATCACAGATGTAACAAAGAAAGTATAGCAGTTTTGAACAGTCTTTCTCAGGAAGCATACATACTCCCTGTGAGAAAGAACAAAAATGGCCACACAGGGAGTAGACAAGGCAGAAAACTGGGAAAATACTTCACTGATGATTTGGAAGTTTATACGAAGGAGCAAGAAAAGACTGCAGGGATAAACAGCGAGTGCTTCCCTGTCAAGGAAGTTGTAGAAAATACCTCCCCACAGAGGGAGTCAGGGAACACAAGAAGGATATAGATATAGAGCGGAGTGAGTGTGTATATATACCGTCTTATAAGGCTCCTCCTGCCCTACAAACAGAAAAAGTCAGAAAATTCTGCATGTGTAATCACTGCCTAGGTAAATGGTGTGAGGGTTCGGTTGTAGTTCAAAATCATGTTGTTGAGAACAAAATTACAAAAGCATCCACTTACACAAAGGGATGAAATTATTTAATTGCCTATACACTTCTGCTAGAAGTCGGATCATAAACGAGAGGAATTAGAATTGCTGATTTATGAGCATAAATTTGACTTGGTTGATGTTGCTGGGAAAACTCACATGATCAGAATGTGAAAATGAATAGCTACAACCCAGCTCCAAGGGGGCAAAGAAGAAAGAGTGTGGTACGCCGTCGCAAAATCTCATGACTTCTGCAAGTCCGTGCAAATCAGAGGTAGAAGATTTCAACTGCCAGTAGATCAATGTTCTCACAAATAAAATAGAAGGTGAGGAGCTATTTGGTGCCGGCTACGCACCACCAAAACACTGTCAAAAACAGGATGACCAGCTTCTTTAAAGACTTATTTATCATGTGTTGGTAAAAAAAAGCTGTGTTAACATATGGGACTTCAATCTGAATGGCATATGCTGGTGTTCTCAGGCTACCAGCACTAAAAAGTCCATAGAATTTAAAAAATTACAGGCAGCCAATTTCCTAACTCAACCCAGCTTGGGGTAGACTGCCTAATGACACATACAGAGGAACAGATCCCAGATGTAAAAAATTAATGGTTGCTCCAACGCCAATGATCGTGACTCGATCATATTTGTTGTCAACATAAAGAATCGAGTCCAAAGTCACGTGTGTGTTTACGGGGGTTCTAGTGTGTACATTCACAAACGTAACTGCTGTTGAAAAAAAATTAATTTTCAGAATACTGAAATAATTCTGAGCAATATCAGCTACACAGGAACCTTTTCACGGTAATGAGAAAAGTCTTAAGAACACATTCCTAGATTTCAAAGACCACAATTCCACAAGCAAGAAAGAAACTGACAGTATTTAAAAATTACTTTCAGTGTAAATTAGACATAGAACGAAAACACATTTATTTCAACACAAAGAACTAATGATATAAAGGAAAACGGATAATAACAATTATAAACCAAAAGCTAATAACTGCAGAAAATTGACAAAGGGAGGCAGAAAGGGAAAAAAAAAGAGAAATCAATGAGGAAAGGATATCTGGGGCTTTTAAAAGCATATTGAGAACAAAAATGTTGTCATCTGTTACTGGAGGAAAATAGTAAAAATGCAATAATAATGAGGAAAACATGTAAGAATTCAATTAATACCTGTCTTCCATATTTGGGAAATAGATTTTTATATGCATATTGTCTAAAAATAATGAATCACACTCAATCCCAGCAACGAGTCGAAGGAGTTTAAAACGGCAGCTAGAAAAGAGAGATATTTTGAAGTCAGACGGTTGGAAAGTATGCATCAAGAGTTCTCAAAGAATGAGCATGGAAGCTGTCTACCCCACGGGGACTGGATGGGACTCCAGAGGACCAAAGTAACATTTCTCCAAAATTCAAAGCAAGCAGATGGGATCCTCCAGGTACTGCAAGGACTGTCAGTCCGATCTTAGGTAAGGTACTGGACAGTTTATCCGAGAATCATGTGTTAAAACACAAAAGGAGCAAATACAAATAGCTGCCAGCAGCGTGGGTTTACAGGAAATATATATATATATATATTTTTTTTTTTTTAACTGAGATCACAGATCAGGTTGATAAGGGCGATCATGTTGGTAAGCTACACTTAGATTTTTTTTTTTTTTTTTGTAAGGCACACGATCAGATTCTCCATACTGTTTTGACTCAGTAGGTAGAATGATATGAACTAAACAAGGCGCAAATTAAAATGGATTAAAACTGGCACTTTAGATTGCAAAACATAACTGTGAATAGAAGTCTGAAAATTGAGTAGGAATAGTTTTAACTGGGCCAGCAGCACCAGTCCTTAGTCTCATGCTATTTAACATTTTAAATCAATGACTGGAAAAAAAAAAAAAAAAACCCAGAATAAAATCATTATTAATAAAGTCTGCAGGTGACAGGGAGACTGCAGGAGAGCTAGATCAAAGAGCACACAAAGCACTCCGAACCATTTGGCAAACTGTAAAACAAACAATATGCACCTCGACGAAACGCTGTCATCCAGCCAGGAATGACGAGTGCCAACCACGCCGTAAGACCCACCGCCCCTACCCCGAGCGATGCCAAAATGGTAGTGATTATCAGCTGATCGTAAAACCTCCCTGCAGCCTGGTAGCCACAAAGCCTAGCACAGACCTGTGATAAACAGAGAGGAGTTTCAAGGCGGAGTAGAGAGGTTATCCTGCCTGTGCCTTTGGCAAAGGTGCAACTGCTCCAGGAATACGCAGGCGGCCCCAGAGGCAAAAGCTCAAGCAGGAAATTGGTTAACTGTACAGGATTCAAAGAGGAACAAGGATGGTGAAAGCACTAGAAAACATGTCTTATCATGAACAACTCACAGACCTCCGTCCCTACAGCTTATAAGAAAAGGTGATGGAGGATCTCCATCACGGTTTATGGCGGCACAGGTCACAAAAAATAAATACTACGGGACACTTCCATCCTGCAGACAAGGTTGTCCGAAGACAGAATGCTGGAAGCTGAAGCCAGAGAAAGTACACATTTTCATGGAGAATTAATTTATCATTGGAACTATTTAGCCAAGGAATTGTGGTGCATTTTACAGCACAGGAAAAAAAAAATCTCAAAAACTGCAACAAGTTTGCGTTCCTAAAAAAGAAAGGTATGAGGTACTTGAAATGGGATAAATGCACTCAAAGACTTCTGACATGTCCCTGTCTCTTCCCAATGGTCAATGACTCATATCTCCTAACTTTTTTTTTTTCTGGAGCCTTCCCCATGTCTCACTATTTGCCAGAATATTTAGCTCCTCCCTCTCTGTTTTACTTACCACCTTCTTCTCACCTAAAAGCTGCAGAACATATTTATTTGGTTGCTACCATGTATTTCATATGCCTGCAGCACTAATTTTCAGAGGCAGATTTCACTTATTTCTGTTCCTCAGAATAAATGGTGAGAAATGGCTGATTTTCTACATCACAACATTTTAGGAGATGAAGATGATGGGGAAAAAAAACCCACCAGCTGTCTGGAAAGTTAGGGTATAAATCCAGTCTTCCAATTATTGAGGGGCACGTTTAAACTCAAGGAGAGGAGGTATCGCAGTGCTTATATTTAAGCACATGCATATATTTTAGCGAGATCAGGGATTACAGAATTGGGATTTTTTTGCCACTCTTAATTACAACAAGCCATAACCCTCCATTCAATCTTTTTTTTTTTTCAAAAAAAAAAAAAAAGCTCATATCTATTTTGCATACATGTAACCAAACAGCCTTTTGCAGCTATCTTCCGGAAAATGGAAAATAATCCATTTTCTCTTTTTCCCCACGTTCCGCTGATATTTTGTGCCAGACTCAAACTGTCAGAATTTGTCAGCTACCAACTGGAGATGCTACCAGTTTCCAAATTAGGCATTACGTGGGCCAACCAGTGGTCTGAAACCTACTGTAAATAGCCCCCTAAGTGAGGAGCCAATATGGTAATTGGGGGAAGTGATTTAATATATTGGCTTCCGGTAGCAAGTCAGACCCCAGGCAAGGAAATGCACTCAGAGGGAATTTGGCGTGACACCGAAATCAGGACGGTCGAGAGCAGTTTCCTCTCTGGGGAAGGAAAACTGGCAGCGCAGAAGTGTTGCTTCAAGCTTGAACAAGTTTCTACCAGCAGAACTTGTCAGGACACTGTCAGGCAGGAGCTGACAGCCATAAATCAGTATAACTCCACACGAACTGCCGAGCAACGCTTGCTTTGTAGGGAGAGGGTTTCCCAGTGACAACCACCATCTAATCCTCCTTTACCCTAATAACTGCATAATGAAAATAAATCTGAGCAAGCCCTTTTCCCTCCCATTTTGTTACACTGGGCTGGAGTAACGCCAGCGTTGGGTTGTTTTTGTTGTTGTTCTCCAAAGGTTTTGCTCTGCAACCAATTTCGTTTCGTTAAAACAAACAGAGAGGCACTTGCTATTGATCTCCCTATTAAATAGTCCCGGTAAACATTTTGACTAGCCCTGCAAACTTAATACAGATGTTCGTTCTGCACAGATCACTACCGACAGCTGATACAGGGAGTTAACGTGTGTCCGTGGCGAGGGAAGACAGCGGTACAGATGGAGCCTGCAAAAATAAAAACCTTTCTGGCAGGTGAGTGTTAGCCTGTGCGAACATAATACCAATGCTCTCAGGCACGTGTGCCTCCGTGCCACGCGTGCAAGGGAAGAGAGGAGATTTCTACTTCTATACGTAGCTGCTGCACGGAGCAGTGTTAAGCAGAAAAAAAAAGACCCTCAGCATGGATTTGCCTACACCTGCCCCGATAAAAAGAGCTCTGTACAAGGGACTACGTGCGTCAGGGCTCTGTTCAGCAGAAATTCAATTTCTGGAGGTGCCAGGAGAGGAGGACCTGCAGGATTCCACGCTCTGGCAACAAAAGAGGCTAAACCTGATTCACAAGATAAAATAAAATAACATTAAAATAAATAAAAAAGGGCCTCTCTGCTCCCGAAAGGTCTCTCACACCTTGGTCTCGGCACCAGGCCGCCGCAGCAAACCAGCCTCCCTCCGCCTGTCCTTACACCGAAGGCGGCCTCTACCCAGGCGATGATATCGGAGCTGAACTGATTAGCCTTTGGTGAAAAAAAAAAGCTGAATTTTATTCCTCGGGGCACCATCTGCTACCTGAGGAAGCCACCTCGCTTCACCACCACGCTTGAGGGGGGGACGTGGCACCAGCACCCAGGGGAGGTGGGAAGCCCGCATCTGGAGGGGGGGACACCCTCACTTCTCCCAGAAGCTGCCTTTTTCCCAAATAATTCACCAAATAACTGGCATGAATGATCTCCCATCTGACAGAGTTACGTGTGGCCGTACTTACTGTAGGTGCAAAGGCTTCGGCCATGTTGTGAGGAGAGGTCGGAGCTGCCCCTGCTCAGGGGGCCCTGAGGCGAAGGGGGTTTAAGAGAGGACAAAATGGCGCCTGGCTGCAAGGCGGGAGGGGAAAAAAGGAGGGTGGGGGGAAGCATGGCGGGGGGGAAGCGTGGGAGGCAGCCCCGTAAGCCTCAAAAGGAGAGGAGGAGGTCATGGCAAAGAGGTGAAGTCAAGCCTGGGAGAAAGAGGGCTTTTAGGGAGGGAAGGGGTTGTTTTAACTGGACTTTGTTGCTCACTGTCCAAACCTATTGCAACTGGCAATAAATTCATTTTCCCCACGTTGAGTCTGTTTTGCCCGTGACACTAAATGGAAGGGATTGCCCAGTCCCACAAGCTTTTCTGTCTTATTTCCCCCCGCCCTGTCCTGTTGAGGATGGCGAGCAGGGCTGGGTGGGCCTCTGCCAGCCAGCCTGGGTCGGCATATGGCTGCTCACAGAGGTTGGGATCAGCAAGCCATGGCAGCAGCGCCAAGGACAGACAGACAGACAAGATTTTGAAAGACCCACTGCAGTAGCACCCAGAAGACAACTGGGAAAGGATTGAAAATTACAGATGAAAAATTGGGGACCTCATGAGAACAGGAGAAAACACTCCCAAGCTCCCACTGAGCTTCACCCTTGGCCAGAGCCAGGAGCCCCATCTCAAAGAGGCAAGACCAGACCATTCTACTGCCTGAGATTTTCTCACCTCTGAGAGGATCAGTATCTCCAGGGTCTGCATATTACCTACTGGTACACTTAGACCAGAATTTGGGAAAGGAAAATGCAATCTGCCAAACCTCTTAGGCTAAGGCTCAGCACCCTTCCCAAAGAAACCTGATGCTGGTTTCTCTAAGCTAATCAGACCTCCACACATGTCCCCCAAGAAATTTAAATGAGGTATAATAAATAGGAAGTGATAAAAAGTAAACACTTTAAAAATAACTTTCCAGGTGCACATTCTTGCTAAGATTCAAAAAAACTTTCTGAACATACAAATATTTGTACAAATAACCAAAGATTATCTCAAAGGGCGAAGCTGGTTAAAATAGCCTTGCAAAGTAAGTGAAGAGCAAAGCCGTACTCATTCATGAATATATGTATGCATTTGTTTATTGCTACGCAGCCAGCTTTAAACCCTATGCGGCAGGGGAGAGACTATATACCTTATGCCTGTGGGCCTCGTAGTCCTTCCAGTGGGGATGGACAAACTTCAAAAAAAGTTTGGCATTCAAATCCAGTTTCTCTGCTTATCTGCTGCTAATCCAAACTCTCCCAACATATCAAAAACGTTGAAGCGGGCAGGAAACCACATGAGAACAGGTTTTCCTACAGGATTTCTGGCATTTCTACATTAGATTCCAGATGGAAACACCCATGAGAACAGCTTCTATGCTGGTATTTTTGGCACATTCAGTTCCAATCCTATCCGGAAACCTGAACTGGGAAGGGAAAGAGAAAAAATAAAATAAAATTAAAAAAAAAAAAAAGAAAAAACCCACAAAACAAAAAGCACCGACTGTTTTCCCCAGTATTTCAGAATCTGAAGAAAGGTTTATCATTTGAGCTGGCTTTTGATATTAGGAAGCAGGAGACAGTAGTCTCTCTTGACTTCAGTGGTTTGTCTGTCCTTACTCCCAGTTTCACGCATCCCAAAAAAGAAATACCAGAGTGTTCAACTAGAAATGACCATCCGCTGCAAAATAAGCATGGATGCTATCCCCCCAAAAAATTGGGCTCCACCCAAATTACTTTCCTTCTTTCTACGCACGAATGAATGTCAGATAACAAAAAAATAAAGACATTAATTGAAACTTCTGAAATAAAGAATTTCAAAAGGTTATCCGAGGCTATAAATGAAGTCAGGCTTTTTGCCTGGCAGAGTGGATTCCTCCGAAAGGTAAATGAATTCACCACGTTTCCTGCAGTCCAATTTTTGTTCATTTATCCAGCTTTGCCACTCTCTAGATCGGCACCCACTTCCAAAGACAATAACTTCAGCAATAACAACTTTGAGCAGAACCCTGCGAAAATTATATTCAGCCCTGCTTGGTGATTTTTGTTTTCAAAGGGTTATTTAATATCAGCCCTTTTCTTGTTTGTTTGTTGTCACTGAAAACACATGTATTTTGTTTTGACACTGTCTGATTCTTTTTCTCTGCCCTCTCAGCCCTGCCCCTTGCTTTTTGCACTGCAGCCCAGAGAAAACAGAAACATTTGAGACTCCAGCATCAGTTGATTCATTAAAAGCCCACCTTGATATCCTAACCTTTTAGGATGAACGCTACTTAAATTTACAGCAAAGGAACTGAAAGGAAAGGAAAAAAAGAAAAAAAAACCCTGCTGCTTTGACTCAAATAGTCCATTTCAAGCTGCGTCCAGAGGTCTCAAAAACCCAAAATGATCCAAAATCTCTTTTCTTAGAGCCTCCTGGGTAAATGTTCACTTACTACCAAATTCTGCCACCTTTGTACCTTACTCCATGAGTAAAGCTACTGAAGAAGGTGGGACTCCTCCATAATGAAACAGCACGGGGCCCTCCCTTCTTGCTCCCAACCATTGACTGCTGTGAGCTGGAAATGGTACCTCTTTGACCTCCTCCTGAAGTACGGAGGAACTGCTTGTGTTTATATTTTTAAACTTTTTTTTTTTTTTCCTGAAGAAATGCTGCTGCATCTACTCACATGTACATCAGTTCCCTCTACTGGCAGCCTTAATTAAGCTATTCCTTTAATTCACCAGGTGGATCGCAGGTTTGGAAGGAAGACATGTATTTTGGTGGGAATACGTGCGGTCGTTACCTGTAGGGTTTTATGCACTTGCACCTTAGAACAAAAACATGAGTACGCTGCTTCTTACGAGCATACTAGTTCTCCTCTTTAGCTTTTTAAAACTCATTTTCCATGCTATGGTCCAGGGCAGATATTTAACATTATCTTAAGATATTTTTGTCCTTAACTGTGGTGGCAAGTGGGAAAGAGAATCGCTTGTCATTAAAAAAAAAAAAAACAAAACAAACAAACCAAAAAACAAAGTAACAAGAAGAACAATTAGCCCAAAGAGAACAAGAGAAAATATTTCCCCTTTGGACCCAAGCCATTAATATGTAGCCAAAACACCAAAAATCTTTCTAATTTTCCAATCAGGTAGTGAGCAGTACCATTTCGTAGCTCTCTGCAGTTCTTCCAGTGGTTCCAGTGGCAATGTTCGGGATTTAAAACCATTGTTTAAAATCTCTACTTAGGACCAAGCCAAATAAACCTTCACAGGTATAGCGACCAACAAAACCATTCCTGCAAATGAAGCTTTTCTAGTGCAAGTAAAAGTGGAAAGACAATGTATAAATTGTAGGAAAAACAACAGTCTATGTACAGCTGAATTTGCATATGCAAATGGGGGGCCAAAAAGTTAAAGACCAGCTCAGCACCTCAGTTTAAATATGCTTCTCACTTCTAACGAGCGTGGATAAGATGCCTTCAATTCACAGTTTCTTGGAATTTTCATAAAGTGTCCTTATTGGGGATTTTCTTTTCTTTTCTTTTTTTTTTTTAATCTAGGTCATATTTTTAAAAGAGATGGTACAAAAATGTTGTGTTTGACCCCGGTGTTCTGATTAAACGCATTACAGGACCTACAGTCCTATTTAGAGGAGGAAGGAAAAAAAAAACAACATTCTTGCTCACGCTGCTGCACGAGTTCCTGTTTGAAGAATAGAATTGTTTATTTCTGATTCTTCCAGGAGCTTTTACAGACTGATCAAGTGTCAAGACATGGTAGTTGACTCAAAGGTAACATAGATATTGCCTCATAATATCTTTAGGACCCGAATCAAATCCTGAGATACTTTGAAACTATGGGAGTATAATGAAAATACATTTCTTTCTTTGTATTATCCTTTGTAATGGGGAGCTTTACATTTCCTTTCTAGCAACTATGATGTACATTGTACTATCGAGGCATTTTTAGGGACCATTTACCTGAATACAATTTGTGTGTAAGGTGTCTGAGAGCCAACCTGGATTTATGCTTCCTGGTCCTTGTAATAAGTGAATAGATTTCTCTTTCTTTCCCATCAAAATAAATGTCAGAAAGTTCTTATTTGTTCAATAAGGGAGAAAAACACTCTTTTTCAAATGAAAGAAATGGCTATGGGCTAGGTTTTGGTGTTGCTGGAAGCTCTGCCGAGCCCCCCAGCTCCAGATGCAACACATGCAAGGAGCCGCGTGCCCACAGGGTACGTCCCAACATCTCTCCCCGCAACAAGGAAGGCTCGTTCGCCTCCTGGTTTTGGTTGCCCACCGCTTTGTCCACTGAACTGGGGAAAGTCCTCAAGGTGACAGAGTGGTCTTTGCAAAGGCTGTTGGCACCCTGCTGTAAAACCAGCTTTTTGGAAAGAAAAGCCTTTAAAAAAAAATAACAGTTGTGGTAATTTGCCTGAATCGTACTTTCCCTCGGTATTCCTTGGATTCTGAAAATCCTAATGCAGCCCAGGTTTTCAGAAGCGCTGTGCTGGGATTTTTGTACGTACACCCAGGCCCATCTGGAGTCCCATACAGGCCAGGTATGCGGCATAAATAGCCCAAATTCAGCCTATCTGGGCGTTATTAGATCAGTTCCTGTATTCATGCACACAGGTACCCGCACGTATAAATTTCTGAAAAATTCTTCTAAAAAAAAGAAGAAAAATTTTAAAACAACAGACTTCCCAAACTATGATATCAATTCCTGCTTCCTACCTTCTTTTTGGGATGAGCAACTGAGGTGATGTCTAACACGTGTCTACCTGAGGCAATATCTTTTTGATATCATGCAGTGGAAACGGCAGAATCTGGCTCTTTAGTGACCATGACATCCCAAAATTGGATGCAGGAATTCACCTCTCTTTCATAGGTTAAATGAATATTCTGCGAGTATCGATTGTTCAAGCTCTTCCAGTGGAAGATGAATGTGATCGGCATCGATAATCAGAAAAAAAAAATATCATCTACATAGCTCTCATATGCAGATGGTGGCTGTTCAATACCAGTCGGCAGTACAGCTTCCTGGTGTGACAGGAAAATATCTGCAGCAATTGAGGATTAACAGAGGCCATTGCTACATCAGTGTTTTGTTTGTAATAGTTTCCATTCTATCAGAAATAACTGGTTGCACATTTCTGTGTCTGACATTAAAATTCGCCATTGAAATCTCACTCGGTAATAATAAAGCCCCTGCAAGAGTCTCTACAAACACGCTAGACTCCAAATTAAAGAGCAAGCGTATTGTTAGGGTTTGCACGGCTCTTTTTTGAATTAGCGCTAGGTGAACAATAAATAAAATTCCAGGAGAAGTTCCCCAAGCTGATATGCATTCAAGGTATTATCTTTGCTCTGTACTGTAGGCGCTTCTGGGTGAAAAAAAATTCTAATTGCACTTCCATTCAAAAATCAACCGTGGGAATAAGGAATCATGCTCATTTTATGCACAGCAGCCTGAAGGCCTTATCCTTAAAACAAATTACAGCGCCTCCTATGCAACTCACACTCTGAAGCTAATTCCAACCCTACAGCAAAACTCCAAAATTAAACTTTAATCTGTGATCTAAACAATTTTGTGCTCGCGATCAATCTTGGCGGGGTGGATTTTAATAGATATGTGTGAGCGTGTGCACGTGGGTGGGGGTGTATATATAAAAATGTAAAACGCTACGGTAATTGTTATCGCAGATGAATACTCTGCTCTGTAAGACTGAGATAAAACACATACAGGAATAAAGCTGTTGAGCACACACTCCTATATGGAACAGAGTCCTGGACTTGCAACCAGCAAAAGCTTAAATTCCACCACATGTATCGTATTTACTACGTTCTGCCAAAGAAATAGGCAGGCTGCCATGCCATTAAAGCAATTACCCTCACCCTCTCCGATATGTAGAAATTAGATTCTGCTCCTTGAAATCCTGCGCCGGGGGAAGTAGGGACCGAGGAAGGAGGAGAGACGGAAGGGCATCGGTTCCTCCCGGAAAGGAAAATCACCCCCTCATCGAGGAAAAGGCGTCGGGGCAGCAAGAGTTAAAGGAGTTCGAAGCATACAGTCTGTCTCTCCCCAACTTGGTGCAGTGACTCTGCATCCTGCAGGAACCTGCTCAGATGCTCCGATAAGTCAGACAGAATTCATGGGAGATTACCACACAGCTCCTGCCAAGCTGTGCTGCGGCGCGGGTAATAGATATGCTCCAGTACTAAATCCTAAAAGGCCCTGCTACATCTGTCAAGCATGCCCTGGAAAAGCACCCTCGGTTCAGATGTTATCACTGCTCTGCCTGCATCAGAAGATTTAGTGTCCACCCTGGAGGTTGCTTTTGCCGCACAGTTTTCAGGGGCAAAACAACAAGGAAGAAAGATGAGAGAAAAAAAAGGCAAATTATTCTTGCTTAAAGCAAAAGGAATAAAGTGATGTGCTTGCAGACTAGTTCAGCTTCTCACCCGGCATCCAGAAGGTCCCAAATCCCACATTAAGATGGTACTGATGTTCTAAGCTGATTAGCTCGGACGTGTTCGGCTCCCTGGACTGTGACACCGTGAAGATGATCTTCTGTAGAGCGACTCTTTCCCAAGGAAAGGCGAACAACAAACTCAGCAGGAGGCCACAGGCAGTGGATGGAAGATGCCTGCCTTTGATAATTAACTTTAAAACTGGTTCTAGAAAAGCTGCTCTGACGTAAAATGAACTTTGCAGAGTGCTGCTTCTGAAACAGTTGCTGCTCCTCCCATTAACCACATAAGCGGGGATTTGGTCAAAAATGGTTCTAATGTTATTTATCGTTTTACGCCAAAGAGAAAAATATGTCTAGAGGATAAATATATACTTACATAATACGGATAAACAAGCGCACACAGACACCCCGAAAAACGACAGCCTTGGAGCAACTACTTTCTTAATATGCCCCAAAATAGAGCCGTGCATTTTAACCATCTGTCTCCTTATCCAAATCTGCAGGAAATATCAAAGTGCAGCAGCGGCTCCTTTTCCACTAGGTGTACCCTCAGAGTTCAAGGGAGAGAGGCTACAATTTCCTGACCCAGCATATTGCATCTTAAACTTCTGCTTCCTGACGCAGATTTTAAGGCCAGATAAGTCCCGGCTATCAAGACGTCAACAAGAGCAGCCCCAGGCTGTCGCGTTTATCGCTCCGTACAGCGGTAGAGGCTGGATCGAGATGGGGCGAATGCGTCGGCGCAGGGAAAGCCCGTGGTGGACGTACACAGTGATGTGCTCGGCTGTGCGACGAGGACCATGGCAGAAACCCAGAGTCAACCTTATTGTGGTGTAAGAAAACTCTTTCTCTGGGCTTGCAGCTATCCGCTACTTGGATGGATTCCCTATGGAAAAAAAAGATCAGAGAGGCAAGGCAGAGTGCAGGAAGGCTGGTGAGAAAAAGGATTTGAGGTGGACAATACAAATGCCAGGTTGGGGAAGGAGCCCTAGGCTTCAGGAGAGCTGTCGGAGAGGACAAAGGGTGAATCCCAAAATGTCCCATCAGACATATCAACGAGCAGCTGCAGACGGGCGGCCCTGAAGGTGCACAGAGGAGCAGGGTGTGTGTTCACAGC